>NC_135363.1:32419166-32755833 GCF_051622035.1 Arctopsyche grandis
CTACTCTCTGGGTGTTGCTGTCGTAGAATCCGGTGTAAAAGTTCACGATTATGTCCAATATGGTTATGACGTTCATGGGATACAGCATGTATACGCCGTACTGTTTGTTGTTTGCCTTGTAAGGACTCTGCTCGAAAGTTAAAAAGAGCGACTCCAACAGTATCAAATAGTATATGGTGATGGCAATTATGAAATCCCATACGATCCTGAACATAAAAAAAATAAAAATAAGTGAGATGTTAAGTGTTTCGAGCTAATATTGATCAAAGCACACGCTCCCAACCTGGGAGCGTGTAAATAAAACTTAAAAAAAAAACATAGCTTAGCAGCCAACATCTATTTATTTAAGGGTCAGATTAGGTTAGGTTAAGTTAGAATTGGCCCTATTCATTTAAGATTAGGTTGTTAAGGTAGGTATTTTCTTGATATTTTGATAGAAATGATTCGCTGAAACATTATGGGGTAAAAAAGGAAAAAACTATAATAAACAGGTCGTTGCTACGATCCAAATAAAAAAAAATAGTTGACTGCGATTCAAAGGAAGACCGCATACTAAAGTAGCACCGTTAAATCGCATGATCTTGGAATCGCAGATTGTTTGATGACTTGTATGAGCCGTGACGCCATCTTCTTGAAAATAAAACTGATTTAGATCAACTTCATTCAATTCCTCTGCATACTTCATATTCCACGTATGTATAATTGTCATAAATTGGGTGCGATAAATACCACTTATTTTCATTTTAAAATACTAGTGGTTTTACCCGGCTTCGCTCGGTATTTGTAATATAAACCGCTTAAACATTAAATTTATTTGAATACTCATTTGTTTTTTTTTATTAAATTGACTGTCACGAACAAACAAACATATATACAAAGTCTCTTTTGAAATTATATGTATACCAGAATCCAGCGGTCCCCCCGGCGCCCCTCGGCACTTCGCCCCCGGAAACTTTGCCTCCTAGGCCTTCGCCCAGTTTCGAATACTTTGAATCCAAAAAATTTGAATCGGCGCCTATGAATTGAAAAAAAAAATCGAATGTGTTGTTTACGAACCAACCAATCAATGTTAAATATTCATATTCATATATCATATTCATAGTCACATTGGAGACGAGAAGAACTAGAGGTGACTTAATCGAAGTCTATAAAATTCTTAATAATCACTTAATAATTCTATAAAATTATAAAAATCTATAATCTATAAAATTATATAATTAATTAAATAATTATATAAATTATATAATCTATAAAATTCTTAATAATCACTTAATAATTGTCATATGTCTAATGTTATTTCATTCAACACAAACACTCACCTCAGAGGTCACTCGCTTAGACTCCAAAAAGATAAATCTAATAAATTGATCAGAGATACATTCTTTTCTAACAGAGTGGTTTCAGTTTGGAATAGTCTTCCCAACGATTTAGTAACCTCTATTAATATTAATATTTTTAAGAATAAACTTGATACTTTTTTTAAAACCAAAGGATTTTTGTGATTCTTCTTTCCCATAATCATATTTCTGTATTTTTATCTTTTTTGTTTATATATTTTATATTTTTTTTCTTCTCTTATTTTATTTTATTTTAATATTGTTTTTTTAATGTATTTTAATTTTTCTCATTTTTTTATCGCATATATGTATAATTTGTAAAATATGTTTATTCAAACCCCTTGGGCCTATCGGCTTTGCCGCCTCCCCCAAGTATATTAAATAAATAAATAAAAAAATAAATATATACATATATATGTACATATATGCAAAGTCTCTTTCGAAATTATATGTTAGATGTATTTTATTTCCAAAACTTAGAAGAAGAAGGTACTTCAATTGTCTAAATGTGGCCAGCATTTTTACTAAAATAGAGAGAGCATTCTAGGATGTTTCAAATAATTGAAACGACAAAAAGGACCATAGGTTGACTCACCACAAATTTTGAAACTGATTGCTCAGATGCAAGTATATACAATATGTACATTCACCACATTATATATTATATTATTTTAAGTATGAATTATATTCTATTTTTTTTCCAGCAGTAACTGGACTGTCAAACAAATTTCGTCGCGCGAAAAAATCGAAAGTGAAGTAAGAAGAGGCTAGTAAAAATCAGCTGATAACTAAAAATAATTGTATGTGATGTATGTATGTAAGCTTATTGTAAAAAAAAATTAAATGTATGTAAGCTTATTGTAAATCATATTAACAATTAGATACAACATAACTTATTATTGAATACTTTTCTCGCAGATAAAACCCAGTGAAGAGATATACTTTTAACCGTGAAATGTCAGATTAGACATATTTGGCCATAAAACAATATATATCGTGTATTACATTACATGAAGCTAGACGCCAAATTTGAAATTTATATATATATACATATGAGAGTTAAAACTATAAATATTTATATATTAGAGATAACGGGAACCAATAGAGCAAATTTCATAAAATATAGAGTGAATTATAGACGTTTAAACAATTAAAATCTTATATCGCCATATCAAGGCGAACAGGTTGGAAGATACGGGACGAACGCTTATTAAACGTCAGGAAGATTTACTTTCCGCGTGTTTAAAACGCGTTGTATACGATATTTTATCTCCAACGTAATGGCAGACGATACATTAACGTGTATTGTTGACCAAAATGAGCAATATGGCAAAGTATGAAAACGATCGGATAAGAGATAAAAACGACCACGGACACGAAAGCCATGTGAAACGTAAAGGAGGTATGTAATAAAAAGGGGATCGCGACTCGAAAAAGGCTGGAAGTACGTGTAATAGATGACTTGATTTAAGAACCTGAAGTTGCTGTAAGGATGTATGATGAATTGAGGATGTTCAAATTGTCGCTTACGCTCTATGCGTATTGCTTCTCTGCTCATCAATTCTCTTTTGGCTCTCCAATTATCATAAGACACCAACACGACATTTTTCAACGCTGAAACCTCAAGCTCTTTATGGCTGGACAATTTGCAATCGTGAATGAACGACATTTTACTTGACTTGCATGTCAATTGAATAAAACAATTGAATCATTTTATATTATAAAAAAATAAATAAAAATTTTGAATGGATTCAATTTTTAATTCACATATGTATGTACATATATATTTTTTGCAGGTTTAAAAGCGTTCTAGAATTCATCATACGTATTCAAGTGAAGGCAAACACATCTCCAGAGCAAATTTAAAAATTTGCACAATTTTATTTATAACTCTCAGCGAAGGGGGCGAGGGCGGCGGGGGTAATTGCGTAAATACGCAAAAATTCATACGTTTCATTTGAATACAAATCCTCTTGAGAGAGGGTGGGGGTGGTGGTGTGGAATTTTTCCCTCTATATCACAATTTCGCTCAATTCACGTGTTTGCGAAAAGCATACCCAACTTTGTATACATAAATACAAGAGGCATATCTGCGGAAAGTCTCCAGAATTTCCGAGAATTATGCGAGAAAATGCCAGCGGGCAAATGTCGATCTATTCGACTATTCCATACGCTCAGCTTCACGTCTTGCGAAATCAAATAAACAATATTTCGCATTGTCTGCGCCCCAAACAAAACTCAAAATTGCTTTGTTTTCAACGTGCTTACCCGTGTATGCTTTCCATTATTTATAATATACATACATACGTATCTACATAATTGTATTGGAACTCGTTCGTTTGCTCTTTGCATCATCAAATTCACGTTCAAAAACCTCCTGGAAAATATAATATAAATTTCGAATTGGATTTCATTTTATTTCTCACGATGTTTCATTTAGGGAGAATTTTTTTTTGTACTTTTTACCATTATGCCATTATAGGTTATCCTAAAATCGAAATGTATGTGCATATAAGCGTATAATTCTAGCGACGATCAGCAAATTAGTTCAGCACTGTCACGAATACCTGATTAAGAAAGTATCGATAGGCTTAGATTTAAACCAGCAGAATATATGTACATATACATATAATACTTTGAACAAAATGGCCACGCTTTCAAATTATTTATAATCGTTACAATATATTGATTTTATGAAAACCAGCACAATAGACTAATGGTTAGCATATAATGCTTTGAATAGAGTGGTCACGGTTTCAAATCCCACTGATTTCTGTTGGCCAAACCTTGAATTTGTGACTCCAGGTTGATCGTTTCCTATCAGAGTTTTCCAATTTACCTGATTTTCATTAAAACGGTTCTAAACCTTACCCATTTTTTTGAAAAAGTTAATTTTCAGCAATTTTGAATATCACTGAATTGTATAAAATGCTGCAAATTTACAAATTTGACCATAGATGTCTCTGTGGATGTTGTATTTACTGAATTTCACTGAATGCTGCAAATCCCACTGATTCCTGCTGGCCAGACCTTGGATTTGTGACTCCAGGTCGATCGTTTCCTATCGGAATTTGCCAATTTATCTGATTTTAATTGAAACGGTACCAAAAAATTGTCAACCTTGCCGATTTTCTCGCAAATCTCGAATTTTCAGCAGTCTCGAATATTGCTTAATTGTATAAAATGCTGCAAATTTACAAATTTGACCACATATGTCTCTGTGGATGTTAATTGTTATGTATTTACTTTTTTTAATAATACTTGTATCAAATGTACAATGTTTCTGACCAGGAAAACGCATTGTGGTTACCTGGTGTAAATTAAAAAAAAAACATTCCATGTACAAATAATACTCGTGTATAATATATTTCAATGATAAAACATATACGCATAAATCTTTAGATGATTTCTGTTTATTATTATATTTGTATTTGCTATTTTAGTACGCGGGGTGTATTGTGCGAAATGAAAGGATACATCTCTCTTTAACAATTTAAACACAGACTCTATTTGCATGATAAAGACATTGTGTTATTGCTTTACAATAGAAAAGGGGCTGGAAAATGAGTGGCAGAGCTACAAAGAAAATTGTGAAACGATCAAAAGCTGAAAATGCGGAACAACTACATAAATACATACATATACACTATGGTTATACTATACCAAAACAATAGAGCCTTTCATTGTGAATTTAAGTATTATATATTGGATTAAATTGTATTACAATATATATTATATAATGAAAAGATAATCAATTATAATTTTTCTTCAGATAATAAACAGTTTCATTCTATTATAAGGGCGAATATTTAATAACCCGATGTATATTATAATATTTATGGAATAAATGTGCAAAACAACGACAATGAATCTGTGAGCGGAAATTAAATTTTCAATATTTGAAATAAATCGTTTCGAATGTGTCGGAGTATCTTACATAAATATGATATAATAGTGTGTTTTTATCTTTGTAAACCAATAATAATTTCAAGTGCTTTAAGTTACAAGGATAAAAGTTTTGTATTGTTATGTACAAGCTTATTCATTATTTTACTCATGTACATGTATGTATATATATATATATATATATATATATATATATATATATATATATATATATATATATATATATATATATATATATATATATATATATATATATATATAAAATCGAAAACATTACACAATATGATTAATTAAGTTGTGAATAGTAGTGTTATTTAGTTTTTCGTCTTATCTAACATTTTACATACATATATATCAGGAAGGCCTAACAGTTAAACCCCATGCGTCTTACTGGCCAATTAAAAACAATGCAACATTTTTATTACATAAGTCGCTGAATTACGAGACACTGAAAGTATCGAAATTAACGAGACATCTATGAATTTAAACTCGCACTTAACAGTGGTGTCACCCCGATTTTGGAACAACGGGTGTCCAATTTTTTTTCAATTTATATAAATTTATACTAATGGCTTGTGTGCACATAATTGTGCACTCCATTTTATCGGCCGACATAAGCAAAAGACTAAATTAAAAATACTATTTATTTTTTTCAAAAAAATTTATTAAATTTTAAATATAATTATATGCCACGTACATGACGAACATTCACACGCAGCACACGTGCAGCACGTGGTGCGCATGCATTAGATAATTATTATTAAAGGGCGGATAGGAAGCGTGCCGTTCATTGTTAATTGTTCGCTGTGCTCTGTTAAATTTTATGAAGAACCTTTTAAATAGACCCAAAACGCCTGGAAAAAGCACGCTTCCTATCTATATACGAATTTTTTTCATCCAAGACACCATTACGTGAAAATTTAAATTTAAATAAATAATAATAACTCTTATTCCAGACGAAATGGAGAATAGAGCAATACCCATCGTCCATATAATAATATATAGATAATAAAAATAATTATAAATAATAATAATAAATAATAATAATAATAATAATAAATAATAATAATAAAAATAAATAATAATAATATAATATATAATTTTGGAAGAGACTTTGTATGCAAGTATTTTTGGTTGGGAACATCGAAAAACGTTTCTATGACGATGATTCGATTGGTTGAATATTATTTTTTTCGATTGAAATAAATTTAATAAAAAAACAAATTAATATTTTTATTTTATTTTAAGTTTGCGCTGTTTATATTACAAATACTGAGTGAAGCCTAATAATAATAATTATAAATCATAAAAGGAAGAATAATGAATTAATTAAAATAAATATAAATTTCAATTTTTACGTAATAGTCACTTGGATGAAATTTTTTCTTATATATTACATGAATGTTAAAATATTTCAAATGATTATTTTTATAAATCTACTAGCTTTTAAATTTGAATTCAAGATTTGTATAATTTTTGACAAAAATTATATGAACTTTTAGATTTCTAACAAGGGGTTTCCGGAAACCATTAGGGTGACACCACTGATTTGTACATACGTATATAAATCACACTCAAATAGTGGCGACATAGTGAGTTTTTAGGTGACGTAATGGTTTTTAGCCAATTTAATGGAGGAACCATTTCAAACAATGAAATCAGATAAATTAGCAAACTCTGACCAGCAGCATTACAGATAATATACTCAATAGAATAAATTCTTTTCAATCGGGGTCAATTCACGGGATCGAGCCCGGCGACCTCTCGGTGCTAGGCAAAAGCCGAATTATTGAGTAATGGTGTTGGTTGGACATTTAATAATGCTTTTTGATATAAAATTTCATTTTATATCAAAAAGTTATTCAATAAACATGTATATATGTGATTAAAAGTCTTTCAAAAATTGTATCGAAAACCTTTTGCAATTTCAAGCTGCTGAAAATTAATTTAATATCGCGGACAAATTGCAGAAATCAACACATTAAAAATGATTCAATGAAACGTTTCGCTTTTGCTCTCACTAATTGAAATTTAACTCGCAAATTGGATTTTTCTCCATTGCGAAAATTTATTCGGATAATTTTCGACGACAGATGATAATATAAATAAATAGGTTTTTGGAACTTCACGCTCTGATACACATTGCTCATCTGAAAAATTAACTTTTTTCTTTTTCGAGGTCAAATACGATGAAGAACCTTTTACTTTTTTCATATACATATGTTTGTATATGTATGTACCTACATATATATGGATATCATATTATGTACTGTGTTTATCTTTGTCCTTATTTATATTACTTTTTCGCCGTCTGCAAACGAAATAAGACACCCAGTACACTTCTGAAAAGCAAATACAATTATAAGAAGCAAACGAACGATCGATACATACATTATGTAGATAAATATGATGCTGATAATGTGTAATATTCGAAAAAAAAAACAATTTAATAGAATGTCATATTTTATTTTATTTTATTTTATTTTATTTTACATATATACCAGGAAGGCCTTACAGGTAAATCCCAATGCGCCTTCCTGGCCAATTACAAATACAAATGCAGCATTTTTTTTATTATAAGTCGTTGAATTGCGAGACACTGAAAAAACTCGCAAATTAACGAGACATCTATGAATTGTACATAAATTTTTATTGTACATCCATCAAATTTCAAATAGTGGTGACATAGTAGGTAGGAAGGATTTTTAGCCAATTTTTTTTTCCGGGAACCGTTTCAACAATGAAATCAGAGAAAATTGGCAAACTCTGATAGGAAACGATCAACCTGGAGTCACAAATCCAGGTCTGACCAACAGCATACTCTGAAAAATTCATTTTCATTCAGGGATAGAACCCGGCACCTTCTTGACGGTAAGCAGAAGCTTAACGTCCGAGCTATGCTGCTGGCTATATATATATATCAATAATAAACAAATTTAACTAGAATTATTATATTTTATATTATGCTACAAAACGCTTTCGACACGGTTTGGCATGATGGACTCATTCATAAGCTCCTTATTAACAAAATACCAAACTACCTAATTCTCATCATCAAATCGTAGGAAGCTAGTGGTTAGCGTAAGTTATGAATTATCGTCTCCAAAAATAATCGCAGCTGGTGTTCCGCAGGGGAGCTTGCTTGGCCCACTCTTGTTCTCCATATATGTATATAAATGACATACATACCTATTCCAAAAAACTGTCACATAGCCCTATATGCAGATGATACCGCTTGCTTCACTAGTAGCAAAAAACCAGACACTATTCTTAAAAATCTTGAATTTGCAATTAAAACAATTACTAAACACTTCACTAAGTGGAAAATTCAAATTAATCAAACCAAAACAGACGCCATATTCTTTAGTGTTAGAAAGCATAAGCCAAGTTCAGATCTGAAAATCCCCTCTGGAGAAAGTCTGAAATGGCAGTCAGTAATAAAATATTTAGGAGTAACGTTGGATAAAAGAATGAGATGGGCACCTTACATTGAGGGAGTGAAATGCAAGGCGATGCGGGGTATATCCTCAATATATCCAATATTTAATCACCATAGTTCTTTCATAGTTTCAAATAACATTTAACATACACATATGTAAGTATTTTTCTTATAGTTCTGATAGATTTTTCTCATATTAAAAATCTCCAAGATATTTCTTTGAGTTTGTCATAGGATAAACAAGGCCGCTGGGATTTATCTCAGCGGCCTTGTTTACAACAATATGAGAGAAGTAATAATCAATGATTAAAAATACGCGTTTAAAAATATACACATTTATTTCAAGCATTTTTTTTTATCTTAATAGTTTATGTAATCGCCATAGTTCTTTATCAACTCAAAATAAAATAAAATTATATCGCGCGCTCATATTACCATTTTTAACTTATTCTTCATCTGTATGGAATAACGCCTCGAATACTAACCTTTCCAAGCTCCAAGTAATACAAAATAAATCCCTAAAAATAGTTTATAATACACCCATACATATATACCAACCTGAAAAAACTGCATGCCATATTTAATATTCCGTTTGTTACAGACATTACTAACAAACTAACCAGTAGATTCTATGACAGAATCACTAATAACCATACTAACACACTTGTGAAGAGTCTCGGTGATTACAACAAAATGTCTATACCCTTCAGGTATAACACACAGATTACCTAAACACAATCTGCTTTAGGTCATCAACTTTAGAGATTCTTTAATTAATATTATGTATTAGATGAATTATGAACATTTATAAGAATTGTAAATAGGTTTTTGAGCTATTTTTCCTATTATGCTGTACATTAACATTAGAATAATATAATACTATGATTACTAACCAAATTAAATTAAATTGTAAAATAGAAAATGATCAGTAGATCAGTTACTATTAAAATAGATATAAGATATATTGTGAACATAATTTCGTAATAATAAAAAGCATTTAAAAATCAAAAAATATTATGCTACGTGTTTAGTAGGTTAATCAAAGCATGCTTTTGAGTTCAATGTGGAACTTTCGCCACTTATTATTTTTTTAATGGATTTTATTTGTATTCAGGAGATATAGACGAATATCTCGGACGTTAAATCTTTTCTTCTCGTCAGCTTTGTGCTCTTTTCAGGCAGTATTTTATCTATTCAATTTGTTCGAACGTCTATGTTTAAGTACGCTGACAGTCGCACGAAGAGTGAAAGCGAAAGGTTTTAGTCCTGACAAATTGAATATCGCATTTGAACAAAGCTTCAAAGCTCTGTCAGGAAAAGCTCCAAGCATACAAGTCTTCTTAAATATAAATTCGGGATACATTCGAGTGTCAATTATCGATTTTTGTTATGTTAGAATCGCTGGAAAAAGGAAACGACAATTTTTTCAACATTTTTATTGGGAATTTTCATGTCGTCACTTTGTCATACGAATATACACAAATTTCGTTACATATAATATATGTATGTATAGTTAACTTTTATAATATAATAATAATAATAATTAAATAAGTAAATGTAAAGGTAATAAACATTATTGGCACCATACCTAATGATTAACATGATATTTGAGCTTTTTCTATTGAATAAGTCGCCGTTACAATTACACACACGTCATATATATAATATATATAATACATATTCAATTAAAAGACTTAAAATATTTTCGATTACATGCTACCAATAAAGTATTCATAAAAATCAAAATGTTCACTAAAAGCGTAATAATTGATTTGAAAATTAAATTCGTGTGATTTGTATTCGAGGCTTAATAACTTCTCTCACACGCACACACGTGTTACTAATCAAAAATGGCTTAGACCTACTATATAGCGTACAAGTGCCTATATTTAAGGGTCAGATGCTTCCAGAGAAGTGACTGGATTTCAAGTAGGCATAATCGACACCATAAAAGATAGAAAAACAAAGTTACATATGTATACAAGATTGTTTCTCACTTAAAGTTAATATTTAGATACATACATAGGGTAGATTTTGGATGTAGTTTTTTTTTTTTTTTTCTAAGGCGAAGTGTCTATCTATGTAGAAGTTATATTTCTAGAAAATATAATTCATTAAAAAATTAAATGTAAATTTTCCGTTAAATGTCTGTAATCAACATCATATATTATATCGTATAATAAATGGACAGTATTTAAATTGGTGACTTTAAATTTCACATTACTTATCAGAGTTTCAAACCAGCTAAGTTTCGAACCTTAGAAACCAAAATTTAGTCAATTAAAACCGTTAAGTTTTAAAAAGTAAATTATAAATAAACAAATTACATATGTATTACACATTATGATTTTGTAAAATGATTTTAAAATATTATTTAACATCCCTGTACATTTTTTTTAATTGACCGTGTACTACGATAGCACCAATTTTTTAAGCTTTTGAATCATTACTATCAATTTCGCTTGAATACTGTCCGTTTATTATAAAATACGTGTAGGCATATTCAAACATGGAAACTTATCAGTGTAGTATTTATTATTTTTAAGTTGTGAAAAATATCCTCAATATCGTCGAGAAGAATCGAAAGTAAATTGAAAATTTACGGTTAAAGCTCTTCTAGAGATTTGTAACAATGAATGTATACATCATATGAAATGTTACAAAAAGGCATTGGTACACAGTAAATTTTTCTAAATAACATTACGAAAATTACAGGCACGAGGCAAGGATTTAGGATTTCCAGTATACACAGATGAAGTGAAATACAAATACAATACGGTGTATTACAATAACAATAGTTTAAGTTGTTTTTTTTTTATTCAAAAAAGTTCTTCAAAAGTGATTTGACTTTGTTTCGACTAATCTACGCACACGTTTCAATTGAAACACCATATAATTTTTTTTAGAATTACATTTTTTGGTGCTTTTTAACTAGTTAAGCTTCATTTTGTTAGGGGTTTTGCTTAGTCATCTACGATATGCAAACATTTACAAAGCAATATATAGTTTTTATTTATTTATTTTAATATAATATTTAATTTTATTATATATTATGTACATTAATATATTATGCATATTATACTGTGAAGATTCACCACACTTTAACTATAAAGGATCTGTTAAGTATTTGAAATTGAATTCTTAAAATTTGTTACATGGCATAATTTAAATTCAACATAATATAATTCAATTTTACTATTTCATCAATGAATATTTCTGTGATTTAAATAACACATCTAAGCATTTCAATCACCAACTAATGGTTAATATTTGAATCTCACTAGCTTGTAATAATAATCGTCTAACTGAAATAATTGTTATTTAATTTCGAGTATTATTTTTATGTATGTATTTGAGGTACAAAATCGCTTGCTTTAAATACGCAAGACTCTATTACATATTAACATGAAACTTTTATGTGAAACGTTGGATCAGTTCGTGTATTTTATTCATTATGAGTTCCAATTCCTTTCATAAATCAATTTTATACAATTCCAATACATATAATTGACACTTTTTTTAATGAATAAGTTTTGTGTGTTTTATTTACATGCACATTTATATACAATTTGATCTAACTAAGCCATTTTTGCATATATGTATGTATAATATTAATATAGAGTAAACTAAATATGTCAATTTAAATAGCTATATGTATATAATATATAATAATAATTATAAAATTATACTATTATAATTTTAATTATACGCCTGTTGGAATTCCTGTCAAACTTTCTAGAAAAGTTTGAATTTTTCTAATCATAATAGTAATATGTTCAATAATTAATTTAAGCGCTATGTTGTATAAATACTGTTGCTGCGTTTTAAAAAAATTCATATAATACGTATAATAAATAACTTTGTAAAGAATACACAATTTATTATTGGATTGTATAGCCGAGCATTTTGCAAATTGTGATCGAATAGGTTTAAATTATCTATTGTCGGATTATTCAACTGTATATGGTATATTATATACAATTTTGTACATTCGTTAGAAACTATATGTGTCACTCAATTATATATTTTTTTTTAAAATGCATCATCTTATTATAAAATCGCTGTTTTTTATACAACTATGACAGTTGATTTTTCATAGGAAAAAACGTGCAAATCTACTAGGAAATAATTACTTTTTAATTGTAAAAAATCAACCACTTCGAATACAAAATTTGGACCATTAATCGATTTCTTATCTCACTAAAGGATACTACCGATTATTAAGGGTGATCAGTGATGCTTATAAATATATGAATTTTCCATTAGTGCTGATGAAAAATATAAAATTAAAATGCTTCCTCAATTCTATTACACACACACATACATATATAATAAAGTAGGTGACATTGAAGCATTTTTTTGCAAAACATTATACATATATTACATTATTATAAGCATTAAAACATTCAATACAAAATTTATTTGGTGGATAAACATGGCTCACACAAATATGACAATATTTTATTATTAATTTATATTAGAAACGTGTGCTGTAAAAGTATATAATTAATCAAAAAACGTGCCAATCTCTAAAAAGCTTTATACAAAAAGCCTACATACATAAATATTATATCAAATTGTAAAATAAAATTAAAAGCAGTATTATTTCAATGCGTAACTTAAATAAGTTCAAACATATTTTAATTGATATTATGACTGCATCCAAGTTCACAAATATACAAAAAAAATGTGTATTTTGTATGATATAATAACAATAATAATAAGCATTTACACAAAATTCTTAATATACATACATATTTAAGAAAAAATGTCAGTTTATCGTACTAAGCACAACCTTTTTTGTAATTTTATTCATATGTACATAATGAAATAATAGTCAATTATAAATAAACATACACTATCATGATGATTTTTATTATATTATTTTTTTTTTAAATAATTATTGATGTTAATATTCTTTTTTAGGCATTTGCAGGGTTGCTTTATTTACGCCCTATGCAATATCCATAAATGTACATTTTCATATGAATATGTGCAGATGAATATATATATATATATATATATATATATATATATATATATATATATATATATATATATATATATATATATATATATATATATATATAATAATGTGTGTACAAGTATGAATATTGTATTAGCACAATTACTTTTTGAATATATTTTATCTCCGAAGATTGAAAATATTAATTTCTAGTCACGTAAGGAAATTTATAGTTTATTTCTAAAGTGTTTATAATTTTTTAAATTTATAATTTAGTCAAATTCCTTGTGAAGTTTTGCTCTCAAAGATGTTATTAAGGTTTGAAACATTCATAAAAATCAATGCAAAATATCAAGCAGTGTGTTTAATTGATACTTTTCAAAAATTTCAATACTTAGGTGATATTGTGTACAATTTTAATTTTAATATTTAAAATATACATAACGATTTTTATGAACGTTTAATATTCTGATGTTCTATTATTTATGTTTTCATCTTTAAGAACAATTTGCAAAAGCAACATACTAGAAGTGAATTATTAGAATAATAATATGTGACCGAAAATGCTGAAAATTTTGGATCAGTGCAATTTTGAATACTTTTTTTTCATTAGTGGGGGGAGGGGGGTGGCGTTATACCAATATTTTAAAATTAAATTGTATTTACACTTATACAGTGATTTTTTTTACTAAAATTTTGTCAATTGGGAGTTTAATTTTTTTTACAATATATTCGTCGTTACTTTTAAAATTTCCACAGTAATGCAAACTCTAATTATAAACAGTGATGTCATCCAATTTCTGCAACAAAGGGTTTCCAACAAAAACATTCTCCCAATATATAATGTATGTACTTATAAAAATCATTTTTTAAACCATACAGCTAATGCTTTAATATACTGTATGTTCATGTTTATATAAATCATTATACAACATGTATGTATTTATAACTTTATCGTAATTTGTCAATTAATTTCAGAAAAAGTATTATATTTTTATTACTAAATCATACTACAATAATCATGGGTCTATCTATGGGCAAACATATGAACATATTCTGGGGCTATGGACTTGTTTAAAAAAAGCACAACTCCGACTTCTACATTTTCCCACAATCTGACTCCGGCTTTGATTTAAAAAACAATGTAGAAAGGTAATGGATTGATTTTCGAATATATGTATCTACAGTACTAATACAGAATGCCACATATGTTTTATTTATAAATATGTACATACATGCAACTAATCAATGTATTTTTTTTCAAAAATGCTGGCAGGTAAAAATTTAGCTATGAAGAAGTTCCGAAAATTGAAAATTTTGAACAAAAGGTCTCTGGAAACCCCTTAAAAACTGCGAGATGACAGCACTGGTTATTAATACGTCATGCCCCTATGACAGTGTCTTAATTTGCAACGATTTAACAAACAGACACGATTGTCTCATTAAAATAAACGCTTTAAATCAAGAGTGTGTACTGTTATGAATACATGTATCATCGGTATTTATGTACCCACGAGTGTATGACATTTTTTTCGACATGTAAAACGATAGAATTAATGTGTTTAATTTTGAAAATATGCCCTCCGGTCTTCAATTAAAGTTGAAAAATAGTCGAAGAGTATTTTTGGAGATTGATGGTAATTGTGGTTGGTGGAGGGGTGCGGGGGCGCTCCGTCTCGTTGATGTCAACGGCTTGATCTAAATGTGTGTGCAGCCCTGCATGCCTCGCCATCAGGCCAGGGTTACTACATGTTCAGGTTCTGGAGACCAGCAGTTGTCTGATAACCAACATCCTATCACTACTGTCACAAAACCTATAAGTAGAGCTAACACTATATACACCTCTGCATTACCTGAAACATCAAAAAATACAATTTTAATTTTCACAATACACTTTCATTAATTATAATCATATCATTACATAATATTTAACATTTGAAAGACTTATACAACTTATTAGAAAAGTGGGAAAGTACGATTAAACATTAACATATATACATAGATATAACTAAAACAAGTGAAACTAAGAAAAAGCTTGTAAAATATGTATAATAATAAGTATTACAGTAGATAATAAGCCAGTAGAAGTAATTCATACGTATACAGTGGTACTGTATACCTCGTCAATCAATTTTTAGCCAATAACAATGTTTTTATGTTATCTTTTAGAACAATGTAATTCAAATCTGCCTCGGTGTGGAGCTTTTAAAACAATACATGTAAAATTACATCATAAAGGTTGATAAAATGTTTTTTTTTATCCTTTGAAAAATAATTTAGTATTATATAATGGTATTTAAAATAAATCAACGTGTTTGAATTTAAAAAAAAGGAGATAAAAGTTTAAATTATGTTAGAGTACATTTCCATGAAGTTGATTGTTTTATTAAATTTGTATTTTTCCAGTAATTACTGAATCAAATGTATTATATTGAATACCAAAATGTTGCATTAAGCATAAAATATTTGATAAAACAAGAAAACATTGAAAAAGCTAGACATATGAGTGAGAAGTAACAGACGGGATTGAAATTTTAGTGGACGGGCAATTTTCTTTAAAAAAGGATAAAGAGATTAGTCTAGTGGTGTCCAGAAGGGTGTAAAATAATACAAGGAATGGCACAAGTGATATAGGGGGACGAAGTTAGAAAAATGTCTTGGGTAGAAAGATGAATGAATGTAGAAAGACTGAGAAGAATGAAATCCAGCGGTGAATGATGATGAATATATGTATGTATTTATAATATTATTCTTTTTAAATGATATATTGTGGTTCTTACCAAGTTGTTTCCTGATGCCCAGTGGTTGTCTGCTCCTCCAGAGCGAGTTGATGAGGGTGGGGTCCCCACGAGTTCTCCAGTCGCGGTACCCTCGCCCTCTGGAATTTTGACTGAATCTATTTTTCATTTAAGGGATTAGTTTTCTATAGGCAAACCCAATAAGCCATTCGACAAGCAAACTATCTATAATTGATCTAAGTGAGCACTTTATTGATATTTAAAGTCCTATTGAAGATACTTGTGCCGAAAACATATCAATATCCTATTTGCCACCAAAAATCTATCAAATAGGAATTTACACATTTACAGTCACATTCAAGAAATAATAATGTGTACTATCGCCATCGCTTATATAATCTTAAATGTAAGACTATTATAAATGTTAAGAAGTCTATTTGTATATTTCTAATGTAAAAAATTTAAAATTGTTAATGTAAGATTCAACTTCTACGTACAAAATGAAAAATTTAATCATAGATAGTTAAAATTCTATTTTCGCTTCGGCATAAGTATGTATTGTGTTTCGAAATTAATTTAAAAAAATGTAAGCATAAATTCAAATCTTTTAATATCATTTGGCACCATTCCGCGTGTTTCATAATTGAATTAATTAGCCACGGCAATTTTATTTTGCTTTTTGGCATTACCCTCTCATATAAAACGCAAATTTTGTCAACAAACGAAAATATTTATATAAAGCCTTCATAATAGTTCAGACTTTTTTTGTAATTTAATTTCATCGGCAAACGTAAAGAGAAAAAAATATGTAGATATAAAAAAAAGTATACATATGTATGTATACTCTTTTAAGCCAATTCTCAAACAATTTACTTGTGTATATGCCTAAATATAATACTTTGACTGGATTGAAAATACTGAAAAATTGCATTTTTTTTATATAATATGAATTTTTAGCAATGAAAAAATGCAATTTTTTTGTTAATAAAATAAGAACAATATAAATGTAAATTTTACTATTTTTTTTTTTTATATATATGTAAATATATAAAATTTACATTGAAAAATGGGTTTCATTGTTTATTAATACTGACATAAATTACATTTTTATATGAAGAAAGTCATATAAAAAGAAACTCCCATTCAGTTTATTATTTTCATTGATTGGAAATAAAGCCAAAATAAACATATTGAGATAGTTTTCTGATGACTTTACTGATGGGTTATAATGTATTTTCAAAAAAAAATATATTTTCATATTTATTTTATTTTAAGGCCATTTTATTTATCATTTATTATGATTATTTAAGTTTCATTTTATCAAAACAATCAACAAAAGAATAAATTAACCGTGCAAATTTCATGCCAATTTGTAAAAAGCATCAACTAAATTATTGAATGATAATATGTTTTAGTATATAAGTTTTTTTTATTATTTTGTTATTTAAATTCATTTATATTACATTAAAGTAAAAAAAAATAACAAAACATTCCACATGCTAATTGCAATAGAATCATCTTTTTTGTGTATGAAAAATAATAAAAAAAAAGAAAACTGTAATTATACATATGTATTTATATAAAATTTATTGTGACTATATAAAAAAAACCTTTTTTTTGGCTTTATTTTAAATTTCATAATACATTTAAATGTGCAGTGTTCTTTGTATGTTGTATTAAAAATCAAATCATAAGAAAATATATAATATTATAGATTCAAGTAAGACTTGTCAAATCATAGCAATTTCATTTTTTTTGCAAATATCGAATGTACAATGAAATTATGTCAAAATATACATTTTATTAAATCTAAATTGTATATTTTGTCTAAATTTTACATACTTTTCTGTAAGGAGAATTTTTTTGCTTTTAAATTGACAAATATCAGAAATAACATAAAAGGTTGTAAATAATAGACAGTTTTCGAATTATTTCATCATTTGTGTTTTTTATTTCGAAAAGCACATGCCTCGAGAATAAATAAACTTAAAGAGAAATTAAATTGTTTTTTATTAATTTTTCAACCACTGCAAGATGATATTTTGGATACCTGATCGATATTAAATTATCATTTTGGACATAAAATCAGTATACATGTATTGTAACGTGTCATGCAAAAATACATATCTACAAACCAAAGCAAATTTTCAAAGGACTTCATGCAATAGCAGTACATGTTCGGACTTTAACGAACAGACCTCATCAACCTGACCAACATTTTAAATCGAGACACTGTGAATGAAAGCTATCACTTCTTGCTTCACATCATCAGTTTCAGCAGATTCTATAACTATCACTGCAGAATTCAATGGTACAGACGTTTCACAACTATAACGTGGATGAATAGTAAGCTAACCAATCAATAGATAGAGGCCGTTCCATTTTCGAAGGTTAACCACCCCACGGATGGATGCACATTTAGGAAATCATCATTCATCAATCGACAAGCAGACTTCCTATTCAACCAAAGTTCGGCCCAAAGAGCTCCAGAGACACAAAGATTTGTAAAATCTAATATATTTACAATATTTTATAAACAAACCACGTCAATTACTATTGCCAACCTTTTTTTTGCTCTCTTGCTTTGTAGTACAATAGTGAACGATTTTTGTGGGTTAAAGCATCCTGGCCGCTGATGATGGCAGCTTGCCGTCTCGCTTGCACCAACGCTTCTGGTGTACGCTCACGGAAACTGAACGAAAGTCTTTCTAACGCGATTACCGCTCGAGTTAGTACGTTTAGATAAAAATAAAAAATATTGAGATAGAAAACCAATCTTTATGAACGTGCTGAAATAAAAAACTGACCAAACAAATGCAAAATAGCACAGAGAAAAAAATATTTTTTTGACTTTAAAATTTGCTAGATAATTAATTATACGTATTTTAAAACAATAAAAAGTTTCAATCAATAGAAAAAACATCTGACTATTGATTCCAATACTCACTTTGAGCACAGCAATACTATATTTTGAATTAAAGACCGCAAAAGCCAAAAAACTGTAAAAATTTCTCATTTTTTTAAACGCTCATATCTCGTAAAGGAGAAAAATCATTATCATATTCGAATTCAGTGGGTCAAACTTAGTAAAGATTGATTAGTCTTCACTCTGGTAATTTTTTTTGTTGCTCAGTGTATTTATCCACGTTGCCGCATGTATCCACTGTTCCTATCATTTTTTCCCTTTTCACCACCCTCTCGCCAATAGACAATGTCAAATTTTAATTTTGTAAACGCCTTTAACTTTTTCTTTTTTCACTCTATATTTTATACAATTTGCATTATTTAAGCATCAAACCTTGGGATACAATTGAGAACAAACAAAAAAAAATAATTTGCCGAACCTTTCTACGCTAGCTTATAGGATCGCGCATTGAATGCTGTTTTTGCGCATATTTTGCAAGGAGTGGGGGTGGGCCTTTGCGAACGGAACGACTTCTATAAAAATCACATTGCTTTACATCCACTTCACAGTTTTGCAAACATAAAATTCAATAAAAATATGGTGTCGGTCGATGGGAGGTCTGTTGGATGAAGAGTCCGAAATAGACAACAGAGACAGTTCGATAGCGATAAATTGAAAGGTAGGCAGCATATAATAGAAAGAGCAGTAGTGTCTGTGTCGGTGGGTATAGTTGGTCTTCGTCGATGGAGTGGCGTCTGGTGAGATGTGTGGTGATCGTCGCTTACCTTCGTACTCCGCCGACGCCCCCGCCTGGCTGGTTGGCTGAAGGGTGGGGGGCTACGCTGGGGCCCACCACGGCGCCCCCGGGCACCGCTGCCACGTTGGCGCCCCCCGCGGCCGACGGGAACCCTGTAACTGCCCATTGCACCATCATTACAATCTATCCTCAAATTATACATACATTAGCTAGCTATACAGAAAGGACGCTCAGTTACAACAAATTTACTACTATTTAATGATTTCGTTACTAATACCATGAACGATCGGTCTCAGGTTGATACTATATATACAGATTATAGTAAGGCATTTGACAGGATTGATCACGATATTCTCCTTGAAAAACTTTTACAGATCGGTATTCATGGTGATCTCTATAGATGGTTCACCTCATACATTACACGTCGATCACAGGCTGTCTTAATAAATGGATTTATATCGAGATGGATGAATATTCCTTCTGGTGTTCCGCAAGGCTCCCTCTTGGGACCTCTATTATTCAATATCTTCATCTTCGATATTGAAAAATGTTTTCAGAATTCAAGTGTACTATTATTTGCTGATGATATGAAGATTTTCAAGAGAATAGACAACCGAAATGATGCTTTGGCCCTACAAGATGATTTGTTCAGGCTAGAGGCTTATTGCAGCATAAATAAGTTGGAAATTAATGTAGCAAAATGCTCCTGCATAACCTTCACCAGAAAACTATGTCCAGTTGACTTTCCTCATTCAATCAACGGACATAGACTCACAAGGGTATCGGAAATTAGGGATTTGGGAGTCTTTTTAAACTCTGATCTATCCTTTAGTAAACATATTGACAATGTTGTAGCTCGAGCGTCGAAGGCCCTCGGGTTCGTCATCCGGTCCTCCAAATGCTTTACTTCTATTAAATCATACAAAATACTATATTGTGCATACGTAAGAAGTATTGTTGAGTTTGCATCCCAAGTTTGGAACCCAGAGTACTCTGGTGCAAGAGACAGATTGGAGCGCATTCAGAAGAGATTCTTGAGGTACATCAGTAGCCGTTTTGGATTATCCTATACTTCCTATGAAGATGCTTGTAGGTGTCAGCATCTACTTCCACTTGTCAAAAAATGGAGATAGCTGACATTTTGAACATCCTTAACGGCTCGATCGACTGTCCTCAATTATTGAGTAGACTATCATTGCGTGTGCCAAATAGAATGACTAGATGTAATGAGCTCCTTTACATACCTAATACTTTTTCTAATTATGGAAGAAGCTCATTCATCTGGCGTGCAAGCTCCACCGTCAACACACTAATTTTAACAATTTCTATGTTTGACTTATTTAATATTAATGCTTTACAAGCTAGAGTGATTATTGCAAATTTGTTTTTCGATGATTAACTTTATTGAAAATTTACGATTGTGATTATGAATTTTTATTTTGATGTATTTATTTTGTCTTTTTGTTTTTTGTTATATATTATACTAGCTGTATTACCCAGCTTCGCTCAGTGTTTATAATATAAACCGCTTAAACATGACTAAGCTAATTTAATTAAAAAAAAAAAAAAAATTTTAAAATTTAAAAAAAAAATTTAAAAAAAAAATAAAAAAAAAATAAAAAAAAAAAATCAAAAAAAAATTTTAAAAAATCAAAATTTTTTTTTGCCTTCTAGGGCTTCGCCCTCGGCACCCCCCCTGAGCCTTTGCCTTCTAGGGCTTCACCCTCGGCACCCCCCTGAGCCTTTGCCTTCTAGGGCTTCGCCCCTCCACGCCCCATGAGCAATTGCCATTTAGGGCTTCGCCCCCATGATCAGTTGCCTTTTAGGGCTTCGCCCCTCCGCGCCCCCATGATTCAAAGCCGTCTAGGGCTTCGCCCCCCTTAGTTAATGCCTTTTAGGGCTTCGCCCCCCGCGCCCCCAAGATTAATTGCCGTTTAGGGCTTCGCCCCCCGCGCCCCCAAGATTAATTGCCGTTTAGGGCTTCGCCCCCCTTAGCTAATGCCTTTTAGGGCTTCGCCCCTCCGCGCCCCCATGATTAACTGCCGTTTAGGGCTTCGCCCCCCTTAACTAATGCCTTTTGGGGCTTCGCCCCTCCGCACCCTCATGATTAAATGCCGTCTAGGGCTTCGCCCCCATGATCAGTTGCCGATAAGGGCTTCGCCCCTCCACGTCCCCATGGTTAAATGCCGTCTAGGGCTTCGCCCCCATGATCAGTTGCCTTTTAGGGCTTCGCCCTTCCGCGCCCCCATGATTAACTGCCGTTTAGGGCTTCGCCGCCCTTAACTAATGCCTTTTGGGGCTTCGCCCCTCCGCACCCTCATGATTAAATGCCGTCTAGGGCTTCGCCCCCATGATCAGTTGCCGATAAGGGCTTCGCCCCTCCACGTCCCCATGGTTAATTGCCGTCTACGGCTTCGCCCCCATTATCAGTTGCCTTTTAGGGCTTCGCCCCTCCGCGCCCCCATTATTAAATGCCGTTTAGGGCTTCGCCCCCCTTAGTTAATGCCTTTTAGGGCTTCGCCCCTCCGCGCCCCCATTATTAAATGCCGTTTAGGGCTTCGCCCCCCTTAACTAATGCCTTTTGGGGCTTCGCCACTCCGCACCCTCATGATTAAATGCCGCCTAGGGCTTCGCCCCCCTTAGTTAATGCCTATTAGGGCTTCGCCCCTCTGCGCCCCCATGATTAGTTGCCGTTTAGGGCTTCGCCTCATAAGGCTGCGCCCCATGAGGCTGCGCCCCCTTCGGGGCCCCATAAGGCAGCGCCCCATAAGGCGGCGCCCCATGAGGCTGCGCCCCCTTCGGGGCCCCATGGGGCTGCGCCCCATGAGGCTGCGCCCCCTTTGGGGCCCAATGAGGCATGTGTTCGAATCCCATCGAATCACGTGTTCGATGACGTCACCGATCTACGGACGACGACGACGACGACGACGACGACGACGACGACGACGACGACGACGACGACGACGACGACGACGACGACGACGAAGACCAAGGATATTTACATACATACAAAGTCTCTTTCCAAATTATAGATTAGATTATTTTTATTATTTCATAATTTTTATCATATTATTATTATTATTATTTTGATATTTTTACTATACTGTTATTTCTATTTTTTTCTTTTTGTTTTCTCTAACTATCTTACTCTATTATCATTTTTGTTTTTTTATATGTGAAAATTATTAATGGTTTACTTAACATAATTATGTTTTTTTTACTATCAATCTATATAACTTAATAAACTGTAAATTTTCCAAATAAATAAATAAATATACTAAATTCGTAGTCTTTCCAGAGCTCGAAAGATTCCCCCAGGACTGAAGATTAGGTGAGTGGCGCTCGCGGACCGATGGCTTACTAGCGCTGATCACCTGATCGGCCTCGACGTATAGGGGACTCGAGTATAACGGCCAATAGGATCGCGCGACTCATCGACCAATAGGATCTCGCGAATGTCTGTGTACAGAGAGCGCCCGATGAGTACATATTTGTCTCATACAATTTCATACAAACAATATTTGGCCGCACGCTGCCATTCGTGTCGCAGACGCATAGTGTGGTCAGACCTTAAATATTGGGCGTTCTCGAACTGTAGAGCATTCGGAGCTGGCGAGCCAACGGGTGCAGACCAATAAAGAACCTCTACTATACTACGGTGACTTTATCTCCGATCCTGAAAACCCCTTTTCACGTCCACCCAAAAATACATATCTTTTAAGGTTTGTCCAAATTAGGACACAAGGCATGCAATGACGAACACGTGTTCCATCAAGTTTTACATACCTCTTATTGGTATTGTTTTTACGTGCTCTCCTTGTGTCATAATTTGGAAATTTCGCAACAATTTGTAGCAAACCCAACCACGCGGCTGCATGCTGATTTCGATTGAATTTTGTTTCGATTTTATTTCGATTGAATCTGTTTGTATATCAGCATGTACGAAAGACGAGATATTCATGGGGTTGCGCAGATGAAAAATTCGATGTACATTAATGATTGTCAATTCTTAAAATTGAGTTAGATCTTTCTGGCAAGTTTAAAATGGCAAAAGCCGAGATAAAAGTATGAAATGAGCATGCAGCGAAATGAGCATGTGGCTGCGTGGTTTGCAACCATTTGTAGCGGAGCGATTCAACCCAGTTCCTCTGCCTCTATGATCTATGCCTTATCTTATGCCTCTATGATCTGGAGTCCTTAAGCCAAAACTCAATCCATCTTGTTTTATTTATTTGGAGGTCTTATCTTGTGTCAGTTTATTCATGCTCCGGAGAGTTTTATCTGGAGCTGCCATCGACAAGAAGTGCAGCATATCTTAATTCTCCCATTCCTCGCAGCCTCCGTTTCTTAAACTCACTGGATGGTACCATTGACATTTGTCACATCTCTCGTCATTTGCTGTTTCTCTCGTCAAAATCTGTTTAGCACACTCGTAGTTTTGTAGCAATCTGTTAGACGAGTGTGCATGATTAATTGATTTATTATAAAAAAATACCCCATTGAACGCTAGAAAGTAATTATTTATGTAGTTAAGTACTAGTTAGGCAGTTCGATCACAAGTAATTATGTCTACTAGATTGGGCGAGCAGTGCTCATCGACTAATAATGGTCTGACCGCACTATGCGTCAAACGAACGATCCGACACTTCACAACAGTGTGCGACAATATTAGGTAAACCGCGCTTGAACGACAGCGATGTGACACTACGCAGTAAATTATGTCAATCATTCGTTTGGTACCTCGGAGTAAGATGGACGAAACGGACGCTATTATAGTATCTTTGATATGCGAGGAAGAAGAACAATCGAGAAAAACCAAAAGATTATGACTACATGTTATTTCAAAGTCACGATATGAAGAAGGAGAATAGTTGTCGCAAGGTAACCCCCACTCAACGACATTTGCGTCACGTCGTGAACGACACCTTGCGTCAAAGTTGGTCGAAAGATGATTTCCTTGATTGTTCTGATTTACTGAATAAGGTTAATTTCAGAATCCCAGTTCGGTACTCTAGACGCGTTGCACTCTTTTCACTTGATCCTTTCAATACTAATTCCCAAAAATATTTTTATCTGCAGCGCGTTTATCGTATGTTTAACGGAGAGCTGAATGAGGTTGATCTATTTGGTATTTCCCTACATCAATTCAGGTCTAACATCAAGAGAATCTTGACCGATTGATTCATTTCTTCTCCTATTCTATTTTTCCAATATTTCCAATATTTTTATACTTTAGTTTAGTTATGCAATGTGCTATTTAATCATATTATAGCTTTCATTCTTTTCCTTTTCATTTGTTTATTTTGTATTTACCTTTTTCATTTGTTTTATATTTGTAATGTCAATTTCTTCTTATATTCTATTTTATAACCTTTTCCAAATATTTTAATACTATAGTTTAATTATGCAATGTTCTACATATTTTGTCATGCCTTTATTCTTTACTTTTTAATTTGTTTTCCTTATATTTATCTTTTTCATTTTTGTAAAAATCTATTATTGGACTCGGATGTTACATATATTATTTATTTACTATTTGTTTTTTTTTATACATATCTATGTACATCCTGTCTGTTGTTTTTCAATTAATAAAATAAAATAAAAAATAAAAAAAGGTCAACTTTGACGCACGGTGTCGTTGTACGTCATACGACTGTCGCGCAGTGCGTTATGTCTCATACAATTATTTCATACATACAATATTTGGTCGCGTATTGTTGTGAAGTGTCGGATCGTTCAGTTGTCGCATAGTCATAAGTCATAGTCATGGTCGCATAAGTCAGACCTTAAGCGAACAGTGCTCATCGACCAACCAGCGAGCAGCACTCAACAGCCAATCAGCGAGCAGCACTCAATAACCAATGAGACCTCGTGATCAATCGATCAATCATCGTCGCTCAGTGCGTTCATTATATAAAACGGGCTGATTGGTCAGTGGCTCATTAGAAGTTGGTTGTTCCATTTGAGAGCATCCCTCGAATGAAAGTCTATGACGACGCTACTAGGATGGTATTTCTAGGTGCGAAATTCAAAACTTTCGATGGAAGTGGACGAAGTTGGGAAAGGAGGGTGAGAAGTTAGGAGCGAGGTGTGTATTACCGACGAGCACGACGAACGCTAGCATGACGAGGGCGGCCACGATGAGCCCCATCCCGTGACGTCACCAGGCGAGAGGCTCCCGAGCCGCCAGAAGCAGCATGGCCGCGCCCCCCGCGCCGCCGCCCCGCAGCTTGCGCCTCACTGCCGCCGACAGACGACGCACATCGGCGCCACCTCCGCCACCACCACCGCCCGCACCACCCGCACCGCACAGCCTCTCGCGCTCCACTTCTCCACTGCACACCACACCACAGCACACCACACTATTCACATCAATTATATATCCGCTTGTCAGTGCTTCCTGGATCTGAAACAATAACAACAAAAAATTACTATCACATTTTAACAATACAAATTTATCAATAAGCGTGAGAGGGGAATAATGTGGTTCATCATCTCCAGGTGCGCACATTTTCATTTATTTTTTTATTTTTTTATATTCTTAAGAGAAACTTACAGCTAATACAAAGATAATAAAATGAATAGTTATACATAAACCAATTATAAGTTTCTTCAGATAGCATTAACCCATTTTTGCCCAGTGTTCCAATATTGGAACATTTTGTATTTTTACCCCCACTCTATTATGCATAACGTGTGGTTGAATGGTAAAAATAAAAATATATTGAATGAAATTAGAATTGATGATAAGTTAATTGAAAAAGTTGAAAATATAAAATACTTAGGTGTATACATAGATTCAGGACTAAATTTTAAAATGCACGCTGACTATATAATAAAAAAAATGGCTAGAAAAGTTGGTGTATTATGTAGATTAAGAAATATTTTAAGTATAAAAAGTAAAATTTTAGTGTTTAATTCAATTGTCTTGCCACATGTGGTTTATTGTGCCACTGTGCTTAATTTGTTTAGTGGCCAAGATTTAGAAAAAATGCAAAAAATACAGAATAAAGCTATGAGAGCTATTTTGAATGTGAGTAGATTTAAGAGTATTGGAAGTATGTTAGATGAATTAGGATGGATGAGTATTAGAATTAGTCTAAATATTAGTACATTGTCTTTTGTTTATAAGTTAGATCATAAGTTATTACCTAAGTATTTTGATGATTATATAATAAGGAATAGAGATAAACATAGTTTTTATACTAGAAATAAGGACAAACTAGTTGTAAGTAGAGTAAGAAAGAATAAGACGGCTGGGGGTGTTTTTCACAGGGGTGTGCTCATGTATAATGCCCTCCCTGAGTGCGTCAGGTCTGCTAAAAACATGGATGCATTCCTGCGAGGTGCGAAGAGACACCTCTGTGAGGGACAGTACATATAAGTTAATTATAAATTTTAGAGTTAAGTATAATAATTAAGATGTATTTTTAAATTAGCTTGATAGCTAAAATATATATAAATAAATAAATAAATAAAATAAATAAATAACACAATAAAAGTTTAAATTGTATCAGTCTACAGCTAGCGAGTGTGGGGATCGTTTCGGGTAATATTTTTTTAGGTTGGAACCTGTAGGACTGAGCAGTGTTTTTTTATTTGCATCAAATACGTTCAACAGAAAATGTCATCTGACAAGTAAGTTTACACATCTTTATAATACATTTATTACATATTGACCATATTTATTATAATCTCTTATTGTTCTAGATTCGTTATGTGTAGTACTTTTTTTAATTTTTCCATATGTAACTTTTTTATTCACAATATTATCCATGTTCCTAATTTGGAACACTGGGATTATAGCAACATTGGATTTTTTTTCCCCCCAGATTTTTAACAACATCAGAGATGGAAGAAATTGTTGGGTTCGGCTATATGGGAACAATAATGACTAATAGAACAGAAAAATGCCCAATATCAAATACTAAATTGATAAAAAAAAACTGGAAAGAGGGACATATGAATTTTGAATTGACACCAAAACTGGCAAAAACTATCACAGCTTGGAATGACAACCGAGTAGTTCTCATCGTTAGCTCCTGCGATCCAGTAGAACCAATAGGACAGGACAGGCTCAGAGATGGATATCCTCCGAGAAAAAAAACCACCAATCAACCGACCAAATGTCATATTAAAATACAACAACTATACATATGGCCGGAGTACA
This sequence comes from Arctopsyche grandis, assembly GCF_051622035.1. Taxonomy (NCBI): domain Eukaryota; kingdom Metazoa; phylum Arthropoda; class Insecta; order Trichoptera; family Hydropsychidae; genus Arctopsyche; species Arctopsyche grandis. The sequence goes on from NC_135363.1 coordinate 32,447,385, forward strand.
TCGAATGGATGAAAATATAGATAACTATCGAGTATCCATCAAATCTAAAAAATGGTGCTAATAATGCTTGGCAACTTGAATAGAAAAAATCCAGAAAATAAAAAGTTAGATTACTTGCAATTTAGAAGAAATATAGTACAACTGTACTGATTTCCGTTAATTTTTAAAATTAACGGAAATCCCGTAAAGGGGGGGAGGAAGGCCAAAATCTTCAAAATAATTATCTAGCAGGGTGCCTGTCAATATTCGATATGATCGCCTAGATCATTGGATGATTACAGCTGATAAACAAAATGGATGTGCACTTTGTAAAAAACATGCCACAAAATGTTGTGAAAAATGTGGTGTAAATTTGCATGAAGGATGTTTTAAAACCTTTCATTTTCGTTAATTCATGTATATATATTATATTTACATAACTTGACTTATCTATGTACACTATTTTATAAGGTTGCCTGTGTTGAAATAAACTTTTTTTCTTAATTTAGTTTTGTAACGCTACCTCACTGTATTCCCAGTGTTCCAAATTTGGAACATCTTGAAAAACTCGTATAAAACCAATACGAATGCAAAAAAAAAAAGAAAAAAAAATCTTATGTATCATATAACACTATGATTTGTTGAAATTATTATAAATTTTGAGAAAAAAAAAATTTGGGCAAAAATGGGTTAAAAATATGAGTAAAGTGAAACTTCGGAAGGATTAAATAATGAAAAATTCATAAGTAATAGTAAATTATGATAAGTAATAGTAAAAAGTTAAGCGAAAAGGGATAAAAAAACGATCTAGCAAATTAGTTCTTAATAGTAATTAAACTATCGTGAAATAGGTCTATATCCTCTTCTATGTAAGCTATTGTAAATATTGATGATTAGAGGTAGGACCGGAAGCGTGCCGTTTATTGTTCAATTGTAAATCCTTTGTAAAAAAGGTTCGGCAAACCTTTAACAATGCATTTACAACATTTGAACAATATACAGCCCCCTCAGGGTCCGGGCTTTACTGATGATGTACGAGTTTTACACTGTTTAGCACTGTTCGACACGAAAAATGTTCAGAGACGAAATATGACTTTTCTTATAGATATACGCCCAGTAAATACGAATCTGGTAATAAAAATGTTGATTGCCTCGAGATTCGATGATATATGTATGTGTTTTTTAAATCGCGCGATTTTTCTATATCTTTGTGTTGTTCGGTCGATGTCTCATAATCTGTCAATTTCCTGTACAAAATTAATATTGGAATCTATAGTCGGGTATTATACCTTTCATTTGTAGTATTTTTCAGCTTTCAAATCTCTCTAAGTAGTCGTCCACTTTAAATCAAAAGTCAAAAGTATGTATTTTCATCTGGGATTTTTTCCCACTGTTAATACTATTTTATATTGAGTTTTTTCTACTAAAGCATGTTTATTGGAATAGTGTTCTGGCCACACTATTTTTTGTTTTCGCTTAAAATGGTTAATTGGAACAAAAATTCTATTGATAAGTGGCTTACCTCGATAAAATAAACGATTTTTTTTTATAAATCCACAAAAATAGTCGAAATAATTTTTTCCAAGTGGAATTTTATTTAATTCTCGTATAAAGATAATTTAATATATTATCCCTATGGGGTATAAAACTTATAATTTCTATTACATGTAAAAAAAATTCAGTCCGAGTCAGTTAGCGGTTTGGAAGATAATTGAATTCAAAATCTTAAAAAAAGACCTATAAGAGGTGGTACCATTTCCGTCAACTTAAAAATTAAAAAAAAATTTACGTCGTGGTGATAAAAATTTCAGTAACCGATACTAAGTTTCAGTTCGATAGGAATAACGGTGTTCAAAAAATCCCCAAAATACACAGACACACACACATTTTCTGAGTTCGAATCAGTCAAAATCTCGAGTTCGAATTTTCGCATGATCACAAAACTTCATCTATTGTTACTACGTACATAGATAAAGTAAAAATTATATTGAAAAAACTGCGAACATAGAAACTAAATTAAAAAGTTCGCGAATAAAACGCAGCGTAAGAAATACAGCGAAAATAAAATTCCAAGAGTTTGTATGTACATACATACATATGTTGCGATTCACGGTTTTCGACTGAGAACTACCAAATTTGGTATAAATAAAATCGTAATTGAATTTTGATTTGAGGAGTTGAAACCCAGGGCTAAGGTGCCTCCATAAAAAATTTCACCTGCCTGAGCAACGCCGGGTAGTTCATCTGTAAGTAACAAAATAAAAAATTACTTTGAAAAATTATTATATTACACATATTATACCTAGCTCCATCTTGGGTTACATACGTTAGTTCATCAAACAAATATTGTTGAAGTCTATCACATTCTCTTGGGTACCATTCCTCATCCAATTTCCAACCCACATGTTTCACTCACTCTACTATACATATTTTCTACGATTTATTTGTTTCGATTTACATTTAACGGAATATTTTACTTAAAAATCTTAAAAATTATTTATCAAAACTTCTTTAATTGGTTCATTTTTCAAAGATACTCGAAATTATTTTAAATTATAATATTATTCAACTCGAAAATTTGAGCATATACATATGTAGTATGTAAGTACATATTTTAAATATATGTATGTATACTTAAATTACTTTTTTTACTAATGTTTTAATATACAAAGTTCAAAATAAAAACACTTACGAGTACAGTGACATCTGCAAAAAAATATTTAAACTTCGTTCACATTATTTATTTTAGCTAATACGCAAACCTCGACATTACACCACATTTTATCAAAATATAAATATTTATTTCATTCTGTATATAATCCAACACTTGATCCAAATGCAAATTCAACGATTAAAAAATGTACAAAAAATAATAATCGAACTACCCTTCAGAAGTTCAACGTGAAATGCAAATCAAGGCAAAATTTCCATATTGATTTCCCAAACGAATCCAGTCAGAAATAACAAGGGGGTAAAACTTTTCAGCGATATAATTGAGTTACTCACTCGTTTCAATTACAAGAATCAGGGTTGAGATCATTCGATTAAATTAGCACTTTGCCCGTTGACGATCAACGGCTTCAAACTCCAAAATTAGACTAGAAAGAAAATAATCATATTTATATCACGCTACGTTTTTCAACCAAATATGTCATTAATTTTTAAAATAAGTCTTCATCCCGAAAATATAAATAAATTATAAGTATTATTCATTCATTATATATTCTCCCGTGCTTTCAGGAAAATGTGAATTAATGTGTTTGCCGAAAACTCTTGGAAGATCAATCAAATTTAATTTTAATACATTTAATATACACCGGTAAAAACTATTAGTCTTCATTGCGTTCCATTGCTGAAATCTTCCAAATAATTAAACATAATCTAGTCAATTTTTTTTTTTATTATACTCGAATAAATTTCAATCTGCTCTATTTTTTTTAAATAAGAAAGCTACTCACAACAAATTACGTTAAAGCAACTGCTATTTCAATCCTCTTGGAACAGCTGATCAGCTGAACTGGACAAACAATATCATCACAATTCAGGATGAACCTCTTTCTGTCACTTCAATTCGAGTTTTAAAATGTGTTTTAATTAACATGCTTTATTTTATCTTAGATCGAGCACTTCTCTTGCCAATTGAATATTCGCTTTATATTTATGAAACCAATAGCAACCCTTGAAAAACTAAAGGCAATAATCGTGTGGGCAATCTCCTTGTGGGAAATAATCCACTTATGCTTTTATTAGAGTTATACCTACATAGTATATAACGTATACTTGGATTCTGCTTTAGGTCATCGACTTTAGAGAGTCTTTAATTAATATTATGTATTAGATGTATTATGAACATTTATAAGGATTGTAAATAGGTTTTTGAGCTCTTTTTCCTATTATGCTGTAGATTAACATTAGAATAATATAATACTATGATTACTAACCAAATTAAATTAAATTGTAAAATAGAAAATGATCAGTAGATCAGTAGCTATTAAAATAGATATAAGATGTATTGGGAACATAATTTCGTAATAATAAAAAGCATTTATAAATCAAAATACTTGGATTAATTGTTTAATGTAATATTTTTGTATTAAATTATACAGTGTATAGTGCGTGAGACCATGCACGGTTGAAACGAAACTTCCGAGTTGTTGAGTTGACAATTCAGCTGTCAAGAAACGCCAATAATTAAAAATAGAAGATCGCCGTACTATAATAGTCGTTTCGATTCGACATACATATGTACGTCATAGCTAAACCACTTATATATAAAACGTATATACTAATATAATAACAAAAGAAAAAACTTCTATATATACTGGTTGTTACCAATGTTTCCTCTAGGAAAATAGACGGCGCTAAGTCTCTGAGCGTTTACCGCCATCTATTTAAAATGTATTTAAATAATTAACTAATTTTTATAATGTTCACATACATGTACATATGTAGGTAAGTTGATAGTTTTTACCATGTTAATTAAATATAAATATTAAATGAAATATATTTAAAAGGTATTTGAAGAAAATTCGACTGCGTGTGGATCGAACACAGGACCGAAACATTAATTTTAATTTAATAACTTAATATGCCAATACCCATGCGATGATATTTAATCGGGTACAACACTAGTACATTAATAGTAAAAGCAAACTGAAATATACTGCATGGACATGCTTCTAGTTTGCAGTTGTCATTCTCATATGCTCATGTCATTGTTAATTGGTACGATATTATTTTTTTCGACATTTCTTAAAATATGTGAATTTTTATAATATAAATAAGTTTTAAGTAGGTTATAAATAAGTTTTCGATCAATGTCAAATACTTCAGATGGTGAGGTTTGCCAAGGATTGCGATGGCATAGACTAGATGTGCTAGCGTTTTTTTTATCTAAAAAAACACGTGCTGTGTACTACTCTGTGTCTGTACCTTAACCTTTGAAGGACGGAGCATCGAGATCAAACGAGTGTCCCGAACCGGGGTCGAGTAAGATTTTTTAATCAAAATACAGCTTTTCTTAATACAAATGGGTTCAATATATATCTTATTAACCATTTTATACATCAAAATAAAAAAGTTTTAGTCCTAAAGCATGTTTTTGACTATATTTGTATTAAAAAATAACGACAAGCATCAATACACAAACGCACATAGGTAAGGCCAACAGGCGACTGCATGACTCAATAGCCGCGCGCCAAAAGCGACGAAAAAAATAGCTTTTAAAAATAAAGCTGTCTCTTTCTCTTGCATTGATTCATCGATCAACAAGAATATGCAAGCGAACAGTCAAATACATGACTTATCGCTACCGCCATTAAAGCTCTACTTTGGAACGTAAAAATGTATAAATGTATTTTTTACGATGTACCCTTTTTCTAAATCATACGTAATCTATTAAAATAATGTTCTTGTAATAATTGGTTAATAATTGTTAAGCATGCATTTTTAGGTTAACACATTGGCAACGATCAAGATAGTTTCGCTTTAAAAAAAAATCCGTAAGTTTTATAAAGTGAATGTCCAAAAATTAGGTCCAGCTTAGCCGTCAACATCAACTGGAATGCTTTCAGCAAAATAACCAAATTTCACGGTGAACTTTTGGCAAAATTAATTCAGCTGCATTATGCAGAATTGCAGGGGCGCTCAAGCATCTGTTACCGAGCTTATTCCGTGAATAAGTCAAAGGCATCGGTGCGGTTGATTATTCCGACCTTATTTTTTTTTGCACCTTTTTGTCTGCGGTTGCTGTTTTTTTTTATTATTTTTGGTCCAGACAAGCGACCAGGCACAGACTGAGAGTTAATTAAGAGGGGGCGCTCTTATCGTGCACAATGGGCGCGGAACGAGCCGGCGCGCAAATGAAATTCACATAATAATGGACTGCCCGAGAACTGAGAGAGCAAATACACTTAAAATTCATAAATGTGCAGCAGAATATTGCGACACACATAAATAAATGTATGTAACTCCTAGACTAGAAAAGTACATATTAACCAGCAGCGTGGAATAGTGGTTAGAATATTAGTTTTCACTATAAGAAAGAGTTTGGGTACTACCCTAGGGCTTCCAAGCCGGTTTAAACCGAAACCGAAAAGCCGGCTTTTTGGCTCGATCAGCCGGCTTTTTAAGGTTTTCTTTAATTGATGTTTTTTTCTCAAAATTAACAATTATGAAATTCAAATTTCAAAATTAACAATTATAATCAAAATAAATGTGTATAAACGCTCTTAGGTAATAGGCGTATATTTCTTTGAACAAAAAAAAGCTACATTACTTCCTTTATTGAGCGGTTTCTTTGAGATTTTGTAATGGACCAGGTCATAAACCAATAAAATATTATTGAAAGTATGTAGTTTCAATGACCTACCCAACTTCAGGTATAGAAAATATTACTACAAATCCTTGTACTTGAAAACATAAAAAAAATAGTCGTTAACTCAAATGATTTATGGCAAAATGCATAGGAATTTCCGAAATATAATTGATTTGTCTTTGAAAGAATTGTAAGCCCTTTAAAAATTGAGGCCACATCCTACTTTTATTATGGATTTAAAATGTTCGTGATATTTCAAATGAATTTGTTTCCGAAATTTGCAACGGTTGCTTTTGGATTTGTTAAGCTAAAACAGATGCGTAAAATCAACTTTGAAATCTCTTTATCGATGTATATCTTTGAATCTCAGCAGTTCTTCACGATTCCACAATTATTGTTTTTCTGCGAGGTTACACATTATTTTTTAAATAATATATTCTTGATAGTGGCTTATTTAAATCGTTTAATTATTTTTGCGTATTTAGGATCTGCCATTTTACGGCTGTGATATATGTACAAATAATACAAATTATTTGTAATAATAATATATAGTAATGATCTTATGAAAGTTCATAATATTTATAACTTAATTTAATTTATAAAAAACTTTTTTTTGCATAATATATTATATATGTACATATTTACATTTTTTTCGATATAAAAATTTTAAACTTAAAAAAAATCTTATTTTTCTAAAAACCGGTGAAAGCCGGCCAACCGGCTTTTTATTTGTAAAAAAACCGAAAATCGGCTTTTTATTTCGGCCGGTTTTTTGGAACCCCTAGTACTACCCATATCCCTATCCTACTCCTTTCCTTTTGGGCATGCTTGGGTATAATTCCCTTGAAATTCGGAGAAACTTCTCATTAATTAGTTTCGTTCTCCAGCTATTGCGTGGTAATACGTCATGCCCGTTGTTGCTGGAACAGTTGGGACTTTATGTCCCTAATAGCTACATATGTGCGTGGTAGACATCATCATTTGATCGTTGTACCTCCTGCTCGCACGGTTCTTTTTCGAATGGCTCCTATTCCAAGAGATATTCGACTTCTCAATGAAATCGTTGCTGCCGTGCCTGAATGCGATATTTTCCACCTAAGTGAGCGTATATTATCAGATATTATTTAAACATATTTATCTGGTAACCTGCGCTCATAATTTTTTTCTTAATTTGAATGTGATGGATGTGTGGTTCTTAATCTACATACTCTCTTCCATTTTGGGCCTCGCTGTAATTTTATTTTACTTTTTCTTTTTATTTCTCCTTATGTACATTTTTATGTACTATTTAATTTTGTTCAATGTGAAACTAAGAATTCGATTTATGGATTTTATTTTTTATCAAATGTAGGCCATTGTGGCGAATTAGGTTCTTCCTGTAATCCCACAATGGTCCAAAACTAACTATAAACAAATTATGCTTTCGAGCGAAGTGGTCACGGTTCGATTCCCACTAGCTGTTGGCCTTGACCTTGGTTTGTGACTCCAGGTCAATTTGTACCTATCAAAGTTTGCCAATTTATCTGATTTTCATGAATTTCAAATAATCTCCTGTGCCTTTAAGGAGTTAAATTACCTTCATAATAAGTGCTTTGCAAATAGCTAAGGTTGTGCCTTACTGACGTGTTTATAAGCAGGATGCAGCATATAAACCATGCCCACAGGGATAAAGGTTAAGAAATTCAACCAAATCTTATGTGCATACTTTAAATTATTTCGATCAATCATACACACTGGTCTTAGCGGGTTGTTCCAAAGCAATGAATGCGATATACATATTAAGATTTATTTATAATATAATAATAATTAATTATAACCAGCAGCGTGTACTAGTGATTAGAATATTATGTTTTCGAGCGAAGTGGTCACGGTACGATTCCCACTAGTAACTGTTGGCCAGACCTAGGTTTGTGATTGCAGGTCGATTCGTACCTATAAGAGTTTGCCAATTTTTTTGATTTTCATTGAAACGGTACCTGTAAATTGGCATCTTCTTTCCAATCTCTCAGGCAAATCTCAAGTTATTAAGCGTCTTGCGGTTCGCCAATTTCTATAATAAAATTCTGCAAAAATTTCTCCAAACCGGGACATTTTAATTACATTCCCTCCCCACTCTCAGCACAGATATTACAAGAATGATAAAAAAAAAATTGTAAAAAGCGTTAACTTAACAAATTACATTTAAGATCCTTCCTTTTATAAACTGGTATTTCCTTTCTTTTTTCCAGTTTATTTAGTTACTAGTGGTTTTACCCGGCTTCACTCGGTATTTATAATATAAACCACTTAAACATGAATAATCTAACATTAAACATTTTATTAAATTTATTTGAATAGTTTTATTTTATATAAATTTATTTGAATAATCATTTGTTTTTTTTTTATTAAATTGACTGTCATGAACAAACAAACATATATACTGTCTCTTTCGAAATTATATGTATACCAGAATTTAAAACTACATTACTATTTTATTTTCACATTCTATATTATTATAATCAAATGCTTTGACACCGCAAATATTAGTCGACGGTTAATTTGACATATGTACGTATATTATACATTTTATATGACATGGCAATTTGTCTTCGCAAATCGATTCTCTTCACGTGACATTATTGTCATGTCATCTGTATGGTAATAGCCATCAATCTGTGTTCGTAGACCTTAAGCTTACTTGGGACTAGAACACGTGTCAAACTATCACCATCTCGACGTTGATGCATGTGATTCAACACGTTGACTGATGCGTTTGCAATTTGAAAAGTGTGAACAACTATATGATACGTGAAATAACATATGCACGTTCAGTTTGAAAAATGTCTCTAGATATTTCATATTAAGGATGATCTGACGATCTTTTTTCTTAAATAAAACAAATATTTTACGAAAGAACATCGGAATTATCTTTTTTTTTTCCATTTCGAGGTCAAAATTTTCTAGAACTATAAAACTAACTGTAAAAATTAAGCAATGACGTTCATAACCAGCAGAGTGGCTCAGTGGGTGCATTGATATTAAGCACCGAGATAACGGATTTGATCCCGTGAGCTGACCTCGATTAAAAATAATTTATTCTGAGTATAATCTTAAATGCTGATGGTCAGACTTGGATATTTGCAACTCAAAATCGATCGTTTCCTATTAAAGTTAGAGCAATGTATATAATTTAATTGTTGAAACAGTTCCTCCATCAAATTGAAAAAAATCATCCTATCCGCTATATAACAACTATGATTTATTTACAATATGTAAAAATTTATGTACAAGTTTTAATCCATAGATGTCTCTATGGATTAATTAATTATTGAATTGTTAATTTCGTGTTCGTGAAATACAGCGATTTATGGAATAAAAATCTTGCAATGTTTGTAATTAATTAACTAGGAAGGCACATTGGGGTCTACCTGTTAGGTCTTCCTAATCTACATATAATATATATACGTACAATAAAATAAAATTAAAATGTCTGGTGACAGTGTCGCGTCATGAGTATTCTGTTAAGTCACTGTAGCAAAAATAAGAAAAAAATAGCACGTTGTCTTTCACGTGTTGAGTTGAAGACTTTACACATTGTAGCGTGGACGTGTAGTGGGGTTACCGAGATCAGAGTGAAAAACACAGAAGTATGTAGTGGTAGAGGTAGTTTATTGTTGTTCCGTTGACGGTCCAGCTCCGAATGAAGCACGGAACAGATCCGCAGAATATTTATACACACCGTGTACTCTCAGCACAGAGAGAGATCATTGGCCGATGGGTCGCGAGATCTTATTGGTTGTTGTGATCAGATGATCAGTGCTAGTAAACCAGTGGTCGACGAGCGCCAATCACTAAATATCTGCGTTACAATATTATATATGAATAATTTTTAAAAATGCATTTGGTACAAAGAATCAGTCAAAATATCAAATTAAATATTAAATTATAAAATACTTAAGGAAACTTCCCAAACTTGGATCACTTGACACGTATTGCGTATAAAATGGCGAGTCTTCGGATTAACATTAGGGCATCATTCATTACGAATAGCACTCTGTGGAATAAACCTCTCGGGTCCGCGGTGTCGCGTTAACACTGACAAATTATGCAAATCGAGTAATTAATTTGCAAAGGTAATTAGGTTGGAAACGCACAAATCTGGTTGCATTCCCTATTTATTGTACATCTATCCCGGTTCCGCATTTTAAGCTCCAATTGTTCATTTCTAGCCGTTACTAATGCCTCAATGCACGTACATACATGTCGCGTGAATGGATGTATTTGAATTATTTCAATTCATCACTACTCTAATTTATAAGTTAAGCGTTGAAAATTGATTTATTTATTGTTGGAAAATTGAACAATTTACATATATAACAAGCATGCATAATATATATTTTTTTAAAAAGTAAACCATTTATAAAATTTTCGCAAATACATTTTTAGATTATAATAAAAATAAAAAATAAAGATTGAAAATTAATAATAATTCTATAGATCAACAAAATTATAAGTATTATTCTTCTTCTTGTTAATGCCTTGTCCGCATCCGGACGTTGGCGACCACCTCGTCGATTATTTGAATATATCCGCATCGGTCTTCAGCGGCTCGGAACAGCTCTTCGGCGCTCATATCGGTCCACATGCGCATGTTTCGAAGCCAAGATAACTTTTTCCTGCCAATCCATTTTTTTCCTTCTATTTTCCCCATGGTTATCAAACGGAGAAATTCGTATTTTGGACCCCGTATCATGTGTCCGAGGTACTCCATCTTTCTCCGCTTGATGACAGAAACAAGTTCCCTGCCTCTCCCCATCATGCCGAGGACAGCTTCGTTTGATATCTTTTTGGTCCACGGAATCTTCAGCATACGCCTATAGACCCACATCTCAAAAGCTTCAATGCGGCTGATCATCTTGGTTTTCAGAGTCCACGTCTCACATCCGTGTAGTAATACTGTCCAGACGTAGCTCTTCGCGAATCTCAACCGCGTATGAAGATTGAGATGCTTGTTTGTAAGGGCCGCCTTCATTTTTACAAATGCTGTTCTAGCCATCTCGATGCGGATTTTTAGATCTTCATCTGGGTCCATCTCTTCATTCAGCCAGGTACCCAGGTATTTGAATCTTTTTACTCTTTCTATCACCTGTCCATCCAAGGTTAGATTCCCGGTGTCTGTTTGCATTCTATCTACTATCATAAATTTTGTTTTCTTTAGATTTATGCGCAGACCTCTTCGATTGCTTTCTTGATGTACACGGTCTAGAGATCTTTGCAGGTCTGCTAAATTTTCAGCGACTAGTGCCGTGTCATCAGCATATCTTATATTGGTGATCGTCTCGCCGCCCACCTTGATGCCCTCCGCCTCTTGGAGAGCATCGTGGAAGATGGATTCGGTGTAGGTGTTAAAAAGAGTAGGTGATAGGATGCATCCTTGCCTGACGCCCCGTTCTATAGGAATCTCATCAGTGAATTGATCATCGACACGTACTACTGCAGTCTGATTCCAATAAATATTTCGTAGCAATCTGACATCTCTGTCATCCAGGCCAATATTTTTTAATGTTTCCATCAGGCGAGCGTGTTGGACACGGTCAAAGGCCTTTTCAAAGTCTATAAAGCAGATGTACACAGGTTTACGGACTTCTCTGCATCTTTGGAGTAGTGTTTTCATACAGAAAAGGGCCTCTCGGGTACCCAAGCCTTGTCTGAACCCAAACTGCTCTCTGCTAATCGCCTCTTCACACCGTGAGTAAATTCTGCCCTGTATTATCTTTAGTAGGATCTTCAATGTGTGACTCATTAGGCTAATTATTCTGAAGTCGCTACACGTCCTCGCGTTACTCTTTTTGGGCAACGGGATAAATATGGATTGTAACCAATCGCTAGGTACTTCGCCTGATAAATATATTTTATTATAGAGTTTTGTTAGATTTTCTATGTTATCGTCGTCCAATAACTTGAGAAATTCGGCAGGAATCAGATCCGGTCCAGTAGCTTTCCGACTCTTTGCTAGTTTTATAGCATGTTCCACTTCGGATTTCAATATATATGGTCCCGTTTCTGGATCTTCAATATGCCCTCCGGTTTCTCTATTGTCTTTAAAGAGCAATTTTGTGTACTCGGTCCATTCTGATTTCTTCTCATCCATATTTAAAATGATTTTTCCATCTTTATTCCTAAGGAGTATGAAATCTTTTTTTCTGAATGATCCTGTTGCTTCTTTTAGTTTTTTATGTACGTTAAATTCGTCGTGTTTTTCTTGTAATTTTTCAATTTCGTTACATTTATTTTCCATCCATTTTTCTTTGATTTCTTTAATTTTCCTTTGAATTTGGCGGTGAATATTTTTATATTGTGTTGGATTATTATGTTTGTGTTTTCTACGTTCTTCCATTAAATGTATAATTTCATCCGTCATCCAAGGTTGTTTTTTATTAATTATTTGATTTGTTTCAAGAAACTTTTTCCCAGATTGGGTCATTGCTGATTTCATACCTTCCCACTTTAAGTTTGCATTACTATTTTCTTCAATACATTTTTGTTTAAAATTTTTATTGAGATCTTTTGTAAATTGTTCGTGGATCGTAAGATTTTTAAGCAGCTCTAAATCCAATCTTGGTTTAGGTTTTGATGCTCTTAAAATCTTTTTCAGTCTTATCTTCAATTTCCCACAAAGTAGATTATGATCGGATGCCACGTCTGCACCAGGGTAGGTTTTCACCGATTTTATACTATTTTTAAATCTACTGTTTATCAAAATAAAGTCAATTTGGTTTCGCACAATATTATCAGGACAGTCCATTGGGGATTTCCATGTGTATAATCTTCTTTTAGGTAGCTTAAAGAAAGTATTCAAGATAACATACTGCTCTTCCTGGCAAAACTGAACTAGTCTGTCTCCTCTCTCATTTCTTTCTCCAAGTCCGAAGCGACCAGTTATACCCATTGTTTCTTCGTCTCCAACTTTGGCGTTGAAATCTCCCATTATAATGTTAACATCATGTTTTTTCGTATAAGTCATCAATTCTTTGATTTGTTGATAAAATTCTTCAATCTCATTTTCTTCTTTATCAAAAGTGGGGGCATACACTTGTATTATGTTAACATTTATAGGTTTTCCTGCTAATTGTATCATCATGACTCGTTCAGATAACGGAATAAAGTTTCTCACACTTTTACTGATGTCGTCTTCCAGAATCACAGCAACACCATTCTTATGAGTGCCGTCAAGCGATCCCGAGTAGTAAGTCGTATATCCATTGCAATGCATCGTTTTTCCTGCTCCAGGCCATCTAGCTTCGCTTATGCCGAGCATCTGTATTTGTTTTTTTTTCATTTCTATTTGCAGATTTTCAATTTTACCTGCTTGATACATGGTCCTAACGTTCCATGTACCAATTTTTCGTATGTTCACCACTTTGAGTCCGGGGATTCTTAGCACCCCTGTCCCATTGAAGGGACGCCGGAGACTCGGGGCCGTGGTTTTAGGTTTTCTCTTCATGGTGGTTATACTAGGGATATGAGAGCACAGTAGTTTTCCCCAAACCTTCTGCTCCGCAGAATTCAAACCGATTGAGTGGCTGCCACGTCGCTTTGAATCTTCCATCTTTTGCCGTTTTAGTATATTGCATATACTTCTGCCGTGGATGGTACTGACAGAGCTGCTGCCCACTGCCAGGGAATTTTTTTATGGAGTTTCCTTCTCTATGAAAGGTGTTACGGTACCTTTCAAAACCGGGTTGTGCTTTTGTTAAGCGGCGGCACTTACTCGCCGCTGACCTGAGACCGTCATAGTGTTGTGTGACATTTTATAGAGTGAAACTTACCACGGATTCACTCATCACCACTCTTATCTCAGCGCTCCTTGTCCAGGACCACCATGTCGCCATGGTAGTTGACTACAAGAGTCGTTCCCCTATTTGCAACTTGGGGACCTGAGCGGTTGCATGGAGCTCTGCTCTGAGCTTAGTAATTACTCCGTGCGGACGGACGTGTGTTTCCATTTATGATATATTTACATATATTGACATTTTATTCACAATCATAATATTTATGAAATTAGTACCAAACAATGACGTTAACGTTGAGTACAAGTATCCAATATATTAAATTATCAACATTAAATAAAATTCACACTCAATATTAAATAATCAATTATGAAATAATTCAACATTGAAATATAATCCATTCAACACTCAATATTAAATATGAAATAATTCAACGTTAAACATTATCAATACTATCATTAATAAATCAATTGACGTTAATAATAAATTATTATCAAAAGAAATGTGATCGAAATTATGTGGGTAATTATGTAAATATGAAAATATTATAAATTTAAATTCCATTTAAAAAAAAAAAAATATGAAATCAAGCATAGGTAATGATTCTGAATATGTACTAACTTGCGAGGCGCCAGAAGAGCTAAATACTCATCCCAGCACCTCCTCTTTAGCTCCAATTTAACACAAAATTCTACATACTTATCGGGACAACACACAAACACACGTCCGCACCGAGCTCGCTCAACTAGTAAACTTAAAATAAGTATTATAAGTATATATAATATATAATTTCGAAAGAGAATTTGGTTGGGAGTGAAAATTTCCATGACGACATGGGGACGGCGGACGGGGGGAGCCAGGGGCGAAGGCCCGGGGGGCCCCGGGGGCGAAGGCCTGGGGGGCACCAGGGGCAAAGGCGGGGGGGGGGGGGGGTGCCGGGAGCAAAGGCCCCCGGGGGTGATTCGCCGGGGGAGATTATTTTCGCCATATTTAGGCTGTTTATATTACAAATACTGAGCGAAGCTGGTGTCCCAATAATCAATCCCGGCAAAAAAAAACTAAATGTTAAAACCATTAATTAATTATTTTATTTTAAAAAATTTGACCATTGTGGTATTTCACAAAATTCTACTGCATCACAACCATCAAAATATAAATATAAGAAATACAATAGTATTAAACTAAATGGTTGAAGGTCCAAATGGATGAGAGACAAATACGCCAGTCATAAAATCCTTCCACACTATAATCAGACCGAGAAAAATAGCATAATATAATAAAATGTCAATCAACCTACACACACTACATATATAAATGACTTCATGATTTAAGAAAGCGAATAGGAGCCATCCGATAAAGCGTTGTACGGAAAGTAAGAACAAATTATGATTGAAATACATACATATGTACAACATAACTAGTGTTGTGCCCGGTGAAATAGCATCGCATGTTGCAAATTTTTATCAAATTTCAGGATTTATACGGTTTGAAGCCGACCCAAAGTCCAATTCCACAGCCCTCAATCATTATAAACATCAAAACGGAAAGCAGATTTGAATTTTGAACGCTTTTCCGTTCCGCAGGGAAACTATAGCTGCTTTGAAAAATGAGTGCCTTTTGTCATGGAGAATTGTCGTGCACTTAAACCGGAAGCCGGTCGAAAGTCACATCCGCCATTAGTGCACCGACCATTAACGCGTTTAAATCGAGACGAGTGCCAGGTTTTCAAAACTCCTATTTAACGACCTCGTATAATATTACAGTGTCTGTTAAATTCGTAGACTAATGAGTGCTTATGAATACAAATTACCGCCGTCTAAAGCCCGATTTAAACTTTTAGGTCAAAGGTTAATCCAATTTACGAATGGAATGGTAGCACTATTCCGTTCCAAAAACGGTCCTTTATAAGAATTAGCTGTTTGCAATATGTTTCGTTTGTTTTTAAAGATAAATAACAATGAAATCGGATCTAGACTTTTCTTGGAATGAAATTCAATTCCAAAGAAATGCTTTCTTTTAAAAGTATCTGGTTTAAACACAGGCAGACGTAACAAAATAGCCAACGCTTCAAAATGCTGTGCATGTAGCATTTTTACTTTAATGATTTATATTTGTTAAATATTGAAAATGCAAAACTTTATTAACACTATAGTGAAGCTATACTTTTTTTAAAATAATTCATTTCAATATTTACTGATATACATATGTATGTACATGAATATACTGAATTATTGAATCAAATTAATACATTTATAAAAGGAAGACATATTTTTATTAGATTGAAATAAATATCTTACTTAAAATTCAAACATATTCATTCCAAGCAAATTAAATAGTTAAGCATTTCTCTTAAATTTCATAAGGTTAGGTTAAATCAAATCCAAACACCGACCATCCATGTTAAATCACTGTGTATAAATTGACTGAGATACTGACCGAATAAATACAACCATATCCAAATTTTATGTATGACTACGTGTACATATGTTTACCCTTTAGTTTATCACTACCAGCGGAAACCTATAATTGGTCTTTTGTAATGTATTTTATTATTTGTTTGTTTTCCTTTTAAAATAAAATAAAATAAATAAATTAGTATATGTATGTATGTATGTATATATGTATTTGCAGAACCGACAGGGTATTTGGACTGTATCGTCATCTTACATGGTTTATTATTTATAAATTTTTATGTAAATTAATACAATTCAGCAAAATCCGAGATTACTGAAAACTCTAGATTTGCGAGAAAATAGGTAAGGTTGCCAATTTGTTGGAACCGTTTCAATGAAAATCTGATAAATTGGCAAACTTAAATAGGAAACGATCGACTTGGAGACGCATATCCAAGGTTAGGCCAGCAGCAACCGGTTGGATTGAACCGGTGACCATTGAACCGGTGACCATTGAAGCGGTTCCAAGAAACTAGTTACCTTTACAAATTTTCTAGCAAAATTTCAAGTTTTTCAGCATCTTGAATATAGCTGATTTGTATAAATGCTGCAAATTTGTGCATAGATGTCTCTGTGGATCGATTTTTAATGTTTAATCGATGTTTGTATTGGCCTTGTATAATACTTGAAATACAATGTTTGACCATTTATATCGTGTTTAATGTAAATATGTGGGTATATACCTGTATATATATATATATATATATATATATATATATATATATATATATATATATATATATATATATATATATATCAATTGAACATATACACTTGCTTTTACAGATCGTCCCAAAGAGACTAGTGTACTAATATAATTAATACAAGCATTTTTATACAATGCAAATTCATACTATCATACATCGACAGTAACAACCATGGAGAAATTTTTGCAGAATTTTATTATAGAAATTGGCGAACCTCAAGACGCTGAATAGCTTTGAAATGAGATGCCAATTTACAGGAACCGTTAAATTGAAAATCAGAAAAAATGGCAAACTTTGAAAGAAAACGATCAACCTGAAATCACAACCCAAGGTTTGGCCAACAGCTATTAGTGGGAAACGAACCGTAAACACAGCTCGAAAGCATAATATGCTAACCACTAGTACACGCTGCTGGATACAATTAATTCATATATAATAAATAAATCTTAATATGTATACCAAATGTGTTGCTTTGGAGCAATGCGCTTAGACCAGTGTGTATGATTGATTGAAATAATTACAAATAAAGTATGCACATAAGACTTGGTTGAATTTATTAACCTCAAACCTGTGAGCATCGTTTATATCCTGCATCCTGCTTATAAACACGCCAGTAAGGCAAAGTCTTAAATATTTGCAAAGCACTCATAATAAAGGTAGTTTAACTCCTTAAAGGCACAGGACATATAAAATCGATGAATTCTTATTTAGCGTTCTCTTAATACGATGCAAGTTTTCCACTTTAGATCGTCGTCTTTAGAAAGTCTTTAATTAATATTATGTATTAGATGTATTATGACCATTTATAAGAATTGTAAATAGGTTTTTGAGCTATTTTTCCTATTATGCTGTACATTAACATTAGAATGATATAATACTATGATTACTAACAAAATTAAATTGAAATTTTAAAATAGAAAATGATCAGTAGATCATTTTCTAAAAATTAAAAATTAAAATCAAGTTTTCCACTTGGTCTATCGTGGAAAGCGTCAAAAGTTTGCATTTTAATTATGACCTCATGTACATATGTATGCATAAGGAAAGGAAGATAAGTACTCACAATGTACTGGCACCGACTTCGGAAAATTCATCTGAAAAGTTTGGTCATTACCTTTTGAAGTCGACGTTGAGATTTGAGAAGCTCACAAACGAACATGTGGGCTCTCTTCGATCGTTTTGACGAACGATAATATCAAGACGAGCTTTGTACCGAAATCTCTTTGTAATAAAATATGGCCCCTGGCGCAAATTGGCGCACGAAAAATCAATGAAAGAAAACTCCAATATGTACATATTGTGGAAAATGTCAGCCAAGCTTCAGGTACAAAGACGAGGTCGCCGGCTTTTAATGTTTTAATAAACATCTAACGGGGGGGGGGGGGGGGGGGAGGGTTGGAGGCCGAAACAAACACCCCCATCCCTGTCCAAAACGACGAGATAATAATATACCCGGGGTTTTAAACTCCGGGGGGTTTTAAAACAAAACGAGACTTGACGTAATCGTGATCGATTGTCTTCTTAGTCGGCGCGAGTTTTTAACCCGTTCGTTTTCGCCAGGGACGTTTCTCGATTTATTTAATCCGATAAATTGCCGTTTGCCTGTTTAAGATATTGCCTATTATATTTTGGGGATTACTTTGCACCGGGGATAATGGCGGTTTTATGTCATTTTAAATAAACTTCGTGGGATTGATAGCCATTAAAAACAACTATTTTAAGTATGTATACGTATTTTCGTTCTAAATTCTCGAGACCAATACATATGTACGTATATTATAATATTACAGTATTGATAAGATCAAGCTTTAAGATATGCCGGGCTAAAAAGTATTTTTCATTCATAATGTGTTAACCCTTTGAGTGCTGACGTCTTTTCTGTTGAAAGCCCGCCACGCTGAAAATTTCGCCAAAATTCCCTACTAGAATTATTTAGAAATCCAATAGAAAGCAAGTATAAAAGTTGTAGCTAATCCAAACAAACCCTAGATAACTAGCCGAGGATTTAGAGTGCTGTATAGGTGTGTTTAGACTCTCTACTATATCTTGCAACAATATAAAATAAACAAAATAAGTCTATTAATGAATGTATTTTTCCAAAACTAGTTCCATCTTCTTGATTGTTATTAAAATGCTCACAATCTAAATGCCAAGTCACAATCTAAAATACTCGGTATTTAGGGATTTACATCGGGAAATTATGCTATGGTTATAAATTCAGAAATTCAGTGTAAACCAGCCTTTATAAACATTGACACGGATTACACGACCCACGTTCAATGCATTTTTTTTCAATGCTACCTGGAAAGGCTTAGCGGGTAGTATTCTTGTTTACCTTGTACATGCTCAAAATACAACGTTTTTGGTGTTTTTCAGACCCATGGACTTGTTGGAAAAACGTTCGTCAGCATTTAAAGGGTTAAATAAAAACTTGTAAAGCGAATGCGAATCATTTAATTATATTTAAAATTCTACATGTATTATCAAAGCTTAACAATTTTAAACTGGTGTTGTTTTCCATTACCGATAAAATTAAACGAAATAAAATTATGTAAATATTAATGGACTAATCCGTCAATTGAAATGCACAACATTTTAGGGCGACTCATCTGCATCAAAAATTGAATTGCAAATACAATTTAATGCGATTAATTTTCATTGATCTCTCTCGTAATGTAATCTATTGTACACACGCGTGCCAGTGACTCTAAATATTTTTATCGAAATTAAAATCGGTTACTTTAGAGCGAGCCGTTTAGATACATTTTGCAAAGACTCGCGTCGCGACGTGCGCTTCTCCAACTCACCGGCAATTTTCCTCCGCATTGGAGTGAGTTTTCTTTCGTTTTCAAAGGAATGTGGAAAGGAAAAACCTTATATTCGGCAGAGAATTTCCCAGGTGGACTTTTGTGTTTGTCGAATTGGAGAAACGAGTCTACTCGTAGACTCCATACGGCAACGACCCGAGCAGGTGAGACATTTATATTTCAAACTAAACGTCGGCCGACCGGGTTCGATTCGATTTTCTATATTTAAAAGCATCCCGGATTGTTTCCGGGACAAAATTCGCATGTAAAATAAAAAGGAAAAAAAAGAAATACAACCAGAAAGGGGCGTAGTAGTCGTCGAATATCCCATGGGAGACAATACTGTCACGGCGCCTCGTAAAAAACGCGTCGGCGTCGCATAAAACCGGAAAACTGAGTCCATTTTCCGGTTTTTTCCAAGTCGGACCACGATAAAATGGAGAGGACACTCGTGCCAACCCCTAGGTGTCCTCCACTCGACTTTTTCTAGGAGGTCTAATTAAAAATTTAAGCCTTGAACATCGCAAAACGCCTTTTAAGGGCTCAAATACATAGTGAGAGGGAAGAGGGAGACAATTTTCACATTTTCACGTAAAAAGGTGTTCACAAATTCCAACTTACGTTCTAATATATAGTTGATTTAACATATTGTTTATGGAAATAAATCAATTGAAATATATATTAAAAGAAATAATTTCCAACCATAGTCAAATATTTAGTATGTACCTATGGATGTACATATTTGGCTAATATAAAAATCAAAGCATTTGAATTTCATGATAGAAAATAGCAATAAACCCTTGCTTTATTTTTTAATTTACAGAATTTAAAAATCCTTTTGAAATTTCAATGGAAGTTAATGAATTCAGTTCCAGAAAAAAATACGAAATTATTACGTCATTTTAGTTTTTTTTTTAATAATCTTACTAATTGTGAAATTCAATAGTTAAATTTAATTATTTAAGTTCTCTGTTTTTCTGATGTTAATTTCAAAATTTTATGTGTGAACCTTTACTTTATTTCTACCGGCGGAAACCTATAATTGGTCTTTTGAAATGTAATACATTATTTGTCTGTTTAAGTTTTCCTTTTATAGTAAAATAAAATAAATAAATAAAATACTTAGTTTCGATGTGATTAAATTAACGATATACATATACACACAAAAACACATTTTTTATAAGCTTTGAAAACGCGATCAGTGATCGTCTGTACGTAGAAACATATACAAAGTTTTGCTTTGTAATAAATGAAAATGGAATTTATCATGATAAACTATGTATGTATATTGTATTATATGAACAATTAGAATACAGATAAATAGATGCCTCATAATGTTGCATTGATCAATATATCATTGTGTACGTTTTGTATAAAATATTAATTACGTTAAACACGGAATCGTACGATAGTTAATTTTATTGTTTTCAAATTACAATGATACATATGTATGTACGTTACTAATATCAATAACTTTACTCTTGACTGCCATTGCGATAAGTTCGGTTATAACATGTCACTTGCGTTGAATATTTCCGTATTAATTTTGTTCATACATAATGCCCTGGTTATTGGAGATTTTTTAGTACGTAGAAAAACACTTAATTATAATCAATACAAATTTATAATAAAGTGTATGTAAAGTGTTCTAATCTTTTCACTTTTATATATTTTTAGGGTCCCGCCGATGTTAATTTAAAGAGGATGGAAAAATGTGGTGATGACGTAAATGATTTCGTTTTTGAAATGACTATGAACAAACTTAATAGATCTCATATGGGGATAAATGGTCGTATCAACCTGCCATTTGCTCTTGATGAAAATGTATCGGTAAGTTTATTTTATATTATTTTATTTTATTCATATATGTACATATATACCAGGAAGACCCATCAGATAAACCCCAATGTGTTTTCCTGACCAATTAACACTAGTGGACAGTTGAATTCTCTGGCCATATGACCGTATGACCGTATGCACAGGTAGAAATTTCAACTTAAATATAATAGCACTCGCCGAATTTTTTCCTAAGGCAAATATGAACACGTGAAATTTTGTTTCAAAAGTGAAATAATGTTTTCTAGTCACTAGTTTGTGTGGTTTATATTATAGTTAGCCGAGTATTTTTATCACAATCGTAATTGAGATCGATCAAATTTGCTTCACAATCGATCGGTTGGGAGCTCTTGGTAAATTGTATTATATTATTATGTATATTAATATAATTATTTATAATTAAATGTGAAATTGTTCATATTTTTCAAAATGAATTATTAGATGAAGAAATTTTGCATCTTCTTTGAGACTAAAATTAATTATTATGAAAAATTTAACGTAGGCTTTGTCGCTAACTCTCCAAACTCAGGTATACTTATAAGAGGATATTTGTGGTCGCGTGAGGGTCGCGGGTTCGATTCCGAATGAATTTATGCAAATTTTACTAAAGGGTTGATTGCGGTGCGCCGCAATGTTGATGCTGCTTCACTAAAATCAACCAGGAAGGTTGACTGTCCCGATATTCCATTAATGACAGTCATACTATACTGTGCAAAAATGTTGACATTGTTGATGCGAATTAGCAATTGCAAAACACTAAAGATTTTATTCAATTTTTTAATAAACTGTTCACTGTCACTTATTTTTATGAATTCTATATTTCAAAATTGATTTTAGGATAAAGCTTGAATCCCATTTTTTTAACTTCCAGGTAAACTTCACGTGTTCTAAATGGGGAGACGGCGGCTGGAAGCCCAACTATTTGGATGCATTTGAAAAAGATGTGTGTAGTTCAATAATGACATACTCTGATAATAATTTCAAGACATTTTTACAAATAATAGGACAGCCGCCAAAATGTCCACTAGCTCCTGTACGTTTTTCATATTGGTTTGTTTTATTCGAAAATAATAATTATACATAAAATACATCATTTCATATTACTTGTCTACTTTCAGGGAAAATACGTAGTAAAAGATTATGTGTTTGATGGCCAAGTGAAAGTTCCATTAATGTATGGTGATTTTAAAATTGAAATAATGTTTGTCAAAGATAGCGTTCAGTTAACGTGTTTTAGAGTGTTCGCAGAAGCGGTGCCTAAAAATCCAACTTTTGGATGGTAAATTTTATTGTATTTAAAAAAATCGTATGTATGTATGTACATAAAACAGTCAACATGTAAATAAAACACATGTAACTAAAACAGTCAACTTAATTTTTTTATTCGAATAATTTAAGTGTATCCTGAAAAAATATTTTTATCCCAAAATCCATTTCATTCCAGCAATTAAATTAAATTTATCATATTTGGGGAATGTAAGAAGTGTCAAAAATAAAGCTCTACATTCCGGGCTATAAGAAAGTTCTCGATGAGCGTTTGAACGGTAATGTAAAGAAACTCACACAATTTGGATTTTCAGTAACATAAAAGTTCAAGTTATAGTTGTCGGATTTTGTTGAAAATTTTATTATTACTTAATATTACTACAAGGGTTTTAAGCATGAAATATCAAGAAGATAGAAATAATTTAAAAAGGCAAAATTAAATAACGAAATGCTGTTCATAAAAAAAAATAAAGTAAAAATATTACTTCCAGTTTACAAATTCTCTAACCTTACCAGCTCTAATTTAGTACATACAAAATACAAATGCAAATTTTCAGCATGAAAAAAAAAGCATTTTTGACTTTCTAAGAGGAAAAAATCACATTTCCGGTTAAATAATTTGTTAATTTTTTTTTTTGTTTACATGTCATTATAATAAAGATTATATTTGAATTTTCTCGTGATTATCACACATGCATATATAAAGGATCGAAAAAATAGAAGAAAAATCGAACAAAAGTAAACTTCGGTTGACGAATTTCGTATTATTATATTATATTAACTTCAATACATTTTTTAGATTTTTAAATGCTTTTTATTATTACTAAATTATGTTCACAGTACATCTTATATCTATTTTAATAGCTACTGTGATCATTTTCAGCGGTGAGTGTTGTATTATTTCATGCAAGGTGTCACGGGATCGATTCCCACTATAATCTCGTTGTCGACCAGACCTCGGTTTGTCGAGGTTTCTTATCAGAATTTGCCATTTTTTCTGATTTTCATTGAAACGGTTCATGTAAAATTGGCTTTTCCTATCCAATTTTCTATTGCAAACCTTGACTTATTGTTATATCTCAGATTTCGCCAGATTTATCTCCATAGATGTTTCTGTGGATGATTATTGAATGTTAAAATTCGTATTGTTATATGAAAAATGTTATTGATCGTATTGTTTACGATGTTTCTAACGTCTGACCATAAATGTCAGGTGTTGTTTTGATTTACATGTGTATGTATATATGTATTTAATAATTGTAATATATAATTTCTTGAGTCTTAATCTGTTTAGCACACTCGCCAAAATTGGAGCAATCTGTTAGGCGAGTGTGCATGATTAATTTAAATAAAAAAAAATCAGATAAAAATTTTTCACGTGCAGAAATGTCACTGAACTGACATAAATGTGAAGTGAAGCTAATAAAAAGCTTGTAAAAATGTCTTCTATTATATTTATTTTCACTCGACTATCCCCAGACTCCCCACAGATGTGATCCAGTATTTTTAAATATTCAAGTCTCGCCTCTCGTCTGAATATTTTAAATAATTCCAGAGACTGCTGCACTCTGCACTATAAATTCTCAAATCAAATCCAATGCACTATCGCCAAATGCTTGTTGATTAATAATCACTTTACTTTTAAATTAATTATTCTCCATTGAACATATGGATGTTAAGTACGCACAAGCACTGCTTATTAAACCATTATTTCGAATTCTGTTGAGCTCACGAACTCGAACCTCTCAATCCAATCGATTTAAAAGCTTTTTCATTAAAAAAAACCGACTCGTCTGATGCGTATATGTTGTTTGCTCATAATGGAAACATAGTTGACCCATCACGTACATATATGAAAGTACATAGATATGTTTGTACTAAATATGTATATAATATGTACATTGGATACATGCCGACCCAAAACGTCCAGATTAAATTATCCACTATCGATTCGCTGTCGATAAATTTACCGAATATTATTATTATGCGTTCCGTCGATAAATATTTACCTAAACGAAACCAACAAGACCCCAACGAATATTGCTTTATAATACACAGGATGCTGAAAGTGATATTTATGTACTTGAGATTTTTTCACTTGAATAATATTACATATTTTATTTCAAGGTGGATGTTATCAGTTTAAAAATTAAATAATATAATCAATGGAAATGAATACTTTCAACTCTTAACTGACGTTAAATATGTATTGAATTTAACCTTTGAATGACGGAATGTCCAGAACCAGGGTCGAGTAAGCTTTTCTCAATACAAATAGGTTCAATATACATATATCTTATTAATCATTTTATACAACAAGGCGCATTGGGGTCTTCCTGGTATATAGTATGTAAAAAAATGGTGTTTATTTTAATTTAAATAAAAAAATTGTTCAAACATGTATGTATTTTATCAACAAGTTCTATATTCTCAAATTTGTGAATTAAGGGGGGAGGATCTGTCTCAACAATAATGTTAGATAAATTATTATTTTGAATAAAAACCAATAATTTTATTTTACTACCGCCATCTATGTATAAAATTAATGACTACCAAACGTCAGCGAGATTAAAAATTTGCGGACCTGAAACGCTTCTTAAACGATATTTTACCTCTATCGAAATGGCGGAGGATCCATTTACTTATATTGATGACCAAAATGAGCAATATGGCAAACTATGAAAACGATCGGATAAGAGGCAAACTTTTTCCTGAATTGTAATCGTAAGTGAAACGTAAAGGAGGTATTTAATTAGCCAATTTTAGCAGGATTGGAACCAAAGACTTCCCTACTGGTTAATTATGGCTTATCTGTGGCTCAATATATGTATGCTGTGGCTCAATATAACATTAACAAAAGACAACTATCAATATTAAGACCATAGGACTTTGGTGCAAATAAATCACCTGTTTAGGAACAACGTCCTTTCCAAATCTTAATTGGAATCAAAACTACGCCCAGTTTTCAGGTGTTGTCGGAAAAGTGACAAGTTTCGAATTCCTTTGTGTTTCCAGTGGAGGAAAATATATTTGAGACGTATTTTTCTCACCAAAAGTAAATATAGGGTTAGATATATAAAGCGTTCGATGTTTTCCTACAAATATTACCTGCGGCCAAACACACAAGAGATGCTCGCATTGTTTCAGAGAAGTTTTCGAGGCTTTAAACGTGTCGTTTGTGTTCTTCGACTGTGTTCCTCAGAGTTTACACTGCTTTTCTTTGCGTTGTAAGTTTGTTCTGTAGCCTCGCTCTTTCGCTACCCCTGGAGTTTTATCGAGTTTGAAAATTAATTAAATCAAAATTAATTTAAGACACCGCGGCGACAAAACTGCTAAGCCATTACATTATTTCACATTTTGTTATTTTTCCTTATTTTTTTTCCGAATAAAGAAGATTGATGAACGGAACGAGATGAGTGAGTGTTGAACCCATTTTGCCCTGGCAGACTCGCGAATATTTTTTCGCAGTAAAATATGAGCCATTAAGACATTGTCACATTGTTGTATTTTTTCACCGTGAATAATCAACAGTTCGTGTGATTTTTTCAGTATTTTTCATTCTCTTTGTTCGTTTAATAGTGAAAGTAAGCTGATTACTTTTCGAATTGTGAACTATGCAAATTTTCGTCACTGCAAATATCATTAAATTAAGGTGACCATTTTAGATGTTTTTAGGTTATGTGACAAAACCAGGACATTTTTTTAAAGTTTCTAAATACTTATTAAAAGCTTTACTGAACATTAGAAAATCATTGATGGACATTTATGAAAATAAAAAAAATTGATTTCAATATTTGTGAACAGGTCCCAAACGGTGTCCCAAATAGATCGAACGATGCTCGGTTTTCCAGATATATACAATTATGCAATACTAATGGTTTTACCCGGCTTCGCTCGGTATTTGTAATATAAACAGTTCAAATATGGTAAAACAATCTAATAGTAAACATTCATTTTTTTTTATTAAATTTATTTGAATCGAAAAAAAATAATATTCAACAACGATATCGATGTCGTCGTTATAGAAACTTTGATTTTTTTTTGATGCTATTATATTGATTTTTCACACACAAAAATAATATTTAAACTGAGGCTTTAGTTTTCATTTCGCAGTAAATGTGTTCATATCGCTATTAAAATGTTTAATTCAATCGGTCAATGTTGAGCAACTATCGAATGTGTGGACAGACTATTGAGTACGTCGAGCGTGTATTTTTTATTCAGTGGCGTCCGTGATTTAACTCGATTCACAGAGAGGCGGCTCGTTCAATTTTTTTATCAAAATTGTTCACTTATTCATGAAGAATCTGCATTTCGTCGACAGACAGACGTGCATATTTCAAGCAGACACTCGGTACTCGCAATAAATTCAAAATGAACCTCCGATATAAACGCAATTATTAAACGAAAATATTATAAACTAGCCGGTGCTGTCCGGTAAATCCGGGCATTCAACCGGGCAGATGGAACTTGGGAAAAAAGCTATCAAAGGACTACGACCTCTTCCAAAACGCAATTTCACAATACTAAATTATTTAATAACAGACGATAAACACGTGCTCGAACATTTTTGCATGACTTGGCTTAGGGTGCAGACACACAGAGTGGTTCGTGGTATTTGATCTTTTTACTAGCCTCTTCTTACTTCACTTTCGATTTTTTCGTCTGACTAAATTTGGGTTCTTATCCGACCGTTTTCAAACTTTGCCATTCTGCTCGGTTTGATCATCAATATATGTGGAAATGAAGTCCACCATTACGATGGTGAAAAATAATCGTAATAGACACGTTTTAAAATACTCAATCATCTTTCTCGGTGACGTCTATTGTCGACATTGGCGCATTTATCCACAGTGTTCCCATCGTTTTATCCCTTTTCGCCACTCTCTCACTATGTCAGATTTTAATTGCTTAAACGCCAAAAAAATTATTTTAAATATATGTTTTTATTTAATATACCAGGAAGGCCAAACTGGTAAACCCCAATGCGCCTTTCTGGCCAATTACAAACATCTGTGGATAAACTTCGACAAATTTGCATTTTCGCAGAATTTTTTATAAATCATAAAATTTCTAGACACTGAAAAATTCGAAATTTTCGAGACATTTTATGAACAAATTATATATTTTTTTTATAAAACAGCGATTTCGAAATGCTGTAGACTCGAACTTCAAGATAAATTGGAAAGGGGTGGCAATTTAATGAAAATCAGATAAATCGGTAAACTCTGATAGAGAAAAATCGACCTTGGAGTCACTTATCCAAGGTCTGTCCAGCAGCACCGCCAGGGATTGAACCCGTGACCATTCTATGCTCTTAGCTAAAAGTTGAAAGCTAAAAAAATAATCCAAAGTGCTCTCTCTTCCGAAATCCATCTAGGATCTAAGTTAGGACCTATGAGGTAGTATATCTAATTTTGGACCCATACGCTAATAATATAATAAATAATATCACTATTCTGTCTGTGTAGACGTCTGTCTAATGTCTAATATCTAATAGTATAATAGTCGTTTCGATTCGACATACATATGTCATACATACGTCACTGCTAAAACGTATACAAAGTTATAATAACAAAAGAAAAAAACTTCTATATTTACTAATCGATGACAAATCTTTCCGCTTGGCTGAGAATTTACCGTTATCTGTTGAAAATTTCTATAATTAACTAATTAATTAATTAATTTTTCTATTGGTGTTTTATATTGTTTACAGGTAGGTAGTTTTTACATTTTTTTTCGTATTAAAAAATAAAATATAAATATTAAATTAAATATATTTAAAAGGTATTTGAAAAAAATTCGACCGCGTGGACACAATTGTTTTAATTTTTATTTTTTTAATAACTTAATATGCCAATACCCATGCGATGATATGTCATCGGGTACAACATTAGTACGCTAATAATTAGTCACCGGAGCCTGAGGGGGCCGTGTATTGTTCAAAGGTTGTAAATGCATTGTTAAAGGTTTGCCGAACAATGGATAACACTGTGACTATCCTACCTCTACTAATAATTGTGAGTTGTATTATGTAATGAATTTTTATTTTAAATATTCATTTTTATGTACATATGTATATATTTTTTAATAATATATGTATGTATGTATGTACATTTGTATGGAAATGTTCATTCTGTAATGTTCAAAGTTGAATTTCCAATTTGGCCATTGAAACGATGCTGTGAAGCTGGATATGAAAGCTGGATATGAAAGGCCTTTGGGATATCGAGACTTGGCGGAATTATATTAAAGTAGCTAGAATCGAATGTAAGACACAGTGATAGATGGATCTATTATACAATTATGTAAAGAAAATCTTTCAACGGTTTCAACATGTATTGATGTAAAATTAAGTAAAACTCAACATGCCGATGGTTTTGTGTTTTTTTTTTTTGCTGCAACCATATGGAAAATTTATAAGAAGTCATTAACCTTTGAAAGACGGAGCGTCGAGATCGAACTAGTGTCCTGAACCGGGGTCGAGTAAGACCCCAGTATTTTTTAATCAAAATACATCTTTTCTCAATACAAATGGGTTAAATCTATATCTTATTAATCATTTTATACATCAACATAAAAAAATTTTAGTCCTATAGCATTTTTTTGACTATTTTTGTATTAAAATATAACGACAAGCATCAAAACGCAAACGCACATAGGTAAGGCCAACAGGCGACTGCATGACTCAATAGCCACGCGCCAAAAGCGACGAAAACAATATCTTACGAAAATATAGCTATCTCTTTCTCTCGCATTTATTCATCGATCAACAAAAATATGCAAGCGAACAGTCAAAAACATGACTTATCGCTACCGCCTTTAAATCATACTTTGGAACGTAGAAATATATAAATGTATTTTTTTACGATGTACCCCTTTTCTAAATCATACAAAAATAATTATTAAAATAAATTCCTTGTAGTTCATTCTAGGAATACAAGAAATATAGGGTGTATAGCTTTGACAATCATATAGTTATTACAACTAACGTAAAAATTCGGACACTTGCATACTCCACTTCGGTGAGAGAGGGTTAAATAGAACCATTGCCAAATTTGAATAAATAAATACATGACATAAGTAACTAAATGACAAGATGATATTAATACAAAAATTAAATGCAGTTTTTTTAAGACGTTTAATTACTTGGTTAAAACAGTAGCTTACGAAAATATAGCTGTCTCTTTCTCTCACACTGATTCATCGATCAACAAGAATATGCAAGCGAACAGTCAAAAACATGACTTATCGCTACCGCCTTTAAATCATACTTTGGAACGTAGAAATATATAAATGTATTTTTTAACGATGTGCCCCTTTTCTAAATCAAACAAAATCTATTAAAATAAATTTCTTGTAGTTCATTCTAGGAATACAAGAAATATAGGGTGTATACATAGCTTTGAAAACCACACAGATATTACGAAAAACGTAAAAATTGTGGCACTTGCATACCCCACTTCGGCGAGGGAGGGTTAAAAAAATAGGTATCTCATGCAACGTTTAGCAAAAAAAAAAAGATTTCTATGTAATAAATATCATCGGGCAATACAAGTCATTGTGATAAAATCATTAATTAAAAATAAAAGCATTGACTTTGACTCGATTAGAACCAAACCAAGCGTGCGACTTTTGACCATTGCCGACAATTATTATTGACCAAGTCAATCTTTCCATTCGAACGATTCTCAAACTGTGTTCGCAGAAATGCCATTAATCACATTCACCGGTAACGATACATCATTTCGATGCCGCGTCAGACCTCTCACTATTCGCGTGATGGACGAGTTCGTTTCGTGCTTCGATTTTTTCCCCAACGGATGCAAATGCCTTCTGAAAATTCAAACCAACCCCCCTCCCTTCATATCAGAAGACACAATGAAGTTTCATTGTGTTGTTATAATCGGATTTAATTGGCATTTTCCGGGACAATGCTCGCCCGGTAAACTGAAACTGTCAGAAGCACACCGCGCTCCAAAACCGCAACATATTTTGCATTTCATTTCATGATGTACGTCCATATATACATATATATAGGTGGGTGTGTATTATTTCAGGGGTGTTAGATAATTACTGCACCGATATAAATTCACCTTTCTTGTGTAATTAATGGAGTTGCTAACGTTTGAAAAGGTTCTCGAGCCCATAAAGCAGGGGCGCACTGCTAACGATGCGACAAATCGTTCACGACTTGGGTTCGGTTTGAATAAAAAATGCCGATTTAACTGTTTTGAATATTTAAATTGAAGTATGCATGACTTGAACTGCTTCTACGGCTTATATTTCACCCCAATTTGTGTTCAAAATGGATTCAGATTGGATTACAGCCTTCAAACACTCAAAATAAACGATTCTGAAATACCAATTATGTATGTATGTATGTATGCAAAAAAAAGTTTTGACAATACACATTATACATGCCATAGTAACAGAAAAGTCACCTTAAATTGACACTGACTATTTGTGGGTATGCATGTACATAAACCTAGTGGGAAACTTTCATCGTATCAATGGAACGCTAAATAATTTTTTTTATTGATTTTTAACAATATCTTGTGCGAATCAATACCAATCAATTTATCTTGTCAAAATAAAAAAAACAGGTTTTTTAATATATGTATATTTTTTTGAGAATATTTTCGATTTTTTTACAATTTAAAATAAAGTAAAAAACGCTCAATATTCACACATTGAAGTTTATTTGAGACGATTATGATAAGCTTTGACTATAAACGAGAATTCAAAGTTTCACTGTTTCGCTCGAAAGTCTCCATACAAAAATCAAATATTTATTTTGAAAATAAAAGTCGTTGAGAGTTTCATTGAGTATAATATATACCTTTAATTTAAATACAAAATAAAAAAAGTTTTATGAAATGTCAAAAAGCAGGCCACGATGACATGTTTGACGTAAAACATGACATTTAAACAAATTTTGATTTTGACTCACTTTTAAATGTGTACATTTTGTTTTGTATTATTTATTTATACAAATTATGCTAAAGTGGCATTACGCTTAGACAACTTGCAAAAAAATACGTATGGGAAAATAAATTTAAAAAAATAGTTCAGATAAAACTATTTGAAAAGTTTTTGGCAATAAATAAAAATAAAAAAAACTCGCGTTTTCATTTACTGCTTTAATATAAAAAAATAGGATCATACTTTATGATAAATTCATTTATACTTTAATATAAAGTATGTATATGTAAAAATGTATACGGCTTTAGTTTTTAACAAAACAAAAATTAAATAAAACTTTTTTTAATAAATTAAATTTGCACAATATGAAAGTAAATCAACGATATGAAATTCAATTGCCCAAAAATCAATAAAAAAAGAAATTATTTTATTTGAACAGAAGCTCCAATTTCGAACTTTCAATTGCAGATATTCAATCGCTTCAATGATACTTCAACTGTTTTCAAAAACAAAATTTAATATCCGTCAGTTTTTCATCGAAAATATCATACAATTTTATAAATCTATATCTAATTTTTTGCCCGTTGATATGTCAATTGGGTGGCTTTAGAACAGAATCGAATTTTTTTTTTACAAAATTGATTATTCAAACTAAAATAGCATTTAGGTAACTTGTCGGTATAAGTATTGATTTCTCTCTGACATCCACATGTTATAATTTTGAAATAATCAACACATTTATCAATACATACATCCATATGTAGGTTGACAAAAATAAACAACCAAAAACGGAAAAAGAACAACCAAGTTCTAGAAATTGCAAATCAGGATCACGAACTAGTATGACGTTTAAAATAAACCGGATTTTACGAACCAAAGAAATATACATACATACATACATACATACAATGTCTCTTTCGAAATTATATATTAGACTAGTTGTTTTACCCGGCTTCGCTCAGTATTTGTAATATAAACCGCTTAAACATGGCCAATCTAATAGTAAACTTTTATATAAATTTATTTGAATTGTCACTTGTTCGATGACGTCACGGATTTACGAACCAACATTAAATACATACTTACAAAGTCTCTTTCGAAATGATATGTATACTAACTGTATTACCCAGCTTCGCTCGTATTTTGTAATATAATCCGTTTAAACATGACTAATCTAATAATAAACATTTTATTAAATTTATTTAAATAGTTTTATTTTATATGAATTTATTTGAATACTCATTTTTTTTTATTAAATTGACTGTCACGAACAAAAACATATATAGTAAGTCTCTTATAAAAAATTATATGTACGCCCCGGCGTCTGCGCCCCCCTGGACCTTTGCCGTCTAGGGCTACGCCCCCTGCGTCCCCTTGAGCATTTTCCGTCTAGGGCTTCGCCCTCTGCGCCCCCCTGAGCATTTGCCGTTTAGGGCTTTGCCGTCTGCACCCGCCTGAGCATTCGCCCCCCTGATAATTCGCCCCCCTGAGCATTTGCCATTTAGGGCTTCGGCCTCTGCGGATACAAATATACAAAGTCTCTTTCCAAATTATATATGTATTATATATATCGTTAGGCAAGAAAAACCTTAAAAGTAAACTGAATATTTACTCAATATAAAAACAAGATCTGACGTGAAAATCTGCCCTTTTGTCACGTCGCAGATTACCCTGCGAGATTTTCATCGTTCAATTTTCGAACGCTTAACATCCTCATCTCGGATAATCCGATTTCAGCGAAAAAAAAACAGTGAAAAACCTTTCCATTATTGTCTGTTTTCTTCTTTTGAATTTGATTCCAATTACATTGTTTTTTTTTGTGGAAAAAACACACTCCCCGATAAACCGAGATAAGTACGAGAGGCAAAGATATTTCCCTTTTGTGAGATTTGTTCTGTATCAGTCCACGGCCGGGGGCTAATAGATATTTTACACACACACACACACACACACACATAAAACATGGAAACTTTTATTTTATTTTTCGCAAGAGAATCATGCCTCGGGCCCTGTGTGCAGATTTCGCCCTGGATTTGACAGTTTTGCGCACATTTCAAGAAATATTCACTTTGTTCGCCGACGGGCATACGGCAAGACCATTGTTTCTCTCGGCTTTTCAGCTGAATCAAATCCGAAAATTTAATCGATAAGCCCAACTGACGCTTCACTCACACATTGAAAACTAATCCTATGAAGTGCCACGTTCTAAAGCTTGGAAATACATCAATGGCCGTCGGACAGATTTGGTGCATACATTGCTATTTATGTAATTCTGTATAAGCAATTTGTGATATTGATTGCAAAGTGGCAATTAATATTTGTACCGTGTGCAAATAGAGCGCATGCTATTGTTGCATACCAGTTTAAATGGTAATTATTGTATCTTATACGTATACTAGCTGAATCCGGCATGCGTTGCAATGCCACAATAACGCATGTTCCCGTTCCCGTTCCCGTTACTGTTCCCATTTGTCGGAAAACATATTAAATTATTGCGTTGCAATGCCACTCATTTCCGTTATTCCCGTTTCTGTTCCTGTGTTTTTTTTTCACAGTAAGCTTCCCGGACATGCATACAATAAATCCTGAAAGTTCCATCGTTCCATCGTACAATAACGCATGAAATTCCCATTCCCGTTTCCGTTTCTCGATGCGTTTCGATAAGTGAATGTTTCAGTTTCAAATTAATATTTAATAATCAAATTAAATTATAGTAAAGTATAGAACGCATACGAGACAGACAGGCAAACATTGATTTATATACATATGTAGGATTGTTATGAGTGGTAAGTAATATCAGGTTGGTATGAGTGGTACGTAATGTACGTTGGCATGCGTGCGCGCAAGTCGGTTACTAACATAAATATTTCCTTAACTACACACTGGCGCTTCATACTTTCGCGTCGCTAAAATCATAATTACGAATATTATTATTAAGAGATTTTATCCCGTACAGAATTACATTGATTTTTATATATATAGATAAAACCGGAACGGCATCTGTAATTCGTTTATGATTGGCTGTCGTCAAAGTCATTTCTGATTGGCTGTCGTCAAAGTCGTTTCTGATTGGCTGTCATCAAAGTCATCTCTGATTGACTGGATTGGTCAAACCCGTTTGTGATTGCTCGGTTGTTAAATAATATAATTTTTTTTCGATTCAAATAAATTTAATAAAAAAACAAATGATATTTTTCATGGTTTTCATTTAATTTCCATTAACCGAGAGAAGCCGGGTAGCACCACTAGTTAAATTAAAATAAAAAAAAACATATGTTATAGAATAAATACTTATTTATAAAGCGTTTCAAAGAGAAGGATTTACAATTTAGATAAAAAATATGATATTTATTTTTGTTCCGTCACTCACAAGTCACATATAACAGTGTTTTCAAAATTTTCAAATCTCTTTCTGGTATAAAATATGAAAATTGTGTGATAAAACGTACTAAATTAATCCGGAAATTAATGGTGGGAATTCTTATGTACTTACTTATTGGAAGATATGCATTTGTGGCCTGTATTTAATTGGTTAGTAACAAATTTATTTGTGGGTGTTTTGTATTGAAAATTTTGTATAAATTTTGTATAATCACAATAAAGCATTTAATGTGAAAGCGACTGACTGACTGAAATTAAATTAATTAACTGACCATAAATTCACTAACATTTTATTTTAGGTCATACTTTAACACTTCTTTTGATTTACTGTTAAATGTCTATTTTATTGGAATATGTTGATCTAAAAAAATCTTAATAATCATGTTTTGGTGTTTTTTTTAGATATGTATATCCAAATATTATAATAAATTGGACACGTTCAACGTTGAATTATATAAAATAATATTTCCCGATCCATAGATTCATACATATTTATATGCTATTATTTTAGCACGACGTCAATTTATACACAGGAATAGCCTCCACGCAAAAAATTCATGTTTCCAAATAACAAATTTACATCTCAACACTACTATAATACGCGGGGAAAAATCCCAGAGGGTTTTTCAACCACTTCCGCCGATTTTTTCCTAATACATAAATTTCGGGGACAATCGGTTTGATTTGTTTCTCCCGGACATTCGGTTTATCTGATCATGAATATATCGCAGAAAACCGGGGATATTTGTGCCCTCTATCCGTTTGATAGCCCTGATATATCACTAGATGACTTTCATTTATTTGAACCGGTTCAAACAACCGCCACAGACCAAAGGTGAGAAAAATTCACACTACTTACACAAATGCCTACCAAATACATCTAGAACCGCTCTACCGAGCCGCAGACAATCTCCTGAAAGAAATAATTAAATTCAAACGCAAAAAGCCGACTGGTTATTGATTTTATAAAATAAAATAAATGACGAGTGGATTGGCAATGTTCAAGTCGAAGAAACTTTTCTGTTTCATAATCGAATTAGTGAAAAAAGTTTTTAATTAAAGGTAACGTTATCACCGTTCAATCAAACGGCCGTTCGAAAGCTTTTCGAAAGGTCTGTTTGATTTTTGATTCGTTTTATTTGGAAATTCATATATGTATATATAAAACTTGCTCAGATTTGATGAGCTTTCCTCGAGGCGAACTTTCAGCGAACGTACATATGTACATAATTGGAAATTTGGCAACTGTTTTAGAGTGTGCCACCGTTTTGCAACAAAAGCCCGTTTCGCACACTTGGCGAGTTTATATTAAATATATATAAAAAAGAAAAACATTTTCTAGACGGTAAATAGTACGGCTCAAGTGCGAAATCTGCGTTTTATATGAAAGGTTAGAAAATAAGCGGAAAAGAAGGCCAAAATGTATCATCACATTTAATATATGTAGTTTAAAAGTTTTTTCATCGCAAATGTGCTATAATTTTTCATGATAAAAATCAATGTTTATTTGATCAGATTGAATTATAAAATAATTGAATGTATTAATATATTAGTACTAAATTTGTATTATGTTAGTAGAAAAATCTTATGAATAAGAGGTATGTAAAAAGACAATTAATTTTGATCATGAAAAATTATAGCGCAATTTTCGTGATCAAAATCAATTTTTATTATATATTTTAACACAAACATACTAAAGGGTTTTATCTTTATACTCAACACAAATGAAAATCTAATAAAACGTACTTATATTACATTTGGAACCGATATATTGCATTATAAAATAGTTGAACGTATTAATATTGGTACAAAGTTTGTATTATGTTGGAAGGAAAATCTTATAACAAGACAATTGATTTTGATCATGAAAAATTATAGCACAATTTTTCACGATCAAAATCAACGTTTATTAGATATTTTAACACAAACTTACTCAAAGGTTTTTATCTTTATACTCAACACAAATGAAAATCTAATAAAATGTTATTATATTACAGTATCTTTCATATTAGCCAGCAGCATAGCTCGGACGTTAAGCTTCTGCTTACCGTCAAGAAGGTGCCGGGTTCTATCCCTGAATGAAAATGAATTTTTCAGAGTATGCTGTTGGTCAGACCTGGATTTGTGACTCCAGGTTGATCGTTTCCTATCAGAGTTTGCCAATTTTCTCTGATTTCATTGTTGAAACGGTTCCCGGAAAAAAAAATTGGCTAAAAATCCTTCCTACCTACTATGTCACCACTATTTGAAATTTGATGGATGTACAATAAAAATTTATGTACAATTCATAGATGTCTCGTTAATTTGCGAGTTTTTTCAGTGTCTCGCAATTCAACGACTTATAATAAAAAATGCTGCATTTGTATTTGTAATTGGCCAGGAAGGCGCATTGGGATTTACCTGTAAGGCCTTCCTGGTATATATGTAAAATAAAAAAAATAAAAATAAATAAATATACATATTACATTTGGAACCGATCTATTGCATTATAAAATAGTTGAATGTATTAATATTGGTACAAAGTTTGTATTATGCTTGTAGGAAAATCTTACGAATTATTAACTGATTGTACATTAAATAAAAATGGTTCTAATATGTCAATGAAAGAACAGATTGAAATTGAAGGAGGAAAAAATCATGTGATCATACGTTTTAGTATTCCAGGCGATTTGTTAAGACAAATATCAAAGCAAAGCCTCGTTGAACGAGGATTAGCGAGAAATGCTTTGAATTTTCGCAACAGGTGAAAGTTGACATGGGTTGACAAGCGCGTTCATATTCAAAAAGAAGGTCAAACCGAACCCTTGAAAGCCTACATCGCGCAAAAGTGACAACGGATTTGGTCGATATCAAAACACAGATGGATTACAAGACCACCCCTTTTTATCATATTTGCAATTTGAGAAAACTCCCCGAAGACGAAAAAATATTTTATATGTATGATGACAGTTTTATGAGCGGTTTGATTCATGTTCATTTCTTTATTTTGTTTTAATTCTCTATTTAATGCTGTTTATGTTGCTAAGTTACTCAGTTACATAAATACGTATAAATAGTCGAAACTTCGGTAGTCCGTTATCCGGGTTGAATATAATATATTCGAATTGTTTGTGTTTTTCAAAATGTATAGTTTGATTCGGTATTTTAATGTTTAATTATACTGTTCGACACGAAAAATGGTTCAAAGATGAAATATGACTTTTAATATAGATCTATGCCTAGTAAACACCTTTCTGGTAATAAAAATGTTGATTGGCTCGAGATTCGGAGATATATGTGTTTTTTAAATCGCGCGATTTTTGTATATCTTGGTGTTGTTCGGTCGATGTCTCAAAATCTGTCAATTTCCTGTTCAAAATGAATATTGGAATCTATAGATGGGTATTATACCTTTCATTTGTAGTATTTTTCAGCTTTCAAATCATAGTCGTACACTTTAAATCAAAAGTCAAAACTATGTATTTTCACTTGGGATTTTTTCCCACTGTTAATACTATTTTATATTGAGTTTTTTCTACTAAAACATGTTTTTTGGGATAATGTTCTGGCCACACTATATTTTATGTTTCATTTGTAGTACTTTTTAGCTTTCAAATATCTCTAAGTAGTCGTCCAGTTTAAATCAAAAGTCAAAAGTACGTATTTTCATTTGGGATTTTTTTCCACTGTTAATACTATTGTATATTGAGTATTTTCTATTGAAACATGTTTATTGAGATAATGTTCTGGCCACACTATTTTTTGTTTTTGTTTAAAAGGGTTAATTGGAAGTGTGCTGAATTTTAAATCGGTAAAATTACGAGCTTTTAGCTCGTACTAGTATTTACTCGTATTTACACGAATCTGAATTGAATTAATAGAGATAGTATAATATATTAAATTGTCTTTATATGAGAATTAAATAAAAATCCACTTAGAAAAATCATATTCCGACTAATCTTGTGGATAATTAACAAAAATTATATTGATAACTAGATTACCCCGATAAAATAAAGAGTACTTACTTAAAGGTCAGTGAAATTGGTCCATGAATAAATTATAGTTCGGAATTTTCATTAGAAAAAACATATAATGTTTTCCTTCATTTTTCATATAAAAATATCGTTTGTTTTCTTTTGAATGTTAATTTAATAAAATTGTGATTTTAAATAAGCGACCTGATGCTATAATAGAAACTTTAATTACCAAACGTCAACTTTATGAAGCTTTGACATGAAAGAAATCTAAAATGTGTCTCAGTATGTGACTTTATATAATAATAAATATAAATACTAAATCTATTTATTTACATTGATTACATACATACATTTTTATCTCTTCTTTACACACATCAAATTTTATTTTATTTTTATATAGATATATACCAGGAAGGCTTGACAGGAAGACCCCAATGCGCCTTCCTGGATAATTAATTATAAACAAAGCAGTATTTTATTATTATATAAATCACTATACTTCCAGAAGCCGAAGAACATGAAATAACAATTAATTAATTAATCACAGAATTAATCCATTGAGATGGATTTAGATATTCCGATCGATTTGGAGTGACAAATACCCCCAAATCTAACCAGCAGTATGGGGGATCAAACCCACTGATCGCTTGGTGCTAAACAAACACGCTACCATTAAGCCATACTGCTGGCTTAGTGGTATATTTAAAAATAAGTTTGTTTGAATGCATTCGTACATATGATTATTCAAATATTCAACATAGATCCACCAACTCTTGTCACTCAAAATTCAGACTTTAAAAAAACTGGTTTTAAAAGACCTCTTATATTATAACATGAATATTTTTTTCTTTTTTTCACTTTAAAAAAACTACAGAATTCAAGAAAGAACTACAAAATTTGACATTATATCTCATGTACGCTAACGTGACTGACAGGTTACAAAAATTATCTGAAAATATTCTTTTTATTTATTTTTATTTCAAGCTTACATGTATATTCGCCATTATATATCGCCTATATACTCGCCAATATACTCACCATTATACTCGCCATTATACTTGCCCTTATAGATATAAACTCGCCATTATAAATGTGTAGTAATTAAAACCTTAAAAATCCAATTGAGATTTTATTTTATTTCAATCTAACATATACAATCTGTCGCCTTTACAGATCGCTCCAAAGTGACGAGAATATTAATACAGATTCGTTACAATAATAAAATTAATACAAACATTTTTATATATTGCGAATTCATACGAACATCATCCAAAGTGACATCTAAGGAGTCACTTTTGCAGCATTTTATTATAGAAATTGGCGAACCTCATAACGCTGAATAACTTAAGATTTGCCGGACAGTTTTGAAAGGATATGCCAATTTACAAGAAACTTTATAATGAAAATCAGAAAAATTGGCAAACTCTGAAAGGAAACGATCGACCTGGAGCCAAAAACCAACGTCTGCGCAACAGCTATTAGTGGGAATCGAACCGTGACCAGTCCGCTCGAAAATATAATATGCTAACTACATACCAGTCTACTTTGCTGTACACATATGTATTAACATTTTCTTCAATTTTCACTGGCCTTGGCGATTAAAGGAATACGTATTTTTGTATAAAATCTTCAATAACATTTTTTCATTTAAAAATAATTCATTTATGTTGGAAAAAATATTGCATAGCAGTAATAACAGCGAATAGATACGATTATGATACAATAAATATAACCAGTTTGTGTTTGTTTTGCACGGCGTAAAAGATAACAGAAATGATTTATTGGCGTGGAACGTCCGGAAAACGCGGAAATCCGGCCGCAACACTTTGTTTCATCGTCGATTTCTTTCGCAATATTTTCATCCGACAATTAATGAATCGCTAATAATTCGGAAAACGCTCACATCTGCGATTCGGTTACGAAAAGGTCCGTGTCAAATATTTATCCCCTGAAATACATTTTCGATGAGATTTAATCAAAGGCGAGCTGTAATATAGTATTTCGTTTCGACGTCGTTGAAAATCTTCGAATTGCAATGTCGAACATCGGATTATATACTAATATAATATATGTATAATACGTTTTCGTCGTCTTGGCACGAGACACGTTTTTATTGCCATCGAAAGATATTTCCTCAAAAAGTAATAAAGTCTCACGTCTTTATATTTAGTATTATATTTTCGATTTGACGCCTTTGAAGAAACATACATACGTATATGTAAGCATGTACATATATACTAGTGTTGTACCCGATGAAATATCATCGCATGGGTGTTGGCATCATATAAAGTTATTAAATAAAAATTGAAACAAATCTATTGGTCCTGTGTTCGATCCGCACACGGTTGAATACCTTTTAAATATATTTAATTTAATATTAATATTTAATTGTTTAATATGAAAAAAAATTGTAAATACTTCCTATCTACCTAAATATAAACAATATAAAACACCAATAGAAAAATTAATTAATTAAATAAATTTTCAATTGATGGCGGTAAATGCTCAGAGCCTTAGCGCCGTCTATTAGCCTAGAGCAGGGTTTCCTAAACTATGTTCCGCGGAGTCAAAATAGGTGTTCCACGGAGCCTAAATAGATATTTCACAAAAATTTGGAGTAAATTAAAAAAAATATATATAACATATAACTTTAAAAAAAAATTGAATTGATTTAA
Source organism: Arctopsyche grandis (assembly GCF_051622035.1). Lineage (NCBI taxonomy): Eukaryota > Metazoa > Arthropoda > Insecta > Trichoptera > Hydropsychidae > Arctopsyche > Arctopsyche grandis. Next base: position 32,489,455 of record NC_135363.1, read on the forward strand.
TTAATGACTGATATGAAACAAAAATATGAAGATCAGCTATTAAATGAATTCTGGGCGAGTCTCACTGAAGAGTACCCCAATGTGTCAAAACAAGCTGTCATTTTTTTACTTCCATTTTCCACGACGTAATTATACGAAGTGGGATTCTCTAATTATGTTGCAACGAAAACAAATACAGAAATACACTCGACGCCACGGCAGATATACATAAGAATTCAACTGATCAATATTGTGTCTGATATAAAAAAATTGCAATTCAAGAACTCAAAATCATCAGTCATTGAGAGTCTTATTTATTTTATTTTTATGTTTTTTTTTTTATTTTATGATATATTTTTATTTTTATGATATATTTTTTTAATAACATTTTTTATTTTTATTTTTACAATTATGAATTAGCCAACCTAAAAATAAGCCCAGTGTTCCGTCACTGAAAAAGTTTGGGAAACCCTGGCCTAGGGGAAACATTGGTGACAAACACTATATATAGAAATTTTTTTCTTTTGTTATTATATTCATACGTTTTGTTGGCATTGGTTTAGCTGTGACGTACATATGTACATAAGTCGAATCGAAACGACTATTATAGTACGGTGAGCGTTATCTCACATACATAGACAGAGACACAGAATATCGATATTATATATATATATATGACTAGTGTTGTATCCGATGACATATCATCGCATGGGTATTGACATATTAAGTTATTAAATAAAAAATTAAAAGAAATATGTCAGTTCTGTGTTCGATCGAATTTTTTTCCAAAAACCTTTTAAATACATTTAATTTAAATTTTAAATATGAACAAAATGTTAAAAACTACCTACCTACCTACATATAAACAATATGAAACACCGATAGAAAAATTAATTAATTAATTAAATAATTAAATTAATTTTCAATAGTTGGCGGTAAATTCTCTGCCAAGAGGAAAAAATCGTAGCAAATAGTATATATATGTTTTTTCTTTAGTTATTGTATTCGTATATACGTTTTGGCAGTGGATTAGCTGTGTCGTACATATGTATGTCGAATCTAAACGACTATGATAGTACGGTGGGCATTATTTTACACAGACAGACAGAGACAAACATACAGACAGACACACAGACAGACATAATAGCGATATTGTATATATGATGATAACAATTTTTAAAACGATTCTGTATATTCTACAGTGTTACTCATACATATATGTATGTACATATGTATATGCATAGACATATTCAAAATAAAAAGAGTATTATTTTACACAAAAGTAGTTAATTTGTTATGTATATACCTACTACATATACATATGTAGTAAAAAAAATATTTGAATGCATTCAAATAAAATGAGCTATTAACAACTAGACTTACTAACGAAGTGAATAAATAAATATTGATTGGGATGTTGACTGAATCGTCATCATCCGAGTCTTTTGTTTAAACACAAACAACCCCTAGAACATACGAGCATAAAATAAATAATATACATAATATATATTTTGATGTGAAATTTCTTCACAGAAATCCACCTCGGTTATTTACATACATATGTATATATGTATGCATAGGTGTATATACGAGACGATTTTCGCAAAAGATCAACTCGATAAAGAGAGAGGAGCAATAGCGACGATTCCTCTTTCCATTCTACTTTTTACCCGTATGAATATAATAAAAATATGCACACGAGACGAAAATCCGCGAAAGCCTAGGAAAATATTTGATTTCTTATTCGATTGAGCGTACGTGACCCGAGCAGCGCGGCGAGCTGAATTTTCCGGAAAATCCCTGCACAATCTCCCTCTCCACCCTCTCTTCCCTATCTCCCAGGCATTTTCAGTGTCACAACATTATTATTATACAATTTTCAACGATGTCTGAGTCAGCGTGAATAATCCCACTAACGAGGTACGTGAAAATTATACGCTTTTCATCGCGCACTCGTTATTTGCTAAAGAGAGATTAAGTCGAACGTACAGAAACATTACAATGCGTGTTGGGAAATGATTCAAAGACAAAAGCGTTCGAGTACAATACTGTGCAAATATCTGCAAAGACAGCATCTATTTTAATTCAGTTATAGTGTACAAGCTCGTCAAATTTACATTGCATTATGTATATCGTATCAGATGCATACATAGATACATATGTATACCTAGGGCTTTTAAAAACCTTTTCTTCGTAAAGAATAACTATCTTGACATTCCTGCACTATACTAATTTATGGCATAATGTCAGTTTGAAATTAATGGCTAGTTTTAAATGGAAACAATTTAAACGACCATGTTATAAAAAAATGTGCATTTAAAACATTTGTGTACATTAAAAAAAGTTTCTGTACATTACAAAAATTCGTGTGCTTTTTTAAATGACGGATACGGATTAGAAATTAGAAACTTTGTTTGATCATTGAAAAAAATATTTACTACTTAATTAATTTTTGATTAGTTTTGTTTTTTGATTAATCAAAAAATAAAAAAAAATAGAAATAATTTTTCTAGTGCCTTAATTGTAGAAAGGAGAAGTCTAATACGTTTGTATGGACAAGGCGCTGGGGTCCAGTCCTCTTAAAAAGCGATGAAATGTGTATTTATTTATTTATTTATTTTTAAACAGACCATTGTGGCATAACAGGAATTCCTAAAGCGCCACAATGGTCAAAAAATATAACACAAAAAAGAAAAAAAACAAAATAACAATTAAACATGAACATAAATACATCCATACATAAACATAAAAAATATCATTTAATAATAACAGATAAAGTAAAAATATCAAATAAAATATAGCATAAGGAATGCCTTGCACCTACAGCCAGTTTCAATAAATATGTAAGAAACAACTACAAATACAAAACATCCCTGTAAGGCACAAATGGAAGAGAGTTAATCAAAATTTCACTCATAAATCACAATCAATCATGAAAACAATGATGAGCGCAGACTACCAGATAAATGGGTTAGAGTAATTTCCGACAATTTACGCTCACTAAGGTGGAAAATATCACATTCAGTCTCGGCAGCAACGATTTCATTAAGAAGTCGGATAGCTCTTGGAATAGGAGCCATTCGAAAAAGGACTGTGCGGGCAGGAGGTACAAAAATGACAGATGAACTGTATCGGCAACGTCGCGAATACCAAAACGCGAACCGACAACGACCAACGCTTCTCTCTACTGGATTCCTTCTTTTTTATTACTCTTCGTCTTGCGACCTTTGACACCTACGACCTTGGCTTCGACTTTACGACTTGACATCATCATTCTTTTACATACCTCCTTTACGTTTCACATGGCTTTCGTGTCAGTGGTCATTTTTATCTCTTATCCGATCGTTTTTATACTTTACCATATTGCTCATTTTGGTCATCAATACACGTTAATGTATCGTCTGCCATTACGTTGGAGATAAAATATCGTATACAACGCGTTTTAAACACGCGGAAAGTAAATCTCCCTGACGTTTAATAAGCGTTCGTCCCGTATCTTCCAACCTGTTCGCCTTGATATGGCGATATAATATTTTAATTGTTTAAACGCCTATAATTCACTCTATATTTTATGAAATTTGCTCTATTGGTTCTCGTTATCTCTAATATATAAATATTTATAGTTTTAACTCTCATATGTATATATAAATTTCAAATTTGGCGTGTAGCTTCTTGTAAGGTAATACACGATATATATTGATTTATGGCCAAATGTGTCAAATCTGACATTTCACGGCTTAAAGTATAATATATCTCTTCACGGAGTTTTATCTGCGAGATAAGTATTCAATAATAAGGTATGTTGTATCTAATTGTTAATATGATTTACAATAAGCTTACATACATTTAGTTTTTTACAATAAGCTTACATACATACATCACATACAATTATTTTTAGTTATCAGCTGATTTAATTTATCTGATGATTGAAAAGTTCATTTCTGTAAATACATAAACTCATTTATGGACAATCATACATTGATAAACTATTCTTAAGCAATCTTAGTATTAATAAACTATTACTGTAAGGTTATTAATAAACTATTACTATAAACTGTAAGGTTCCCGGCATAAGTGAGTATACATATTGCCGGCAGCAACTCATAACCTCAAATTTCATTGTTTATTCCTTAATAACAAACTTTCTAACCAATACAAGCTACACATGTACAAGGATCAAACAGTGATAGTTTTATTTTTTGTTGTATCTAATTGTTATTGTAACTATTCTAATGCTAAAATCAATGATTGTTTCATATAGCCAGCAGTATGGCTCGGTGGTTGATCTTTTACTTAACGCCGAGAGGACGCCGGGTTCAATCCCGATCGACCTAGATTGAAAATATTTTATTCGGAATATTTTCTGTAATGCTGCTGGTCAGACTTGGATATTTGCGATCCAGGCCGATCGTTTCCTATCAGAGTTTTCCAATTTTTCTGATTTCATTCTTGAAACGGTTCCTGATTAAACTGGCTAAAAACCTTCCTACATACTGTGTCACCACTATATGATTATATACACTATGATAAAAAAAAGTAAAATCAACATTTTAAATAAACATTTGCCGTCTCGTAATTCAGCGACTTATGTTATAAAAATGCTGCATTGTTTGTAATTGACCAGGAAGGCGCACTGGGGTTTACCTGATAGGCCTTCCTGGTCATTTATATATATGTATGTATGTAAATATTTTTTAATTGTCACTTTATAATGCCAAAATATTTTATTTGATGCACAATACGAAATTGTTTATTGCACCGAAGGTAATGCAAATTTTTAATGCACATATATCATTTAAAGATTCAAATTATTTTTCTCAATGTACGAATACAGTTTAATCGCACCCGTTTTAAATGCGTACTTACTTTATTCATAACTAGTGGTTTTACCCGGCCTCGCTCGGTATTTGTAATATAAATCGCTTAAACATGACTAATCTAATAGTAAACATTTTATTAAATTTATTTGAATATTCATTTGTTTTTTTTTTATTAAATTGACTGTCAAACAAACGAACAGACTGACGAACAAACAAACATACATATATGTATACTAAGTCTCTTTCGAAATTATATGTATACCAGAATCCGGTGCCCCCCCCCGGCGCTCCTCGGAATTCGCCTCCTGAGCCTTCGCCCCTTGGGCCTTCACCCCCGGGGTTTTCGAATCATTTGAATCGAAAAAAAAATCGAATCGACACCTATGAATCGAAAAAAAAAAATCCAATGTGTTGTTTACGAATCAACCAACCAAGGTTACATATATGCATATATACTTACATATATGCAAAGTCTCTTTCGAAATTATATATTAGATTAAATTGTAATGAAAACTGTTTTATATATGTATATATATTTAACAAACTCAAAACCTCCCTACTGGTAAAAAATTGCTTGACCAGAGTGGTTATGAAACTTTTTGAGCATTCAAATATTCAACATATGGTTTGAAATTTATGAATGCATATAATATATGTGTGTGTATATATGTATATATGGTGCATAAATTACAAAACTTTGGCATTAATATGCATATGTACATATGTGTATAGACACGTGTCCGATGCACCGTGCGATACGTAAGCTTTCCGCTCCAATGGGCAACCAGACATGTCTCTTTTGCATAATAAATGCACTCGTGTCGGTGCATATGCACAACGGCAATCTTTTGACACACGGAATAAATGCATTTTAAGTACATAAATTCGTCTGCGATTTTTTATTATGGCCATTGCTTTAGGATATTTTTTTCGGTTTCATCAATTATATTATTTTTCATCTTACTTTATTGCAACTATGTATTATACCTATAGCATAGTATGATTTTAAACTTTAAATTTTATAAAATGATAGAACAAGAATGCCAGCTATTTATTTGTGGCCAGGATGCCAGCGGTGCATCCTGTACTTAGAGTCCAAATATAATCCTGGAAGTAAGTGCAAGCACTTAGTTAATCCGTTAACAGATATCCGTTGGTCTAAGTGCAAGCACTTAGTTAATCCGTTAACAGATATCCGTTGGTCTAAGTGCAAGCACTTAGTTAATCCGTTAACAGATAACCCTTGAACGGTCACATAGTCTCTGGGATTCTATTCGCTTAATCCGCGGCGTACGTAACAATATAAATGATGTTGTTGTACTGACTAGCTGTCAGGGGGTTTTTGTCCGGGGTTAGTATCCGGGGGGTATGTGTCCAGAGGGTAAGTGTCCTAGAACCATATTCAATGTACATAAGTACTTTTATATATGTTTACTTCAGGTGTGCGTGCATTGCACGGCACATTTCAGGTATCAATTCCTAACGCATGTGCGCTTTATGTGTTACCCCATGCGCGGCCTCCGTGACGAGACAGAATGTTAAATTACAGAAAACGCAAATATCGGAAGGCAAAGATCGAAAATCGAAATATCTTAAGTCGAAAGATCAAAAAGGATCGCGAGCAGGATACAACAGGAACAAGAGGAACAGGCTTTTCCTCCCGTATTAATGTGCGCGCGCAGAATACGGGAGAAAAAGCATGTTCCTCTTATTCCTGTTGTATCCTGCTCGCGCAAATTAAGTGAGTATGTACCGTTTACCATGCACCATTTTTTTTTTGAACTTTCGACTTAAGATCTTTCGATTTTCGATCTTTGCCTTCCGATATTTGTGTTTTCTGTAATTTAACATTCTGTTTCGTCACGTAGACCCGTTCATGCGTTGTTGTTTATTTTGTACTTGGTTTTGTACAGTGTGGTTTTTTTTTCATTAGAGCAGTGATGTGCGGTTTTTTTTGTGCGATATTCATGAACAACCGTCTCGTTCTTCGACGAAAGGGTCTCTTAGACATTATTCGTTGGGGGGGTGGTGATGGCCTCATATTGAGGGCTTTAAGGGTCGAATTCCTCGACCTTTCAAGCGGGCTTAGTATACTTTTAAAATATTATTAAGTATTTTTTTACAATATTGTAGTTAGATTTATATTTAAATATAGATCTAAAGTTATATATAATATAATTTTTTTAATAAGATAAAGTGATCAAATACGCATAACGAAGTGTACGGCAATATTTAACGATCCAAATGAAGACGCATTAAGTCTCTAATAAAGGTAGACGTTTGGATAAATTTTCCGCCAAAAAAAAAGAAGTAGAGAAAAAACCACCTCATAAATAATGAAACTTTATGAAGAGAACTCTCTTGAAAATCGACGTAAGGTTATATTGCGTGTTTTCGGTAAAGGTGAGAGTGGAATGAGAGTTGTTCCGGTCGCGTGGGACGATACCAAATTACACCGTTCACCTTTGCCATATATTCCATTAGCACACACCGACTACGCAAAACGTACATCCATTTCTTTCGGTGAAAATTTGCTCGTTTCCCATCCCATTTACCGACCCTGGTCTAAGGTTGTATTGTGTGTCTCGAATGTGACTTTATTCATTGCCCTGACGAGGGGGATAGACAATGAAGCAGGCCGCAGATGTATTTGTGCGATCAAAAAGGTAATGGAAAATTAGCTTGGCGCACCTGTCGTATGTAATATAATATAATAAGCCGGCTTATTTTAATATGAGCTACGTCAGGCGATAGCGTTGAGCTCTAATTCTGCTAGGTCTTTATTTACCCGATCAGTAAAAAATTCACATTTTGAGCAATAAAAAAAAAACATTTGATCAGTTGCTATGCGATCAGTTATTAAATAATATGAGTAGCAATAAAATCAAAATGATCAGTATACAAAACGAATTGATAAGATTTTAAAATAAATGATCAATATATGACTTTTCTTATAGACCTATGCCCAATAAACACGAATCTGGTAATATAAAATGTTGATTGGCTCGAGATTCGGAGATATACATATGTGTTTTTTAAATCGTGCGATTTTTCTTTATCTTGGTGTTGTTCGGTCGATGTCTCAAAATCTGTCAATTTCCTGTTCAAAATGAATATTGAAATCTACAGTTGGGTATTTTATCTATCATTTGTAGTACTTTTCAGCTTTCAAATCTCTCTAAGTAGTCGTCTAGTTCAAATCAAAAGTCAATAGTTCGTATTTTCATTTGGGGTTTTTTCCCACTGTTAATACTATTTTATATTGAATATTTTCTATTGAAACATGTTTATTGGGATAGTATTATTTTTTGTTTTCGTTTAAAAGGGTTAATTGGAAGTGTGCTGAATTTTAAATCGGTAAAATTGCGAGCTAAAAGCTCGTACTAGTATTTACTCGTATTTTAACGAATCATTTGTCATTTGTTGAACAGTGTTATTAAATTAAACGATCAGTTTTATGAATTCTGACAGATGAAGTAGAGTCAGATCGTTTTCGGTAGTGTACTTTGTTTACGTCGGACCACGCGTTGATAAAACCTGACATTCACGTACATATGTATCTCGTAATTATATTCATATATTATATTTGTAAATGTTTTTGGCAACAGTTTAACTGTGATGTAAATATGTATGTCGAATCGAAACGACTATTATTCGTAAGCTGAGCGTTATCGCAGATACACAGACAGAATAGCGATATTATACATATGTATATGTACATATTAAATTTTTGTCTGTATGTGTTTATATATTTTTTCATTTCTGTATATTTCCGACCATTGTGGCACATTAGGGACTTCTGTAATGCCACAATGGTCCAAACTTAAACATTATGTACAAACATACATATGAGCCGTTATATTTGAAAGTGGCGGAAGTCAATTTTTTTGTTCCAAAAATACTATTATGTTTGACTTAATTCCCAAACTGATATTACTTATTTTAATTCGATATGTCCAGAATCTCGGAAAAGCAGAATATATGTACGTATTACAGGCCACCGGTATTTTTAAATATTTATAGTCGCAAAACATTATATTTAATGTTTTGCGAAATAATTCTCGAATGAAGAAAAGACTTCTGCCACTTATGCCACATTCAAATATATAATATGTACTAAGGGCTAGTTAATATGTTTCAAATCATCCTCACCTTGATAATATTATATCTTTACGAATCAAAGCTTAGTCTTCCCATTTTTTGTGATATATGTACATTCAACTAGCTTAATTGAAAATGAAAAGAAAACTAAAACAATGGATTTTATACATTTGGAAAAAGTGGGTTTTTATATAATAGATTTCTAATTAAGACAAAAAATACAATGTTATAATTACGAACGCATTTTATGTTAACAGCATCGGAAATGGGGCATTTTATAATTAACTCAAATATTGTGCAGGTTGGAAAAATGGGAAATTTGATGAGAAATTCGTAAACAATAATAATGAATAATGAATTTGTATACCATCTGTATATTACTTCATTTAAATGTTATATAAGAGTAGTCTCAATATTCATTATCAAACATTGAATTTCAATTGGTTGAAAATCAAGTGATGTTGAAAATCCGATAGCTATTCTGGTTGTATAAATATTTTATTAGATAGATATTTGTTTTACTAGTTGGAAAATCTTCACTTTTGACATATCCAAACTTGAAAACACGAAGTTTATCTTCAATTCTATGTACATTCGTAAGCCATTGCCAAAATAAACGAACAAGAGGTAGAATCTTTCTCCAGTTTGTTAGCACCGGGTAATGTCGTCGCAACCCCAGATAATATGCATTGTTCTGCACAAAATGCCGACAAAAGTCTGCAATTTTCCCAGACAGTAGTATATTTTAATATTTTTTCTCTCAAAAAACTCTACTCCGAAACACAATCACGTACACGTCGTACACTAAAGAACAGACTGCCCAAAAAAAAGCATAAACTTTGCCAAGTTTTCCTTAGATTGGCCAAGTGCGTTTACGTACGTACATATGTATGTACATATAGATCAGTGGCATGCCGTCCATGGATGCTGTGGATGTTGCGTATCCCTTAAAATTGACCTCAAAAATATATTCATACCGTTTGTTTTCTGAATTTCTTAGTTTTATTTCTCTTTCATTTATTTTTCATTACGTGATTATGATATATACATTTTTTTATATGATCCAAAATTGACATAAACATCCCCATTGAAAGGCCGCAGCCAACCGCGCAACCGGTGCTTGTTTCCCATCGAGCTTGTATTACCATAGATGCTGAAGTTCTCTACAAATCTTTTGCGCATGCGCACAAGTGAGCTGTCACTATTGCGTATGCGCATAAGTGAAACGACTCCACAGTCGTCTCGCTTACGAGACACTTGCTCTGGAAGCAAAATCTCCTTTTGCGTATGTATGGACTTGCTTCGCTTTTTATGTATGGACTTTTGCTTGATTCGTTGATTGATATCTCATACGTTACGTCCTAAGTTATTTAATTTTATTATTTTATTGTAATTTATTACGTCCTAAATTTTTATTTATTATGGCCCTAAATATATGTAGATAGCCAAAAAAACAATGCAAGTGGATTTATCACCATTGTTAATAATAATTGCAATTGTTTAAAATTAAAAATGTACTAAAAAGGACATTTGCTTCTCTACCATATAATGAAAAAGAGATTATTGCTAAGAGGGCAAAACCCACACCAAAATTTTATTATTTTTTATTAAATTTTATATCAGGAAGGCCTTACAGGTAAACCCCAATGAGCCTTCCTGGCCAATCACAAACAATACAGCATTTTCATAATACAAGTCGCTGAATTACGAGACACTAAAAACTCGCAAATTAACGAGACATCTATGAATTGTACATACATTTTATTATACATTAATCATACTCAAATAGTGGTGACATTGTAGGTAGGAAGGATTTTAGCCAATTTTTAATCGGAACCGTTTCAACAATGAAATCAGAGAAAATTGGCAAACTCTGATAGAAAACGATCGACCCGGAGTCACAAATATCCAGGTCTGACCAGCAGCACTACAGATATACACAGAAAAATTATTTTCAATCGAGGTCAGCTAACCGGCGCTTCTCGGTGTTAGGCAGAAGCTTAACGACTGAGCTAAGCTGCTGGCTAAATATTAAATATACATTCAAAAACGAAACATATCAAAGACATTTTAATAAATATAAATATGAAAAATTTTCAAATAATAAAATAAAATTTTGTTTTTCGAAAAATAAACTCTGGTTGAAAAGTCACCGCACGCCACTGATATATTGTAGATATGTAAGATTGAGCATATCACGGCGATTAATAATTCAAAAATTTAAGCTCACCATCTGCGCAATGATTGGCGTTTATTATTATCATGAATAGTAATGGACGTCCGTTGATAAATCCTCCGTTCACTTTCGCGTGTATTTTTTTTCCGCTGAATAATGCAGGCCGATACGCGATTCGCGCCGTTTTACGTTATTTATTTCCCCGAGGACCCGGCTTGTTTTTCCCGGGAACACTGCGAAGTGAAAGCGGGAATATGATCTATACGATATAATGTAATAGGACGACGTTTGAGAAGCTGTGTGTGGTCCAGGTGTGTGTGTGTGTGTGTGTGTGTTCGGATCAATGTTTGGCTTTCTCACCTGAAACTCAGGATGCACCGTTTATGCTGATTGTAAGGGAATCGTGTGTGAATAGTTTATTTGTGCATCTTGAATATGCAAGCGAATCACTCGTGGACGGGTGCATTACACCGCGGTTGGTGCTAACATGCAAATTAGCCCTCGTATAGGAATTGCAATACCGGTATAACGGTTCGTATATAGTCGAAATATGATTTTTCTAAGTGAAATTTTGTTTAATTCTCATAAAAAGACAATTCAATATATTATCCTATTAATTCAATTCAGATTTGTATAAATACGAGTAAATACTAGTACGAGCTTATAGCTCGCAATTTTACTGATTTAAAATTAAGCAAAATATTAACCCTTTTAAATGAAAACAATAAATAGTGTGGCCAGAACACTATCCCAATAAACAGGTTTCAATAGAAAATACTTAATATTTTATTTATTTATTTTATTTTATTTTATTGTCACAAATCAATACACACTCGTCATTACAGATTGGCTCCAATGCGACGGGTGTACGTTAATGAAATACATAAACAATCAGAAATCAGAAATACAGTAATACATACATATACAATCAGAATATATAGAATATAACAATTAATCAGAAATAATAATCATAGTGACATCTATGGATTTCAGATTACTGTGTATAATTAATACAAATTATACACAGGCAGATTTTTGTGACAACAGGATTAGATTTAATACCAATTTTCAAGAACCGTTTCAGCAATGATCAGATAAAATTGGCAAACTCTGATAGAGAAACGATCGATTTGGAGTCACAAAACCCCCAAATCTAACCAGCAGTGGCGAGGACACGAACCTATGACCTCAGTGATGCTAAATATATACGCTATCACTAAGCCAAACTGCTGGCTTAAATATAAAATAGTATTAACAGTGGGAAAAAATCCCAAGTGAAAATACATACTTTTGATTTGAACTGGACGACTATTTAGAGAGATTTGAAAGCTGAAAAGTACTACAAATGAAAGATAAAATACTCGACTATAGATTCCAATATTTATTTTGAACAGAAAATTGACAGATTTGATATATCGACCGAACAACACGAAGTACAGGTATATATTTATATTTTTTATATTTTTATATAGAAAATATTATAATAGATTTTAAGAATTTATAATAGAATCGTGGCTCCCTTATCAGGCACAAGAGCTACTCTTATCTGATAAGGAATACATGTCCAACTTTGAAATAAACATTATATCCTGTAAATATATGTATATGAATAAATTAAATAAAAAAAATAAAAATAAAAACAGGTACATATATACCGGTATACCGGTAGTAGGAAAAATCATTTACCGTTTACCGGTTGCAATCCAATTGCAATCCAGCAGCGTGGTCTAGTGGTGAATGTTGAATTATTTCGTAGTTGATGTTACGAGTTCGATTCCCCGCTAAGTCTCGTTGTTGGCCAGACCTTGATTTGTCTAGGTCGATCGTTTCTTATCAGAATTTGCCAATTTTTCTGATTTTCATTAAAACGATTCCTGTAAAATTGGCGTTTCCTTCCCAATTTTATGTTGCAAACCTTTAGTTATTGTTATATCTTAGGTTTCGCCATATTGCTCACCATAGATGTCTCTGTGGTTGTTTATCAAATATAAAATTCGTATTGTTACATGAAAGTTATTCATCGTTACTTATCGTATTAATACGATGTTTGTAATATATGTATACTTACCATAGATGTCAGATATTTAGATTTACATGTATCTATGTAATAATTATGTGGACCAGGAAGGCGCATTTGGGGTTTACCTGCTAAGCCTTCCTGGTATATTTGTATATATGTATGTAAAATAAATAAATATCCCTATAAATTTTGGAGATAATATCATCAAACTGCAACTTTGTTTTGGCTAATGAAATACTAATCACCAATTTTTTTTTACAGATTTTCAATTTGACTTGAAGTAGTGCTTTTACTGATCTGTCTGTCTCCTCTTTTAATTTAATTAAATGATTGTATGAAATACATCTGAACTATTAATAAAGTAAAATACTAAGAATTAATAGAAGTACTGTAATCGTGAACAAATTCAAATACGAGATTTTTGATGATTTGTGTATATACATATATTATGTATAATAAAATCAATTTTGGGAAATCATAAATGAAGTTATAAAGTCACCCATTTTTTTTTAATGCAATTCACACTTGACGATTTCGATCAAAATTTGGTATTAAGGGCTTTAATTCGAGCCGCGTGCAAAAAGGGCGGGACGAAATTGAAGCGAGAGCAATAATAATCACAATCAAAGGGTTATGTATGTAAATATGTAGAATGCGTAATATAATAAATCAGTCGTAACGATGTCGAATGTAATCGAACACTTGGAGGTTTAACTCCGCAATTATTTCGCATAAATTGACACGTAATACCCTCGGCGCAAAGCCGATTGCCGATATTTAATTATCGACGTAGAGATTTTGGACTATCGTGAATCACAAGTTAACCCTTGCAAGTCCGACACGACACTCTCATATTACCAAAGGACGATCATAGCATCGAGCGAAATTAACGTTGTAATATCAATGCGATCAAATTCAATTTTGTTGAAAATTGTGAAAACGTGGTTTCAGTGATCGATTCCAAGTTCAAATCAATCAAAATCTCGAGGATGAATTTTTTATGATCACAAAACTTCATATATTGATACTATGTATTTACATATTGTAGTTAAAGTAAAAACTCACCTATGTATTTTTTACATGTTAAAATATTATACAAGTTTTTTTATAGTACATATTTGATATGAACCTCTCAAGTTTATTGGATATGTCACCTGCTTATCATTCCAACTTCATTCATATCATTTAATAAAATAAATTTGAACAAATTCGATGAAATTTTGATTATGAAACGTGTTTTATATTAAAATTTTATTAATTTGACATTCATATACCACCATATTATACAGGTTATGCGAATCCTTAAAGGGTTGATAGCTCATATAATCTATGTAATATCAAGGCGATGCGGAGTATATCCTCAATATGCCCAATATTTAATCGCCATAGCTCTTTAGCAACTCAAAATAAAATAAAATTATATCGCGCGCTCATATTACCATTATTAGCCTATGCTTCACCTGTATGGAATATCGTCTCGAATACTAACCTTTTCAAGCTCCAAAAAATACAAAATAAATCCCTAAAAATAATTTATAATACACCCATATATACTAACTTGAAAAAACTGCATGCTATATATAATATTCCGTTTGTTACAGACATTACTAACAAACTAACCAGTAGATTCTATGACAGAATCACTAATAACCATACTAATACACTTGTAAAGAGCCTCGGATATTACAAAATGTCTATACCCTTCAAGTATAAACACAGATTACCTAAACACAATCTGCTTTAGGTCATCGACTTTAGAGAGTCTTTAAATAATATTATGTATTATATGTATTATGAGCATTTATAAGAATTGTAAATAGCTTTATGAGCTATTTTTCTAATTATCCTGTACATTAACATTATGATAATATAATACTATGATTACTAACAAAATTAAATTAAAATTGTAAAATTGAAAATGATCAGTAGATCAGTAGCTATTAAAATAGATATAAGATGTGTTGTCAACATAATTTACTAATAATAAAAAGCATTTAAAAATCAAATATAATCTAAATATATATAAGATACATTGTATGTATGTTTGTTTGTTTGGGTCTCAGATTCCTTGACGTTCAATGCAATAAAAAAACAAATTAATATTCAAATAAATTTAAATAAAATAAAACTATTCAAATAAATGTAATCAAATGTTTATTATTAGATTGGCCATTTTTAAGCAGTTTATATTACAAATAACGAGCGAAGCCGGGTAAAACACTACTTAAGAATATTTTGAATCACACATACCTCAGTACAAAGTCTTATAGTTTTTCTTTATTTCATTTTTAAAGATTTTTATTAAACACCAAAATATCATAATGGTCATGCTGCCCAAATTCGTTAATTGATAATGCTGCCCAAATTCAAAGTGATATGTTAGTCAATTATTATTTTTTGTGTTTTTTGTTTTTCTTGTGTTTATTCAATCAAATAAAAACAAACACAGCCATATGTCTCAACAGACAAAAAAATCAGATAAATTGGCAAACTTTGATAGGAAGCGATCGACCTAGAGGCACAAATCCAAGGTCTGGCCAGAAGAAATCAGTGGGATTTGATCCCGTAACCACTCTGTTCAAAGCATTATATGCCAACCGCTAGTCTATTCTGCTGGTTAAATAAAAAAAAATGTTAAAATCATTCATTGTTATGATCAAATTCTAATGGATGGAGTTCTAATGGATGCTAGAGTCCTTCGTTTCACTTATGTGGTGATAATTTGAGTTTCATCTCTTCCTTCATGGTTTTTCTATTTCTCTGATGAGCTGTTAGTTTCTAACTATTCAGATGAAAAATTGTAAAGGCGTCAAATCAAGTGACCGAGCAAGTCTAAGCCACAGTCCACATTTGCCGATCCAACTATCCGGAAAACAATTATTGTGGTATTCGTACAATAAAGACGCAAAGATTGGATCTGAAAATTTCATACTTTTAAAATTATTTATTGTTTAATTTATTCATACATTTTTTAAAGCAAATTTTAATGCCATTTTACATACCTCCTTTACGTTTCACATGGCTTTCGTGTTAGTGGTCATTTTTATCTCTTATCCGATCGTTTTCATACTTTGCCATATTGCTCATTTTGGTCATCAATACACGTTAATGTATCGTCTGCCATTACGTTGGAGATCAAATATCGTATACAACGCGTTTTAAAAACGGGGCCCGTAAACCTTCCTGACGTTTAATAAGCGTTCGTCCCATGTCTTCCACCCTGTTCGCCTTGATATGGCCATATAAGATTTTCATTGTTCAAACGCCTATAATTCACTCTATATTTTATAAAATTTGCTCTATAGGTTCTCGTTATCTCTAATATTTAAATATTTATAGTTTTAACTCTCATATGTATATATAAATTTCAAATTTGGCGTCTAGCTTCATGTAATGTAATACACGATATATATTGATTTTTGGCCAAATATGTCAAATCTGACATTTCACTGTATATCTCCTCAGTCGGTTTTATCTGCGAGATAAGTATTCAATAAGAAGTTATGTTGTATCTAATTGTTAATATGATTTACAATAAGCTTACATACATTTAGTTTTTTACAATAAGCTTAATTATATGCGGTAATTGCATAATAATTAAATTAAAATTATGAATATTTTCTTGAAACCCCCCACTCTTGATAAAATCCTAAGTAAGTAAGTACATATGTAGTTAAAAATAAATTTTAATTCATAGTCTATTGTATTAATATTATTTTCAGTTTATTCGTGAATTGGAAAGCCATGTATCAGAACGACTAAGTGAAACATCAGGTTGATGGAAATATTATGCAATTTAAACTTAAACATTTATAATATGATACATTGCTTATTATGCGAAACGTTTCGTACGATACACTCTTTATGAAAAATAAAATAAAGGAAAGTAGAAAAACACGAGAATCGTGATTAAGTATATGGGAGGGGAGGGGGTTGGTTTCGTTTGCGTCGCTAAAAATCTCTCAATAAATAACGGCGTTCAGGTGCGCTCAACTGTCGGTCGGCAAACACACGGTTGCCACGTGATAAAACTCTTGTTTGTTTTCCTTTTTTTTGTTGCTTTTTTTTTTTAGGCAGACTCCACTGCAAACATTCGGTCGTGCCCTATCAACCCTTAAACCGTTTAAAAACACTGATACGACACGTAACGATCTTATCCCATGCTCAAATATTATACATATGTACATACATACATATGCATTCGCGTTAATCTATTGTGTAATCATTCGAGCCTGATACGTGTAAATATTTATATACATATACATATAATGCAACTATGATTGAAGGAAAGTCATATAATCGGCTAAACATTAATTTTACGGATATTACACTGTTCGACTAATGACGACTTTTTTTTGGTTCAGAGATTAGATATAACTTTTCTTATAGATCTATGCCCAGTAAACACGAATCTGGTAATAAAAAATGTTGATTGGCTCGATATTCGGAGATATATGTGTTTTTTTTAAATCGCGCGATTTTTCTATATCTTGGTGTTGTTCGGTCGATGTCTCAAAATCTGTCAATTTTCTGTTCAAAATAAATATTGGAATCTATAGTCGAGTATTTTATCTTTCATTTGTAGTACTTTTCAGCTTTCAAATCTCTCTAAGTAGTCGTTCAGTTCAAATTAAAAGTCAAAAGTACTTATTTTCACTTGGGATTTTTTCCCACTGTTAATACTATTTTATATTGAAACATGTTAAGTGTTCTGGCCACAATATTTTTTATTTTTGTCTGAATCTGAATTGAATTAATAGGGATAATATATTAAATTGTCTTTATATGAGAATTAAATAAAATTCCACTTAGAAAAATCATATTTCGACTATTCTTGTGGATTACTAACAAAAATTTGTTTATTTTATCGAGGTAAGCCAGTTATCAATATAATTTTTGTTATTAATCCACAAGAATAGTCGAAATATGATTTTTCTATTAATATTACGAAATATTCATCAAAATATTTATTAATGATTCAAAGATTTATTTTAATGTGTTTTAAAACACTATAAACAAATATTTTATTTCGTCCAAATGTTCTGTCTTTAAATATTATTACTCATCCATCTGGAGTCTTTAGTGTAATAATTCATTTAATTACACATTGTAAAACGTTCATACGAACTTATGTAGATATGTACGTATGTACTTGCGTTAAGATCTTACGCTCTCCATTCTCGCCGAACTGCAAGAGTAACGACACGTGGGTTTATATCTATCCCTTAACGGTCTCTATTATCGCCGACATTTTATAGCGTAATATTCCAGAATTAATGGCGTCCTTGAAAAAAGGCCCGAAATTATCCAAAATCGATTTCCAAAAAAAAAGAGAGTGGATTCTGGCCCGCGCGTTGAGCTCTCTGGCTGACAAGATATACGGACGGCCGTTAGTTTTCCTCCGGGGCGTCGTTACCCCTCTTTCCCTCCGCATTTTCCGGGGAAAAGCAACAAGTTGGACTGTACATCATATTCGGGCATTAGCAGTAATGTCGTCGTCGGCGGAAGAACTTCCTCAAACTTGGAAAATGTGCTGCAAAATGGCCGAAGCTAGCCTCCAAACACGAATAAGACGGACTGCTTTTGCAAATTATACTAGTGCAAGCTTATACCATTCAGTTGAATTAAATCTACCATATGTGAACTCTCGATTATCCGATATAATGGAGCACGGAGAATTCAAATTATTCAATTTTTAAGAATAATGTAGTTTTAAATACAGATTTATTAATAAATCAAAAAATATAATTTACACGAGCCCTTGTTTTTATTATATTTTCGAATCCCCATTGGACAATATCGTATTATGACTAATGTAATTGGATAATTTGTTGTTCTCTTTATCGATATTTTCAAAGCCTTATAAATTTCAATCATATCACTCGCCTCAAATTCAATAGAATCCAATACACCTCTTTCTACATATGCAATAAACAACGTTTTAATTTGGTCCAAAATCGATTGACTTATGAGGTTATCTGAAGTCATAAAATATCCATTTATTTATAGATTTTCAAGAAAATCGACTCTGCGGAAGTTGATGATTAGATTTGAAGTGTAGAAATTGATATGTCAAGAAAAATAAAACCCTTTGAGAGATATATCAAAAGTTGAAATGTGTGCGAGTATTCTTTGCAGCAAGTCAGACTTGAAATTTTAAAACACATTTCAAGAACGGCTAAAACATTCGCAAAAGCGTCGTTTCTCAATTTGAAACATGAAAAGGAGGGATTCGTCTTTGGGGAATAAAAGTTTTATAACCAAAATTATTGCATTTCGTCGTCTAAATCTAGAATTCTAGAATACTAGCAAGCAATATATGTATGTATATGATTTTTCGTACGCTCTCAAAAAGAACTCGTTTGTAAAGTATTAATTGCAAAGTTAAGAATTAATTTATATGTCTTTATGCATAAAATTTAAAATTAAATTTTTTTTAGAAATATGCCATATATGTAATGTATACATATGTATATGTATTCATTCTTTTTAATGAAGAAAATACAATTAAATATATGAAATAATTTAACTATTTCTCTCATGTATATTCATTTTGAACCAACAATCAAGTATCATTAAAGATGGAATGTGACTTCATTTTAAGAATACTTTTCTCAGCAACATCTTTAAAATTATATTCCACCAATTTTCCTTCACTTCCAAAAATTGTAGAAAGCAGTTGATTAGTTTTGCCGTGGAAAACCTCATGAATATTATTTGCATGTATTGAGCTCTCAGTAAAATACAGTATTCATGAATTACAATATTCATGGAGATGTATTTTAAAACCTCAACTAATTTTAGCATCTATTTGCAGGTTTAATGATATTGTAAATCTTATATTATATTATATATTATAATATAGAACAGTTTATCTCAATGAGAAACCAAATTTGAATCACAATAATATTATATTTTAATTTATTTGAAATATGTTATATGTATGTGCATAAGCCTTAGCTCACTTTACTGGTTTAGCAATTGTTTACCAGAGAGAGGTCGTGGGTTCAAATCTAATGCAGTTTAAATATCGCAGTTTGGAATAGACGCTGTCAGTCGAAGATCAATACAAAAAGTCGAAATTAGAGAGTTGAAAACATAAATAAAAAATATCGAAAAGAGAGACTTCAACGTATATCCGATTGTTTGTTAATTTAACTCGCAAGATGGGCAAGTACATCTTCAAAAATTGCACGATGCATTCAAAAACACACAATAAACAACATGGAATACATACAAGTAAATTAATCATTTAAATAACATTAAAATTGTAGTTTGACAGTTTTTAAAAGTGTCATGGCGACTGCATGCATTCTACTTAAAATTTCAGGGGTGGCACCAGAGAAATATAAAAATTATTTTTAAATAAGTGTAAAAATATTTATCTTGTGGCACAGAATACTCAATTATATTAATAACCAATTATTTAAGCTTAATTAATATACACATCGTTCATTTTATATTATACATATTTTTGTTGAAACTATACATTACACGTTAATTTAAGAGTTACCAAAAATCTTGAATTTGCAATTAAAGCGATGACGGAACACTTCACTAAGTGGAAAATTCAAATAAATCAAAACAAAACATACGCCATATTCTTTAGTGTTAGAAAGCATAAGCCAAGTTCAGAACTGAAAATCCCCTCTGGAGAAAGTCTGAAATGGCAGTCAGTAATAAAATATTTAGGAGTAACGTTCGATAAAAGAATGAGATGGGAACCTTACATTGAGGGAGCGAAATGCAAGGCGATGCGGGGTATATCTTCAATATACCCAATATTTAATCGACATAGTTCTTTATCAACTCGAAATAAAATAAAATTATATCGCGCGCTCATATTACCATTATTAGCCTATGCTTCACCTGTATAGAATAACGCCTCCAACACTAACCTTTCCAAGCTCCAAATAATACAAAATAAATCCCTAAAAATAATTTATAACACACCCATATATACTAACTTGAAAAAAATGCATGCCATAAATAATATTCCGTCTTTTACAGACATTACTAACAAACTTACCAGTAGATTCTATGACAGAATCACTAATAACCATACTAACACACTTGTGAAGAGCCTCGGATATTACAACAAAATGTTTATACCCTTCAGGTATAACACACAGATTACCTAAACACAGTCTGCTTTAGGTCATCGACTTTAGAGAGTCTTTAATTAATATTATGTATTAGATGTATTATGAGCATTTATAAGAATTGTAAATAGGTTTTTCAGCTTTTTTTCCTATTATGCTGTACATTAACATTAGAATGACATAATACTGTTACGTACGCCGCGGATTGAGCGAATTGCACTTAGACCAACGGATATCTGTTATCGGATTAACTAAGTGCATGCACTTACCTCCAAGGATTATATCTGGACTCTAAGTGCATTTAGGCTAAACAATGACCGTTATTAGTTATTTCTCAGAATCGGTACGGGGAGACCCAATGTCGTGGAAATACATATCCGAATACGTGACTATATAACAGGTAAACAGATTAGGCGTCCTGAGAGATCTACCCTTTATAAGGCGGTACGTAGGTGATATCAGGTCACTCTGGACTGAGCACTGGCAATGCGTGTATCTCCTTAATCATCAATAAATGCTGTGATACGACTATTGGCCTTTTACTTGGATCCTCCACCCACCCCTACGCAACAATACTATGATTTCTAACAAAATTAAATTAAAATTGTAAAATAGAAAATGATCAGTAGATCAGTAGCTATTAAAATAGATATAAGATGTATTGTGAACATCATTTAGTAATAATTAAAAGCATTTAAATTATTACTAAATGAGTTTCCAAATACAGACAAATGCAAAAAATAATCCGCCAATTGAGAAAAGAACGGATTAGCTACCAATGCCCAACACCGCCATATGCTCATATTGTAAATAAATTTATATCAAAATAAAACTTTTATTTCTGTAAAGAATATATGTGATGACCCTGGTTCTATTCCGTGCCTGTATCTGCCGTTACGCGTATAATTGACACAGGAAATGTATTGGTAAAGGCGCTTCTATTATTATAACATTTCTCTAGTTATTATTATATACATGTGTAATACATGTGGTGTTTCGTCTGTAAATACACGGTTATTTTAAACAAAGACCAACACAATATTTAAAGTACCACCGAATAAACACGGAGAGAGAGAATGAGAGAGCTCCATAAACAGAGATTTTGTCTAGCAGTGGTTTCCGATATAGTCGTGAATAAATTTCCGCGTTTAAATTTATGCAGTTTTTGTCGGTCGTTAATAACATCTAAATGCGGACATTAATTGCCGTGCAAGTGGGGTGGCCGCCCAACCACCCCCTTTGCCACCCCACGGGGCTGCATAACACTACGGGCAGTTTATTGTTGTTTGTGCGTTGAAACACCTGGGTGTCCAGGATATTCAGTGCCATTGCACACAGCTGGACTGGTTTTTGCACTTGTTTTTGAAATTGATAATAATATCCCCCCCGTTCACCACACCGTCGTGTAAAACACGCGTGGGTGTGTGTATGGGGCGTGTAAGAGTCAACAACATTAAGAGGGTTCCTTAACGAGGCTAGTTACCAACTTGCTCCACATTTATTTTCATCAAACATAAGTGTTAAACCTAATTTATACGTCGGGCGTGTTAGCCTTCGCGTGTTAATGTTAATGACAGCGTGTTTTAAAAATAATTCCGTTCCAAATGGCCAATTCGATTAAGGAGGGGGAACGTCATCGCGCTGTATAACATGTGTTATCGTGTTTGATATGCTTTGTGTCAAAATTTAATGTACCTTTGATTCAACGTGTTAACATATCGTCGTTTTGATAATGTTCCCTCTTTATTCGAGCATGCTACATATGTACATGTGACTTTAATATGTCTGCGATGTTAAAACACGTGCTGCGTTCGCTTTTGAAAAGAACAATGCACGTGTTACAACACGAATTCGCATAGTCTCTTCGCAAGCATGTTTTATATATGCACATACATAAGGCATGCAATTCCCGTTCCCGTTTCGAGTGATGGTTGGAGCTCAAATAACGTCTCTTCAACGCCGTGTAATCATAAAACAACTGGTAACGTGGTTACCTTATAACATATTTCCTTGACTAGACAATGGCGCTTCAAACTTTCGCGTCGGTAAAATCGTGATTACAAATATTATTAATGAGGTTTTTTCCCGTTTTTTTTTCAAAATAAGCTTCCCAGATATACATACAACAAATCCTGAAAGTTCCATTGTAATCGGTTGAGTGGTTTAGGAGCCTATACGAGACAGACACACAGACATTCAATTTTATATATGTATCTACATATATGTTACAGTGAAATTGTATTTCAAGTGAAAATATATTTTTATTGACGTTTCAGTGAAATCATAACATTTTCAGGGTTGGTTTTATTCATTTAAGATTAGATTGTTAGGGTTGGTATTATTTAAGGGTTAGGATAGGTGAGGTTAAGTAAGGGTTGACCCTATTAATTTAAGATTGAGTTGTTAGGGTTCAATTTATAGAGTTAAACGTTGTAAATTCATTGTTTGATACATTTTCACTGCTTGAATTGGTGAAAATATATTTTCACTAGTGATACTATATTTTCACTTGAAATATACTTTCTCTGTAACATATATTCATAGATATTGTGTCCCGATTTGAAAATATACAATGTTTATGCCTAATATGTATCATATGTTTTAGTTAATGTCTAGAATATTCAAATATGACATAAAACTCATTATCGTGTCATAAATATTAAGCCGTTGATATGCTTTTTAATTAATTTTTGCAACATTCAATATTTTTTAACATTATGATAATTTTTAATGCAACATCCTGAAATATTTTGAATTTGGTCTTCTAAAAAGTGATTTATAATAATTTGATAATGATAACTATAAACCAATAAGTATCTTATCCTGTTTTGCTAAAATTTTTGAATCTTTAACTTACAATCATATTTATTCACATGTAGTACATAAAATTGCACAATAAAAACATTTGTAAAAAAAAAAATCAATCATGTCTAATCTCATTGAGTTCACTAGCACAATTTACAAATGTCTTAATACTCGTACACAAGTGGATGTAATATGTATATACAGATTTTAAAAAAGCCTTTAACAAGGTTATCACGGTTTGCTAATTCACAAATTAACTAAATTTGGAATTCATGGCAATCTACTTAAATGGTTAACTTCCTATAATAATTTGAGAAGTCAATTAGTTACTATATAGGGTTTTTCATCTAGTTGCCCCTAGACTAATCTCTTCAGGAGTTTCTCAAGGTTCTCACCTTGGACCACTTTTATTTATTATATTTATTAACGATCCCATTCCCCTTATGAAGTGTCTACGCTGATGATATTAAGGTTTTCCATCCTATTAATAGTGTATCGGATTGCTTAAAATTACAATCCGACATTGATACAATATCCGAATGGTGTAGTTTAAACTTTATGTATCTCAATATCTCAAAATGCTTCTCATTAACACTTTCCAGAGATCATAATCTAATTAACTTAATTTATAATATTAATAATGAAGACCTTGTGCCAGACTTGGGTATTCTAATAGATCGCAAACTGTCATTTTATAGTCACTAGTTCATATAAGCTATTGGGATTTGTCTGGCCGAAGCCGTTTAAGAATCCGCATACTCTGATATTGATTCCATAAATATTACGTGATATTTTTCTTAAAATTAAAACTTCGATCTGAATAAAAATAAATATTTATGTATTACACATTTTAAAATGTATAGGATTATTCATATAATAGGATCAAGTCGAAATTGATATTTTAATATTTTCATATATTTTTTTGGCGCGGTTATGTCTCTCGTGGTTTTGTCACCACGCGGTAATGTCGGGGTGGTTATATCGGGGCGCTTATTTACTGAGCGGTTTTGAATGGACACCAATTAAATATAGTGTTTATATTACGTAAAATAAAATAAACGACGTTCAACAATACACTATACATCAAATAAGTTATACACAATTTGAGGTTTACGCTTTGATGATCCTAAATTTTATACAATTATAAAACTTTTATATATTTCTTGCACATTTGGACCTCTCAAAAACCATTAACCAATCTTGATAATAATTATGATTAAGTGTCACTTTGATGGCGAAACATTTACATTTAAATTATCATTAAAATCAATCTAAATTCAAAACAAAAGATGCCTAGACATAAATATTTTTGTATATTTCGCTACGGAAGGTTATCGTCTTCAGAAGCTTCCATCAGTCAAAATTAACGGCAAACGAAGCCTCAAAAGCTCTACATTTCACACAGAAGAGCCCAAGTACACCTGGTTTCAAAACATTTGCCCCGGGAATCTAAATAGAACGGCACAGAAACATCCGAAAATAGAGCCGAGCCTGACGGACTTGTCGTGTTTTCGCTCGATACTTTTATTATTAATCGTTAATATTCTTGTAAATATTTTTTACTTACATTTTACAGCTGATGTGATGCGAGTGGAAACATCAATATATCTGAAAATTAAAAAATATATATTAGATTATATTTATACAGTACATATGTATACTATTTTGCATGAATTTTCTATTATGGCGCGTCAATATGCTCGTTGCAATGGTAATGGCCGTTGATAGACGTGAGTTAAATTATTTCGCCGGGCAAAATGTATTGCATATTATTCGCAGTACGTCTGTGTTTACTGCAGTGTGTTCCAAAAATAAATAAATAATAAAACAACCACGTCTTGTGTGATTTATTATTTAATTTTGCGAGTGTGCGCTTTCGTTTTGCGAAACGAATGCGATACGAATTCGAGCCATTTAGTCTCAATTTTCAAAAGAAAAATATTGCGTGGTAATTTTTCAAAGATTTTCTTTTACGATTTATAAGTATAAAAGGTTCAAGTCTAATGCAGATGACATGAAACTTTTTATATATATGTACATACTAATGAAATATTAGTAATTCTGGATAGAAGAATTGCATCAATTTATTTTATGTATAATTTCATCAATATACATATGTAGATATAAAATTGTAAATATTTTCTCACATTTTAT
Source organism: Arctopsyche grandis (assembly GCF_051622035.1). NCBI lineage: Eukaryota > Metazoa > Arthropoda > Insecta > Trichoptera > Hydropsychidae > Arctopsyche > Arctopsyche grandis. The sequence goes on from NC_135363.1 coordinate 32,515,612, forward strand.
ACAACATTCTGTTAATTGATCATTCTGTTAATTATGTATAGACAACATTTTCAAGCTAAAACTTTAAATATATGTAATTAATTATTTGGAACATCTAGGTTAGTTTATAACTAATTAAATAATTCATTATATTTGACTTGAATTAGGCATAGCTTGAGAAGTGAAATACATAATATATGTATGTATGTACATATATGTTATAATATTTCAATGTTAATACAAATGGACTAAAAATTCAATTAATAAAATAAACAATACAAATTATCAATATATTAAACAATGTGCTGGTTGATTTTTTGTATTTATTTTAAGATTGCTTTTAATTAAACTTTAGTTTTAAATACTGTGTTTTCTTTTTATATTTCAATTTATTATTATATAAAATACACAGACATATACATAAAAAAAATTAAAACCTCGCAAATATAATCAGTCAAAAAATTTCTCATGGTCACTAAACTTATTAGTACTTCGTATATATTCTAAAAAATCTATTAGTACTTCGTATATATTGTAAAAAAAATATGATCACTTGGCCGTATAAATTAAAATATGAAACTTTCATAAAAATACCTCGAACATTGAGTAAATATATTTTTAAATTTTCATTAGTAATTTGCAAGCTTTTAATGGTTGAGTAAATATATTATAAGATGGAATTTAAGTGACACAGCACATATTTGAACGGTTTATTTGAAATCTGTTAATAATTATTCGGAAATCACAAGCGATTGAAATAAGATTGTATGCTTTCAATCAGGAATTGACGAAGACACGAATTTCCCACAGATTTGGCAATCCGAATTATGTACATATTTTGATTAACGATCGTCGACAAATTTACAACAACGCCAAGCAAATTATAGAACGTAAATTTGGCGATTGCAAATTTACCGTCGGCAAATTGATATAGAGGTGAATTTATCAGACATCTTAAAGCTCTGACCTCTGCAAGTTTATACATGAAAGCTCACAGCTAGATAACTAGTACAGGGTGCACATTTGTACAAATGTACATTGCAATAAGACTATTAGCAAATTCGAAAACAAACACTTTATTTACGCAACACAGTTATTTTTTGTAGATAATGTCACTTAATGTCTGGAATTTTTATTGGAATTTCTGAATGTAAATTTTAAATTAAATTTTTGTACCAAATGCAGAATTGTGTATTGGAAGGGGTTGAACTTTGAAGGTTTTTTTCTTGGATATTATCCACCCGAATAATGCCGGGAAATGCCAGCTACTGTAATACACGTATGTACATATGTACCTACTGTCACGTTCCAATGAAAGATTACATAATTTTTTAAAACTACTTGGTTAACTAACCAAGATTTCTTTATTACTATTAAAAAGGTACATTTATCTTATTGGTAGAATTTAATCATGGAACGGAGAATTTAATTGAGATATGTAGAACTGTTTCACTTTAACTATGCTTCACTATTTAACTTTGTTCTGCTGCTGATGTGTTAACTGCTACTCTCGGAGTCTCGACGGTGATGACTACCACTCTCGGAGTATTGACGGTGATTACTAACTTAAATTCCAACAGTAATGAGTTTATATACTCTTCTTTAAACCAATGAAGTGTTGAAGACGCGTGTCGTACAATTTTGGTTAGTCAGTGTTTAAGGTGTGCTATAAATCAATGGTGTTACTTGTTACATTAGATGTGCCACAAATCAATGGTGCTACTTATAAAATTAGGTGTGCCACAAATAAATGATGTGTCTTATCCCTACTGGTTAGTCGACTACATTGATAAGAAAAGGTACATGAGACTACATATGTATATAAAATCGAATATTGATCAGTGGTTTTTAACTAGACGATTTTGCTGAAGTGGGAATCAACTATGTACATACGTATTTTTATTTCTGGATTATCTAATTTTTATTTTTTATTTAGCACTTATAATTATGAGATTTTGAATTTAATCATCTCCTAAACCAAAATGACTAAATGCACATTGAAAATTAATAATTTCTAAAATTACTGCGAAATTACTAAATGTACTGCGCATTGAAGAATTAGACTGCTCCAAAGTAACTGATAAAACACAAAATTCTGGAAGACTAAAAAGCAAAAAATAAAATAATTGTAAAATAATGATAAAAAAGCCTTTAATTATTATTCAGAGTTGATTCGTCATATAAAAATCACTTTTATATATAACTAGTTGAACCCGGCATGCGTTGCAATGCCAGAATAAGGCTAACTAAGTAACTAAGACTAAAACTAACGTCTCTTCAAAGTCGTGTCGTCATAAACGAACTGGTAACGTGGTTACCAACGAACAAATTTCCTTGACTACACAATGGCGCTTCAAACTATCACGTCGGTAAAGTTGTAATTACGAATATTATTATTATGAAGTTTTTCCCCGTTTTTTTTTCACACTAAGCTTCCTGGACATGTATACAACAAATTCTGAAAGTTCCATTGTAATCGGTTGAGTACTTTAGGAGTATGTACATATGTATATACGAGACAGACAGAAAAACAAACAGACATTCAATTTTATATATATAGATTTTAATAAAATTAAAATATACCACTATGAAATCAACAAAGGTTTCCCCCCCTTAAAAAAGCAAAAAGTAAATAAATTAATTATGAGGTGTTAAACTCGCGATGTTCAATTCAAATAATAATTTTGAGCTAAAAATAATATCCACATAATATTTTTCGCATAGGGTGTTGTGATAATTTGGATGCAGGGCTCGGCAACCGTTTCGCAGTCGTTGTTTATTTATTTTACATATATTTAATATATTTTTATTATTATACGTCGGCCATTATGCGCGCGAAAGCTCTCGCTCGTATCGTTTCGGCACCGGGCCATTTGCAAGCTGCGAAATTATATTATTTAACGCGTTCAAATTCGCCGGGGAATGTTCGACATAATGGCGAACATTCATTTAATATGCTGATGAACGTTTTTTTTTCTTCTTTTTTTTTACCGAGACCTGAAAAAATATTGTTCATATTTATTATTTTCGTATTGGCGTGTAAAAGTTCACCTGCTCGATTACGCGCACTTAAAATTTGGTTTTTATATTACACGGTTGGGTTTTTGAATCAAACTCGCTTGCAAAGTCATCTGAATCTGTGACTCTCAACCTGTGGCCTGCGGTACATGCGGCCCTTTGTCGACAAAGACTCAAAGTTTTTACGTATGTTTTATATGAATGATAAACAGAATACAATGCGTTAGCTTTCCTATTATTATGTAAATACTATAATAGTTTTGTGTCCGTTGATTTAAACGGGTGGCTTCTTCCGCTTCGAAATGATGAATGAATGTGTGTGTGAGTGTGTGTCTTCATGGATGTGTGAATGTGTGTATGCTCCCGTGTATCTGACACTGACCCCACCTGTTCCAACTCGCTCAATATCAGGAGCACATGTCAGACGCCGCCCCCCCCCCGCTTCTCCGCTACGCCGCGTCTCCTCGACACGATTGGTCGTCACGTCACATACTTATTCTCCTGGTATTCTAAAATTTGTTTTTTTTTAATCTCCATACTTCTCGATGAACTCAAATATACATAAATACATGCATACATCAATTATTATATATGTACCTACATATATAATAATTGATATTTATTGTGTGTTAAATAAAAAAGATTTTCATTTAAAAATATGAGTATGTGAAAGGTCATTGCACGATATAATTTGTGAATGTAGAAAAATAGGGGTTGTATTTGACTTGTTTTTATGTATTTATGCCAAATTAATCTTTTACTATTTGAAATTTGACAACTTGGCATACACAACTATGTACTTTTTCAACTTCCACTTTGATTCGTCAGAGGCCAAGCGGAAGTTTTTGATCTTCCCAAACCAACTGATAGGGGTCGCCACTGTAAATCACTAGACAAGTGTTTCGTTTCATATCCCGGCTGGACTAAACTGCCCATCCCTTAAAAATTTGGCACTTTAAATTCTTATAAAAATTATGCATGTAGCTTCGTTCACACGAGTGGCCGAAAAACACATAATTTTTTTTTTCAAAAACGTTAATTAAATTTTAAATTAGTAATTCCGTTGATCCAAATTGCGATATTTTACTGAGTGTACAATATGTGAAAATAATAATTTGATGAAAAGTTAAAATTAAATGAAGTATATAAATAAAGCTTTAGTACCACAGATCCAAATGATTTAATTTTGATTAACATTGTATCACTTATACCACCTGATAATTACAATTTAAATTAAATCACGATCACTGCAAGTCCCATTATAGTAATTAAAAATGTGCAAATTAAAATTACCTTCCATACATAAACATAAAACTATCTATCTTCGAAATTAATCAAGCTGTAAATGGAGTGTTTGATTATAAAACAATAACGCAAATGGTTGGCCGTGTCTGTATTATACCTGTACATATAATATTTGTGCCTGTTTTGCGTTAATTAATTTGCACCTGTACAAGGTGTACACACAGACAGATTCGCCCACGGCGCGATCTTTCAGCTGAAATCTCTAAATCACTTGTCCTTCGGCACAGACACGTGCTTAAACAAACAATTTCAGGTTTTATTCGAGGGTGGATACAGAAATTTACTCTAAAGCTCTAAATAAATAGGTATCCGCTATCTGGACGCGTTCCGGCTCGTATCCCTTCAATTTCGAATATATGTATGTTCCTAAGCGTTTGTATACGCTTTCCGGAGGATGCGAGTTATAAAAGTTGTGTGTAGCACTATAGCACTAAATATCACTTCCTATGTGCATTTCGTATCTCGTTTAAACCTACTTTTATCTATCTATCTACTTTTATAGCCTCGGCGAAGTTCACTGGTTAGACTTTGCCAATTTATATAACCTAGTGACAGTTCCTATAAAATCAGAACACCTTTCCTCTGTCACAAATTTATAAATTGATCCAAGCATACATTTGTTTGAGTTTTTTTTTATATATATATCCGTATACCTACTTGTATAATGTCTTTTAATATACAACATATGTATTGTTACGTTCCAATGAAAGATTAATAAATTTTAGTTTACTCATCCCACCGCTGCCACCAAAATTATCACTGCAGCGTTTCAATGAAAGATTGATAGTTTTTTAAAACTACTTGGTTAACTTACCAAGATTTCTTTATTATTATTATTACGTTACATTTGTGTTATTGTTAGATATATTCGAAAAACAAATGATTTAATTATGGAACGTAGAATTTAAATGAGATACGTAGAACTGTTTCACTCTAACTTTGCATCACTATTTAACTTTGTTCTGCTGCTCATGTGTTGACCGTCACTTGCGGGGTCGATATTAATGACTACCACTCTCGGAGTCAATGATAATGACTGACTATACGGAGTCGATGGTGATGACTAACGACTGTCATCTCGGAGTCGATGATGATGATGATCAACGACTGTCATCTCGGAGTCGATGTTGATGAATGACTTGAACTCTATCAGTAATGAGTTTATATACTTTTCTTTAAAACAATTGAAGACACGTATCGTACAATTTCGGTTAGTCAATAAATTAGGTGTGCCGCAAATCAATGGTTCTACTTAGAAATTAGGAGTGCCACACATCAATGGTGTTCCTTGTTAAATTAAGTGTGTCGCATATCAATGGTGTGTCTAATCCCTACTGTTTAGAGGTATGTAACACTGGGCAACGTCCGGCACTCCTGTCATTGATAAGCGAGGTACATAGCAGTATATATATATACATACACAGTGGCGGACTGGCCATACAAGCGTACATGCCCGATGGCATGTGGGCCCCACTATCCGTTAGAAAATATGGGCCCTCAGTAAAATTAAATAACTTTTTAATTTAACTATTTCACGTGTGTAATAGTTTGGGTATTTCAACAAAACAAATTTCTTACGATATACACAAACAACTAATGCCTGCTTTAACAGCCCAAGGATCGGTTAACTTTTTTTATTAGGCTCGAAATGTAAGTTTCAACATTTGCGTGGGCCCTTTTACCGGGCCCATTTCCAACCTCAATATTATGCATATACCAATACCTATGTAACAACTACCTACTGAAATAAAAATGGGAATAAACAAATTTCCCTGAATAATATAAACTGAATTGCTTAAAACAATTTTGATAGGACGATTCATCATCAACCAGCGATTTAAATTTACTTCATACATACTTTCAAAATAACATTTGATTATACTTCGACGATATAGTAAGATTTAAATACACAATTTTAAACAGTTTCCGAATATTAAATCTATTCCTAATCTAGACAAATCCATGTATATAGAAACATAGGATAGGGGCCCCCTCCCCAAAATCCTGATTTTCGATTAACATTAATTGAAAATATTATGCATTTTTTGTTTTCAGGGACGTAATTTGGGGGGGCACTCGCCCCCCTAAATTAAGGAATAGTGTGAATTTAGAAAATATTATGGATTTAATGATTATTGAGATACTATGGATCTATGGATGCTGCGTTTATTTCTTATGTACATATGTTACTTTTGGGTAACTAATAAAATAATCGCTGCTATGTGCTTTGAAAAAAAAAGATTTTATTATTTTGAAGCAAGTATATTTTGGTTTTTAAGTGGTATGCCATTAGTAACATTCTTAGAAATTGTTCATCCCATGGAGCGAATCGTTAGAAAGGTCCCCTTTACTTTATTTTGTCTCAAAAACAGATGTGTATCGTTTATTTTTCCGAATGTTCGTATATTTTTTGATATAGTGATACATTTTGATGGTCGATTTTTGTTAACCATGTGAAGATTTTTGGAAAAAAATTTTCGCCTGCGGCGCTTTTTTGACTTTTTACATAATATTTTTTCAAAAATAAGCTTAATTTTTTCATATTTTATATTTCCCATTTTTATTCCGATATAAAAAAGATTTTTTGAAATAAAATTCAATTTGACCAATCTTTGCCTGCCCCCCCAAGAAAAAGCTGAAATGACGTCCCTGATTGTTTGCTACCGAAAGTAAAAGCCGCTTTTATGCCGCATTCTTTTATGATGCATTATATGACAAGGATTAAAACGAAATATACAATGTAATTTATGGATCTATTTTGCTTTTGCCATTTTTCTTGTACCTAAATTTGTTTATTCCCATTTTTGAAAATTTTATTTATTTTTTGCCCTTGATTTTTAGCGTGATGGAAAGAAGAAAATTTTGTTATATGGGGGGGGGGACAAATTTTTTTAACCCTGGGTAGGGGCCCCCTTTGACTCCTGGCATGCACTGATTTCAGTCCCAGTCCGCCACTGTACATACATATACACATTAAGCCACATTTTCATCATATATATAATATAGTTTAGGATAACGCTCGCCGTATTATAATAGTCGTTTCGATTCGACATACATATTTACGCCACAGCTAAACAACTGCCAACAAACGTATACGAATATAATAACAAAATAAAAAAACTTATATATTATATATATATATACTGATTGCTTCCAATGTTTCTTCTAGGCAAATAGATGGAGCGTTCTCTGAGCGTTCACCGCCATCTATTGAAAATTTATTTTATTAATTAATTAATCGATTGATTTTTCTATTGGTGTTTTATATTGTTTATATATTATATAGGTAAGTATGTAGTTTTTACCATTTTTTTCATATTAAACAATTAAATATAAATATATTTAAAAGGTATTTGAAAAAAATTCGACCGCGTGCGGATCGAACACAGGACCGACACATTATTTTTATTTTTTTTTATTTAATAACTTAATATGCTAACCCCCCTGCTATGTTATTTCATCGGGTACAACACTAGTATTTTATAAAATGTATAATAAAATAAAACCTGCTCGGTTGGTAGATTCAACAATGGCTTCCAACCTTTTTCCACTCACTCTTTGAACGGAAATTGTATTTTAATGTTTTTTTAATTGAATAAGCCGTTTTGTAAATACAACATGTCCCAGTTTTTGTATTTAGCTCTCTATTCATTCTCGGGACCATTTTTGCTTTAGGAGTGTGATAAAATTTCGTCTAATTATTATCCCGTGTTTATTTATTTTTTGTCAAATTGCCGATTAAATTTTTCTGCAAATAGAAAGAAGAAATATTAACAAAAATTGTTAATTTGGTTTTTCTTTTTAATCTTTCCTCTTTAAGGATGCCGTTAAAGCCCGGGTGCGAACGACATAAAACCGGATTTTTTCCGGCAATGTGGCGAGGAAAATGCTAAATAGATTGTACAGATTTTAATAACGAAATCAACCTGTATAATATATATAGCAAAATACGCACGGTTGAGATAGTAAAATTAAAATTTGTTACATAAGGCTTATTATTAAATGATTATAATATTAAATACGCAAAAATATATAACTCCAAATACTTATTTTATTACATGTTTTACTAGGTTTTTGTTTTGTAGAATCTGAAATGTTGTGAAATTATTACATTAACCTTGCCTAAATGATGCTAAAATATACTGTTAAACTATCTTCAACTCATCCCAAGCTCAAATGTACTAACATGTATGTATTTATGTACATACATACTATCGTTCGTGCGGCATAGCCATTACAATTTAACAACAATTAACAGACATATCAATTATTCTTGAGAGATCTCTCCCAGCGTAATTTATACACATTGCATCAATATATTAACGCGATTGGACTCAGGTTTCCCACGAATCGTATTTTAACATGAACGTTGTTGTATGTAGTAGGGGGTGGAAAAAAATTCACCCCTGATTGGCGGGGACGATTCATAATAGATCAGGGGTGAATCGGCAATTTTTCAATCCGAACCTCCCACCTCGGATACCGATTGATTGATAGATAGGCCCGATTCGGAGACCCGATTCGTGACAAGACCTTCTCTCGGAAAAATCTTGCCCTCCTCAAAGACCCTCTGACGTTCGTAATTTTTTTAAATGCTGTTTATTATTACTAAAATATGTTCACAATACATCTCATATCTATTTTAATAGCTACTGATCTATTGATCATTTTCTATTTTACAATTTAAATTTTATTTTGTTAGTAATCATAGTATTATATCATTCTTTTGTTAATGTACAGCATAATAGGAAAAAGAGCTCAAAAACCTATTTAATCACCGAGACTTTTCACAAGTGTGTTAGTATGGTTATTAGTGATTATGTCATAGAATCTACTGGTTAGTTTGTTAGTAATGTCTGTAACAAACGGAATATTATTTATGGCATGCAGTTCCACGTTTTCCGCTAGAGTTGTTGACAGCGGAAAGCGTGGGACTGCATATCTGGTACGTGACGATAACAATAGGAAAATGATCGGATAACAAATTTTGAAAATGATCGGATAAGAACTCAAATGTCGTCAGACGAAAAAATCGAAAATGAAGTAAGGCTACTAATAAATCAGCTGATAACTAAAAATAAAACTATCACTGTTTGATCTGTGTACATATGTATATCAAGCTTGTATTGGTTAGAAAGTTTGTTTTGGAGGAATAAACAATTAAATTTGAGGTTACGAGTTGCTGCCGGAAATACATATGTATACTCATTTATGCCGGGAATCTATCAGTTTAGAATAGTTTATTAATACTAAGATTGCTTTAATGATTTGCTTTAAGAATAGTTTATCAATGTATGATTGTCCATAAATGAGTTTATGTATTTACAGAAATGAACTTTTCAATCATCAGATAAATTAAATCAGCTGATAACTAAAAATAATTGTATGTGATGTATGTATGTATGTAAGCTTATTGTAAAAAACGAAATGTATGTAAGCTTATTGTAAATCATATTAACAATTAGATACAACATAACTTCTTATTGAATACTTATCTCGCAGATAAAACCCAGTGAAGAGATATACTTTTAGTCGTGTAATGTCAGATCTGACATATTTGGCCAAAAATCAATATATATCGTGTATTACCTAACAAGAAGCTACACGCCAAAATTGAAATTTATATATACATATGAGAGTTAAAACTATAAATATTTATATATTAGAGATAATGAGAACCATAAAATATAGAGTGAATTATAGGCGTTTAAACAATTAAAATCTGATATCGCCGTCTCATGGCGAACAGGTTGCAATACAAGTGACAACGCTTGTTAAACGTCAAGAAGGTTTACGGTCCCCGTTTTTAAAACGCGTTGTATACGATATTTTATCTCCAACGTAATGGCAGACGATACATTAACGTATATTGATGACCAAAATGAGCAATATGGCAAAGTATGAAAACGATCGGATAAGAGATATAAAAAATGACCACTAGCACGAAAGTCATTTGAAATGCAAAGGAGGTATGTAAAAAATAGCGCTTTATTCAATTTTTTGTTGTTTTTTTTACTTATTCTGAGAGCTTTTTGAATGCCGCTCTCCCCGTACATATGTGTGTGTGTGTGTTGTGATTTGTGAGATTATTTTTTAATGAGGAAAAAAGGTTTCGTAAAGGTATATACATATTTACAAGGATTCGCTCTCTTATTAGCGATCACATCGAAATGTCCGGGTTCCGAAATAAGAAGTTTGTTGTATATGTATTAGGACGTGTTCCTGTCGTAATGTGGGTATACATGTCAGCCTATGTGAGGGATGTGTTCAAATAATCAAATCAATACTGCTTTAAAAATATATATATCTGGAGCGTATTTGACATTGATCTCTAAGAAAAAAAAGCTGGAGGCGTAGATAATATCGAATCGTGTATTTTTGCTGTAGAATACATTTTGTAGGAAAAGCACATATACTGAAATTTGAAACTTCCTCTATTTTATTACAAACCTCCTTTACGTTTCACTTACTTTATTACAATTACAATTATTGTATGTGATTTCATGTATAATATTTTATTGTAACTAAAACATTATTTTACATGTGTTTCAGTATTTTTTAAAATACCCAAAGTCCCTAACATTGAAAATAATGGTTCCCGGAAAGATGCACTAAATTGCACTGGATAGTAGCGCAGTTTCGAGGAGTCATAATTTTCAAAAGCGCTCAAATATAACTTATGCAATAGAATTCCAGAATGATCTTTCGCAATATACGGTAGTGGGAAAAATAGACAATATTAATAAAACAATCTTGCCAAATCTTTATATTGGTTTCATTTTCAACGTATATTTCCGACCAAAATTTTTGAACCGAAATATTATTAAAATGGTTATTAAGTACTTGATCGTGATTAATTTCTAATAATGCATATTTTACGTTAGCCCAGTTAATTAATCTCAATACTGAAAATGATTTTAATCTATTTTGTAGTACTAGGAAATTTTACAAAAGATACAAAAGAAACCGTTTTTAAAAAATTCAATTCTTCGAACCTTTTATCAAGTTCCAGATTCAGAGATTTAACACACTCTATTATTTTAAATTTTAATTTTGAAGTTGTTTCTGTCATCTTATCTATGAAATCACTAACAGAAGATAAAATTGAAAAATTGTCATTTACAACTTCTGTCACAAGGCATTTCGCTATATTTTTTAGTTTGTCAATGATGAGCATGGTTTTTATTATTGTTAAGTTACTTTTTTGTAGTTGTTTATTAATCGAACTAATGTGCGGCAAAAAATCCTTTAGGAATAAAATCGACCCTTTTATATAATTACTTTGAAGCTTTTCACTTATGATTTACGGCCAAAGCAGATATAACATAATCATTTAATTCACAAAGACGTTGAACAATGTTATCAAAACTTAGCCATCTAATATGATTGTAATTGAGCAATATATTGTGTTTTTCACCGTTGATTTCTCATAAAGAACTAAACATGTTTGACAATTAACTGGTATTAATTGCATTTAATACTTTTCTTACAGTGAACTCCACATCTTCCACATGCATTTAATAACAGATTTACTAACTAGCACTTCTTGATGCACAATACAATGCATACGAAATATTTCGTTTCCACAGTCTTCGTTAAATAAATTCAATACAACCCTATTGTGACTCGAATGACCTCACTCCCATGTGTGCATAATGCTTTTATTTAATTGAACTCTTATCTGGGTGATGGTTGTTTTTTTTTCTTGATATTTTACTACAGCATTTGGTAAACTGTAAGCGTAATAAAAACCCCGTTTTATTGCGGCTTTTGAATGTCTTGAATACGAGACGTGCCTCGCAAACATCAGATGTGCAATCTTTAAATTAACATTGATTAATCCGCCGGACGCGTCTCAAAAATCCAAGTCCACTGTAAAAATGCGTCGTATTTCAGTCGTTAAATATTTAATGCAATCTTGGTTGGTTTCTGGACCGAAATCGTCGGAAATACATCACCCATATACACCCACTGTGGAGAAATAACCCCTCGACCATTCCATGCCACACGGCACGGATACCATGAATTTTTAAATGCAAGAAATAAACCTTTGTCCGCAATAACGTGGCCGGAAAACGTTTTTCCGACAGCTTAATTTGTCTTCGACACGCGCTAAACGAAACCGTTGCAAAAACGACCCACAGAGTCATAAGATTTCCTATGAATATAAATATACCTATCTTGTATAGTATGCCAGGCATTTCCGGGCATCATCCAGCGTAACATCCTGGGATTATTCAAATGACTCTAAGCCGTATCGTAAGATAGTATTCCGAATTTGGCAGATCTAAATTGAAAACAGTGTATTTTGTATGGAATTCTTGTTGCTATTTCGCCTTTGATTTGATTTTTAAATGCTTTTTACTATTACTAAATTATGTTCACAATACATCTTATATCTATTTTAATAGCTACTGATCTACTGATAATTTTCTATGTTACGATTTTAATTTAACCCTCCCTCACCGAAGTGGGGTATGAAACTGCCCCAATTTTTACGTTTTTCATAATAACTATGTGGTTTTCAAAGCTATATATCCTATATGGATTTTGTATGATTGAGAAAAGGGTACATCGTAAAAAAATACATTTATACATTTCTACGTTCCAAAGTGTGATTTAAAGTCGGTAGCGATAAGTCATGTTTTTGACCGTTCGCTTGCATATTCTTGTTGATCGATGAATCAATGCAAGAGAAAAATAAGGTATACTTTTGTAAGCTATTGTTTTTCTCGCTTTTGGCACGTGGTGCATTGAGTCATGCAGTCGCCTGTTGGCTTTAACTATGTGCGTTTGCATGTTGATGCTTGTCGTTATTTTTTAATAAAAAAATAGTCAAAAACATGCTATACGACTAAAACTATTTCATTTTGATGTATGAAATGATTAATACGATATATATTGAACCCATTTGTATTGAGAAAAGCTGTATTTTGATTAAAAAATACTGGGGGTCTTAATTGACCCTCAGTCAAATATATTAGAATGTACTAGAAGATAAAAAAATAAACACAAAATTAAATAAAAAGAAAATTTAAACAACACATCAATAAAAAATGTACGAAAATATAAACTATAAATATAATATACATTTATGTATATGTATGTACAATAATGTTTCAGATTTCAATCATAATTATAATCCCGCCCTAAATCAGTCTTAGTTGAATATCTTGTAACGATGTAATGCAATGACGTTTACGATTTCAATCAAAATTATGATCCCTGCTTAAGTAAATGTAATTAAATAAATTACTTGGGTCGCCTTTATATCATTTCATACGTTAATATATTACTTTAAGTTTCAAAACGATCGGAAGACTGTAAGAATTTTAGCTCAATCGTTTGCGAAGTGAAACATAGAAAAGCCTAGAAAAAAATTCTGTAAATTTGTACTTAAATGTATCGTGAATTTAGAGTTTCTTAGCATCTCAAAAATTTGACGATTTATATAACAAAATGCTCCAAAAAATGTTTATCCAAAATTTATCCATAAGATTTCATTGATAAATTCGCATTTATTTGTATAAACCGCCGAATTTCAAGATGCTGAAAAACTAAAAATTTGCAAGGCACCTATGGATAAATTTGCAGGATTTTATAAATCAGCGAATTCGAGATACTTTAAACTCGAATTTTGCGAGAAATACACAGAACAGGGTCACCAATTTGTTGTAACTTGAATAAATTGGCAAACTCTGATAGGAAACAGTCACATATCTAAGGTCTGGCCAGCAGCACAGCCAGGGATTGAACCCGTGACTACACAATTGAAAGCATTATACGATAATCATTGATCTATGCTGCTAGAAGTCTGCTCTTCTCTGCAAAAGATCTCTAATCGATATCTATATCGACAATAAATATTACACTACAGATTGTTTATTTTTGAGATCGAACAAATGTTTCCTCTTCATTGTTTGCATGGTTTATTTCCGTTTTAATACAATGTAGATATAATATTAAGATACATGTGCATACATCGAGAGCTGAATGCGGTTGAACTTGCCGTCTAATGGCATCGAAACCGCACAAAACAATTCCAAGCCCCATTTTCTCGAATGCCATTTAGAGTCGAGTTTCTTTTCTAAAAGAAATTCTAAGCCACTAGAAAACGGAGAGAATATATATATATTTTTATTAAAATGAATTAAATTCACGTTGTGTAGAAATTATTCTATGAAAGCTCTCCATTACGAAAGACAAAAGAGTAAGCGGTGTGCTATTATATTTTGATGCGATTTTTCTTCTCAGGTGAATTTTCCACAATTTAGCAAACAATTGAAGCGTTATTATCGCAAAGGCTATTTTTCAGCACGCGAGTGTTCTCTTGTAGTACTCTCTGTAGTGCTTTACGTTCTCGTTACTTATTTAAAACAGTGTGCTGGACCATTTTTCATTCGGCTCGCGTACGACTCTGTGATGTCTGTGTTTTTGAAGTTTTAATATCTCAATAAAAATGAAAGCTCACACGAACCGACAAGAAGAAAGGGGCAGTCAGCGGTGGGAAAATGCTCAAAATCACATTTCCACTTTTCCAGTTTCCTTCCGCCTTGTGGGAATTGCTCTACGTATTGTTACGTTCGTTTGTTACGCTCTCGCTCGTTCAAATCCTATGTATTTATGTATACTGCACTCACATACATATTATATACGATTTTTGAATATTACATATAGCCAATAGATAGAACTTGAAAAATCTGTTCGAAAAATATATGGAAGATTCTATGCGGAATTTTGCGGTCTTAAATTGAAAACTGTGTGTTTGAATAGTAAGTAGACAAACAAATATTCATCTTTATAAAGTAAAATAAACTTTTCAATGTATAAATGTTGAATGTTGGTACTGAAAAACTTAAATATGCATCTATTTATAATTTTGTCATTAAAACCTTTCACTATATAATACATTAAACTAAATGATAAATGGGTAAATGGCTCATAAAAAATTTGGAATTGAATCGTTTGATAGAAGAAAGTTTCATATCGGTGAAAATATGTATGTAGATGAATATAATGTGTATATATGTATGTCAAAGGCGTATTTTATTTTTATTTTATTTAAATTGGCACACATACAGAATAAAATATAAAAAAGAAAGCAGTAGAATGGGACAAAAAATATACAAATATAAATGAAAATATTATATTCCATGTACAGTGAGCACCATATGGTAATATAAAGCATACGAAAAAGAAAAATTACAAAAACATATTAAAATTAATAAACAATGAATGACAATGAAGGTGAAGAAGCACAGATTTGCTTCTTCACCTTAGCCCTAAAAGTACTGAAAGAGTCAGCAAAAAGGTCGCGACAATCATTCATACCATCGTAAAGACGGCATATACGTGCGATTGTACTATTAAATGATGTGTTGTTATGACAAATTGGTGGATAGAACAGTTTGTAATTACAGAATGAAATAACAGAACTGTGATTTTGTTCTAAACAGACGTGTCAAGGATACCATTAGCAATCTTGTATAAAAGTAATAAATCAGAAACCCTTCTGCAATGAGACAAACTAGCGATCTTGAAAAAAGAGAGTCTGTCGTTATAAGTTGGCAGCAATCTTATAAAACCAGACTTATGGGACGTTGAATGCTTGTAATAACGAGGAAACAAAGAAAACAGAATAAGTGGGTGAGAAGTATGACAAGGGTTGTGGATATAGTGGATAGACTGAAGAGATTGAAATTGTAATGGGTGGGCTACGTGGCTAGAAGAATGGACGAAAGGTGGACAAAAGAAGTGCTAGAATGGTACCCGATAGAATGCAAAGGGGTAAAAAGAAGACCGCATGGAAGATGGGTAGACAAAATTTGGAAAATGTGTAGGATGAGATGGATGATAGTTGCACAAAACAGAGACGAGTATAAGCGTGTTGGAGTGGATGATGAATGGCTGTAGATGATGATGATGATATTTATGTACTTGATTTGTACATTTTTTTCGTTACATGAATGTATTTATATACATATGCACATATATTCTATATTATTGTTAATAAATTAACTTGGTACAAAATTTTCTCATTCAAATATTGAAATCCCTTTTCCATCTTATTAATGTTTTAGAAACTATTTTAGTTTCAATATTGATTTGGTTAACGAATTTATTTTCTATACTTGTTTGTGAACCGAATAATATTGCATCTGAAATATCTCACGTTGAAACATCAAGAATGAAATATATTAAAATCAGTATATTTACACAACGAATAAGCAAACAAACATTCATAGTTACATATCTATCTCTAATATACATATATAATTTCGAAAGAGATTTTATATGTAAATATGTAAGTATGTATGTAAGGTTTGTGTGGGATCATTGAAAACAAATCAAAGTTTCTATGAAGATGATATCGATATTGTTGAATATTAGTTTTTTTCGATTCAAATAATTTTATTAAAAAAAAAAATGAATGCTTACTATTAGATTAGCCATGTTTAAGCTGTTTATATTACGAATACTGAGCGAAGCCGGGTAAAACAACTAGTACTATATAAATTAAAGGTGAAAGTTTGAAAAAAAATTTAAATTGATTTTTTTAGAACATTTTGTAATCTACGTTCTAAATTAGAGTGTTATCACATATTGTGTATTCCAAATATGTTGATTTTTGATTGAAATCTGTAGATTTGTATAGTGGGCTACCAAACAAACATTCAACAATATAATGATACATAATAGGCGAGCAATAGTTAACTCATTTTCTGAATAATCTTACGAACTGTGAAATTTAATACTCACATTTATTTATTTAATTTCTCTATTTTTTCTTATGCTAATTTTTAAATTTTATGTATGACAACGTGTATGTTTACTCTTTAGTTTATTACTACCAGCGGAAACCTATAATTGGTCTTTTGTAATGTATTTTATTATTTGTTCTGTTTTGATTTAAGACTGTTGGTTTTCCTTTTAAAATAAAATAAAATAAAAACAATAATTTAATGTAGAAAAGCATGAAATAAATTAAAAGGCGAATTAAATATATTAATTGAAAAATAGGGCTAACTCTAGCTTGTTATCTCATTGGATAGTTAATAAGCACACGGTTTCAGTTTTAAAATTTAAAGTACGTGCTTAATAGTTAGCGGTCACTTTAACGGATGCACGAGTAGAGAGCGAGCATGTGGAAATCGTGAAAATGGGGAAAAACCTCCATTGAGGGAGAAAGAAAAAGAGGGAACAAAGTGGACTCTCGAGATGAAAAGGAGTTGTGTAAAAGAAGTGGTCGAGGGAAGAGACTGAAAAAGGAAAACACGACATGGCTTTTAATTACATGGACACCCGTAGTTTTTCCATTAAGTCGCCAGCCGAATAAAGTATTACACTCGGGGGATAGTAGTCCACATATGTATGTACATACATACATACGTGGACATGAAAACTATAGTTTGGCGATACATCAAAAGTCGACTCGAGATCGAGAGTTATTACATATTTATTTAGGATATTGGATTCTCCATCTGTGAAAATAAACAATTGCGTAGAGTGGAAAGCGATCGAGCGGGTGAGTTCACAGTTGAACGTAATTCATGGTGTTGTACCATACATACTATATACATATGTACATGTGTACGCTTATGGGGAAAATGTGCGTTGTAAATAATTAGCGAGCTTGTGTTTTAATCAAGGTTCTGAAAGGTCTGAGAGCTCGTTGACGAGAGGGAAAGCTTCTGGTTCGTATCTCGTCGTCTGAAAACACATGATGAATCACTCCATTAAGGAATGCTGAAATCCGTTTATCCAAATATACTTATCACTCGACAAATTCGCCCGCGCCTACCCGGAATATTATTCGTGTCACTCCATATTTGCTGAATATCACGTAGGTGTGTGTGTATATTAAAAACGTGAACGTACATACATATGTAGATGTACATAAATGGATCAAGGAAGGTAAAATAAGTATTAAAAATTTTATAAAATAAAGAGTGAAAAAAGAAAAAGTTATAGGTGTTTAAGCAATTGAAATCTGACATGGCGAAAAGTGAGATGAGTCTAAACAAACGCTGGATAAACGTCAGGCACTTTTTCGTGGGAGTGTTTTCAAACGCGTCTAACGCGATATTTTTGCAATGGCGGAGGATCCATTAACTTATATTAATGACCAAAATGAGCAATATGATAAAAGTATGAAAACGTAAATCTAAAAGGAGGTTTGTAAAAATACATGAATTAATACGTAATTATGCTTCACAAGTGTTGTACCCGATGAAATATCATCGCATGGGTGTTGGCATATTAAGTTATTAAATAAAAAATAAATAAAAGAAAGGTCCTGTGTTCAATCCGCCCGCAATCGATATTTTTCAAATACCTTTTAAATATTATATATTTAATTGTTTAGTATGAAAAAAAATGGTAAAAACTAGCTATCTATCTACATATCTAGTCTTAATCTAATATATAATTTGGAAAGAGACTTTGTATATATGTATGTATAAATCCGTGACGTCATCGAACAAATAATTCGCTTTTTTCCGATTCAAAGGATTCTCAAAGGAAGTTCTCGGGAGTGTAGACACCGAGGGCGAAGCCCTAAGGGGCGCAGATGCCGAGGGCGGAGCCTTAAGGGGCACAGACGCCAGGGGCGTACATATAATTTTTTATAAGAGACTTACTATATATGTTTGTTTGTTCAAATAAATTTATATAAAATAAAACTATTCAGATAAATTTAATAAAATGTTTACTATTAGATTAGTCATGTTTAAACGGATTATATTACAAATACCGAACGAAGCCAAGTGATACAGCTAGTATATATATAAATTCAAAAGAGACTTTGTAAGTATATATGTAATGTTGGTTCTTAAATCCGTGACGTCATCGAACAAATGAATATTCAAATAAATTTAAATAAAATAAAACAATTCAAATAAATTTATATAAAATGTTTACTATTAGATTGCCCACGTTTAAGCAGTTTATATTACAAATACTGAGCGAAGCCGGGTAAAAAAACTAGTCTAATATATAATTTCGAAAGAGACATTGTATGTATGTTTCTTTGGTTCGTAAAATCCGTGACGTTCAAATTTAATAAAAAAAAAACAAATAAATATTCAAATAATTTTAAATAAAATAAAACTAATCAAATAAACTTAATAAAATGTTTACTAAAAAATACTGAGCAAATCCGGGTAAAAACACGTAAAATATATAAAACACGGATAGAAAAATTAAATAGATGGCGCTAAATGCTGAATGCTAAAACCAGTGATGGCGAGCCTTTTTGAGAAGTGGGTCAAATTTCTGCTGGTTTCGGAAAATAATTGATACAATAATTAAAATAAAGTTATAAATAAATATTATGTAAGGTAATTTATAGGTGTGCGCACGTATTAATAGTAAAATTTGAATGCGCGCATTACACGCTCGCCAATCCAAACCGTTCATCCGTTCTAAATTATGAATGAATGTGTGTGACTTCGTGGAGGCGTGCATGTGTGTACGCTTCCGCGCAGCGCATCTGACGCTGATGTCACCCTTTTCAACTCAGGTGCTCAATATCAGGAGCACATATTAGACCTCCTCACTTCCCCAGTACCCCGCGTCTCCTCAACACGATCGATCGTCACATCCTTATGCATAACGTATACTCTTGGTATTCCAAAACTTGATTTTTTGAAATCTCCATACTCGCCGACGCATCCGCCACATACATACATACATACCCACAAATATACATCGCGTCCATTTTTATATATATTATTATCTATTGAAAGTTTTTAAATGCAAGTATTTAGATAATAAATATATTGCAAATACTATATTCAGAAAACCACTGTATTTATAATTGAATTATGCAAAATCGAAATAATACGAACAAAGTTGGCATAGTTAGAGCTATGTTGCAGAATGCATGCTGCATTCTGTTACGGGTGAAAACTGTCGAACCGGAAGTTCAAATTCGGAATTTCCAACGATCGATTGCGCTAATTTTCACCGGCTACGTGCAAACCGGCTTCGAGACAGGTTAGGCTTTCATTTCTGAACTCGCCTATGGATATAAATATATATATGTACTCGTGCATGTGAAATTAAAACGTTTGTTCGTAATAGAGTTATGGTGCGCGTCGTTTCGCACAAATTCAATCGGATAATTAAGTTTTCGCACGTGCATGCATTTAACGGAGGGAAATTTCTCGTAATAATTTTCCTCAAGAAGTATGTATAGAGATAGAGAGAGAGAGAGAGTGAATTTTCAGGTCTGAAAAGTCGTGACGTCTTTCCAGCATCGCTTTACGACCGTCTGGGGGATGTTTTAAGCTTTCGGTCTACTATAAATTTTGGTTTCAATGAAAATTCAATAATTTAGATTTTCCTTGGGAACAATATTTCGATCTGTACGTGAGCCAATATCGTCCGCTTATTTTTCAATAAAACTTGCATATTTTATAAGAATATATTTTGGATATGATTGATTAGTTGAACAAAAACGACCATGAAAAACAATGCATGTAGAAAAACTTTTTTTATTTTATTTTATGCTTTTTAGTGTTTCGGAAATTCATGTAATTATAATTAAGTTTTATTTTCGGTTCAGATTGAGCACTGTTATTTGCACGACGTTTTTTTTTCAATTAATGTGATTAACCACTAGTCTATTCTAAACCAGCAGAATAGACTAATAGTTAGCATGTAATTTTTTGAACAAAGTTAAAATCTTGGTTTCTGCTGACCGGACCTTGAATTTGTGACTCCAGATCGATCGTTTCCTATAAGAGTTTGCCAATTTGCCAATTTATTTTCATTGAAACGGTTCCAAAAAATTGGCAACCTTCTTGCATATCTCGAGTTTTCAGTGATCTAGAATTCCGCTGAATTGTATAAAATACTGCAAATTTACAAATTTGACCATAAATGTCTCTGTGGATTATATAATTGATATGTATTTATTTTGTATAGTATTAATAATATTCAAATGTCTAAAGTTTCTGGCAAGGAAAGAGCATCGGGGTTGGCTTTTAGGCCTTCTTGATATAAGTTAAAAAAATAAATAAATAATCATCTTATTCCGTTGAGAGATACTGGAAAATCCGACTGCAAAAAGTTTTGATCCCTAATATTATATTTTCTTTTCATTGGAGCTCAAGAGCTTTCGTTTCACATATCAGAATATATAATTATATATAATGATTTTATTCATATAGCATCATGTTGGAGACATTTGCTTGCTTTAATAAGAGCTAACCTCTATATTTCAAAGCGATCAGAAAAGTAGAAGAGGTTCAAAATAAGCTGACAAATTTTTAAATAAGCTGACAAAGTCAGTGAAACTGAAAAAATAAATGATAAAAATTGATTTTTTTCCACATTAAAAGTCACAAAATTTAGAACACTATCTTGTGGTACCCGAAATTAGATCATAGATGATTTTTTAATGGATTCGTAGACTTTGATTAAATGTCCTTATACATATGTATTTAAACGCCTGAGCAACGCGTGTTGAAAGTAACGAGTCTTAAAAGGGCTCGGAGCTTTCGATTAAAGTACTTTCATATTTTACATTAGGTGTAGTTTAGATTTGAATTTAGTTAAGTATCTCACATTGTCCTTAGAGCTTGCGAGTTTTACCTGGGAACGCTGGTTAATATAGCATAAAGCAAATAAAAACCATTAAATATCTTTTTATGATCGTTTTAAAAAGCGAATGCAGTATCTTTGAACGGTATTGCGAATGGGGTTGCGTCCATTTGAGTTGTATCGAAGCAAAAAATGCAAGGCTTGCACGGTTGTAGCACGTTTTTAATATTCAAAAACTAAAATTGTATTAAAAAGGGTAATATTTCAACCGGTGCGTTGCGCTCTGTATTGATTCGCAGCGGAAAATGGAAAATTTTACATACATATGTACATACACATCGAACTAAATACTTTCCCAAACAGGCAAACCTTATCTGTGAGCTATTAATTATTTATTCAATGTATGTATGCATAATATATACTGCCTGTGCGTATGCTTTATGGGTACAAGCGTGAATAATGGCTGTTTGCTAATCGACTTTGTTTTGTTATTTTTATGAATTTGTGTTAATTCAAACGTATATAAAATGAACGCACTGCATATATTTTTCAATATTTTTAAATTACAAAAAACACGATTCAATTTTTTTATAAAATTCATCAACGTATGTATTTTTTGCGTATGTTGTTATAATTGTTGCATTTTTATGTCACAAATTTTCAGTAAATTGTTTTATGAATTTTGATTGCATTTTAAGATGTTAAAAGCCTTATCAAAATTTACATATAATCATGACATAAACAGACACTTCCTTTTGCAACCGAAAAACTAACGGAAGAAGTTTTTCCGACGTTTTTCCTAGTTTTCCAAATATTGAATTAAATTTATTTATCTTCAATGTATTTGTAACGTATGTGTTAAATCGTTACGGGAATCACAAACTTGTACTTTATCTGTGCAGTTTTGAAACATTGATTTTAATCAGAAAAGTTCGTGGCCACAAAGTTTTCCGTCGTGCGAAAGCTTCAGGTTTTACCCCCTTAAGGAAAATTATTGTTTCCTGTTTGTGCAAAGTTAACAACGTATCATAAACCGGCCGATGTTTTAGAAATATTCCCAATAATTATTTATAACAGCCTGAAGGCGATCATAATACGAGCTTTTAATATTGGCCATTATACTGTGAGCACATTTTGATATTATATTCTAATTGGCATTGTTGAAATTTGTCAGAGAAAATCCATTTAAAATTTATATTTATATAGAACGTACCAAAAATTTATTTTAGATGAATATGAATTATCATATTCATTTAAAATAAATTAATGGTTATATTCATATTCATATTCATATAAAATAACTTAATGATTGATATGAAAATAAGAGTTTTCCTCTAATTTGATTGATATTCAAGTGAATCTGTTTTATTTAATAAGTAATAAAAGGTTTAGAATCATTTTAGAGAAAAAAGTAGCACCATTGATTTATGGCACACCTTATTTAGTAAGTAGCACCATTGATTTGTGGCACACTTAATTTAATAAGTAACATCATTGATTTATAGCACACCTTAAAAACTGACTAACCAAAATTGTACGACACGTGTCTTCAACACTTCATTGTTTTAAAGAAGAGTATATAAACTCATTACTATTAGAATTTAAGTTAGTCATCACCGTCAACACTACGAGAGTGTTAGTCATCACCATCGAAACTCCGAGAGTAGCAGTCAACACATCAACAGAGCAAAGTTAAATAGAGAAGCAAAGTTAAAGTGAAATAGTTCTACGTATCTCATTTAAATTCTCTGTTCCATAATTAAATTCTACCAATAAGATAAATGTAAGGTTTTAATAATAATAAAGAAGTTAGTTAACCAAATAGTTTTAAAATAGAAAAAATATTTAATCTTACATTAGAACGTGACAATATGCACATACAATATCAGCATTAGAATATAAACATTCATTATATAACCTATTAGTGAAGTAAAAATATATTTCAGCAATAATAAGAGCCTATAATGTGGGAAGGGGGCGGAAAGTCATACATATAAGACTACAGGCTAGTGGTAAAGGGTAAGCTGTCACCATCTCCAAAATTTTTGGATTCTTAAACGTATTTATTAAGATTATATTTCACCATCGAATAAGCGTAAGCAATTGAAATCTCTATCGGTGGCCAAACCTCGCAATATGGCAAAGTTTCAAAGCGAACGGAAGAATGTAGTAATATTGTCAGACCGATTGTCATTGTAAAAAAAAAAACAATGTATTGTGGAGTTTACATTTCCACGCCAATAATACATTTATTTATATAATTTATAAATTTATTATATATTTATTTTACAAAAATGAAATACGAAACGAGAGGTATGCACAAAAGTGTATTTGTCACTGTCATATTTGGAAGGGGAGAGCTCTCGGTGCGAAAGCTCTAATGAGGCAAAGGGTAGTCAGACGAGGGCAATTAACTCGACTAAGTGCTCCACCCCTTCGAGAAGTGACTATGTATAATTCTGGAAACCCTTAGAGGTATACATAATCATAATCCGATCCGAGTTCGTTCCATTACCGGAAACCCGCTCCGATTTTTACCCCCCTAGATTTTCTCGTACTCGAGACGATATCGCCTCGGGCTCTTTTCCCATTAGCATCTTTTACCATCAAGATGGAAAATCGCAATAAATCTTCTCGTCGTGTGATAAATTTCAAAGTTCGCTCACATGATGGTTTATCTCATATTTCACGCACTCGACTGCCTAGTCCGAGTCTTCGAGTATAGACAGCTCTTTCACACTATTTACATACATAAATATCGAACATGTGTAGGTATATGCATACTAAGTGTCTCAATTTGACACTATCTGCTTCGATGTTCGACGAATGGAATAAATTTTCGGTATTATTATTGAAAATTTTGAATATTCATTACTGGTTAAAATTTCGTTTCGTTCAAATTTCCATTAAGGCCAGTTTTAAAAAATTAAATATGGAAATATATGTATTAGATAATATGCATTTTAATAACTTGTAACATTAAAATATGTATGAAAAAATTGTTGCATTAAAATTAATGAAAACATTTCAATTTACATATATACGGTTTACTAATAATCAAATGATTCTTACATCTTCTATCTTCATCTAAATATGAATTGAATATGTATCTTTGTATTTAGTATTGATTTGCATGTACATCTACAACTACTAATCTTTTGTCTTTCTCGAACTTCACTCAATTCTTATTCCAAAATTGGCCAATTTTGGTCTATCAAAGTATCTCACTATTACTCTAATTAGTAATGGTTATCAAAATAAACATCTCACATCTTCTGGTGTGCCTCAAGGCCTTAATCTGGGACTACTGCTGTTTTTAATTTCTATAAAAGATATCGGTATGGTAATTTCGGAATTTTTTTTATATATGCTGACGACCTCAAAATGTTCATGAAAATTAGAAACAATTATGACTGTGAGGTCCTTCAGAGTAATTTGAACTCTTTATGAAGCTGGGCGATTGATAATCGTACATATGCGTTATGACACAAATTACCTCAAGGCGAAACATATGGTTAGTTTTTGTACAAGTATTATACTAACAATTTTTCAAACATTACATATAATACAATAGTGGCATCTATACAGAATAAACAATTTGTTTTGATACACAGCGAATTTGCGAGAAAAACATTATGTAGGTAACTTTATAAGATTGTGACCGATGGAGGAATGATACCGATTTGTTAGATCCGTCACAACAATTGAGCTAGATAATTCTAAAAATTCTAATAGCGGTCAATTAGTGTTGTTTGATAACCACAAGACTTGAACCCACGATTTATTTATTTAAATAAATAATTATATAATATGTATTTCCACCTCGGAAACGAGAACTATGAGAGGTAATTGAAGTATATCTAAATCATAAATAACTATAACAATTGTCCAATGATTAACCTCTTTACATTTAATAAAAATACTCATCTTAGAGGTCTCAGTCTCAGGTCCAAAAAGATATTTACATCATAATAACACTGTTCGACACGAAAAATGGTTCAGAGACGAAATGTAACTTTTCTTATAGATCTATGCCCAGTGAAGACGAATCTGGTAATAAAAAATGTTGATTGGCTCGAGATTCGGAGATATATGATATATTCGGAGATATTTTTTCTATTAAAACATGTTTATTGAGATAGTGTCCTGGCCATACTATTTTTGTTTTCGTTTAAAAGGATTAATTGGAAGTGAGCTGAATTTTAAATCGGTAAAATTGCGAGCTAAAATCTCGTACTATTATTTACTCGTATTTACATCTGAATTGAATTAATAGGAATATGACTATAAGAAGACGAGATATGACTATAAGCAAAGTCATATCTCGTCTCTATCAATAGATTGTTTGTTCACTGGGAATAGATCTATAAGAAAAGTCCGATGCGGTGCATCCGCTCTAAAATCGTCAGACAAATTGAACGACAGATTAACGGACGGCTGCTTTAAATGCAATTATCATCTTCTCGAATGATAGATTCCACATCAGATGACGGGTAACCTTTCGATGTGCACAGATGCAATTATTAAAATGGTAATTATTAAAATTGAGTTGGATCTTTCAGGCGAGTTTAATAAGGCAATCTTGCCTTATTTAACTCGCCAGAAAGTTCCAACTCAATTTTAATAATTGCATCTGTGCACATCGAAAGGTTACTCGTCATCTGATGTGCAATCTATCATTCGAGAAAAGGAGAATTACGTTTAAAGCTGCCGTTCTGTAAATCTGGTGATTTTAGAGCGGATGCACCAAACCCGAAAAGTCATATCTCGTCTCTGAACCATTTATCGTGTCGAACAGTGTTATTTATCAATGTATTTTTGTCTGAATTACTTTTTTTCTCTTCTCTATTACATTTTCGACCGTTGTGGCGCATTAGGAATTCCTGTAATGCCACAATGGTCGAAACTAAAATAAATAAATAAAATGTGCATAGATCATTCGGCAAAGTTTGTAATTTTGGAAACACATACTGAAAATTTCAGTTTATAAGCAGGCGTTCCAACGGGGTCGTTAATTTGTCTGATTTGAAGTGGTGTCGCTTTCGGCAGAGAGCTTTCTGTGTAAGTTTCGCGAAATTCTATAAAGTTTACACGGACAGTGTCGTGAAAAATCTAAACAAAACCGTAGAGGTGTTTTTTCGGTCGGGTTTACGGCTTGGCTCGTCTCGGCGCCAGATAAAAGCTCGCGTTTTGTGTGCTCGTCTCTCTCTCTCTCTCTCTCTCTATGTGAAAGCTTTTTCCCAGGTTGTTTTTTTCATCGAAAGCGATGCTCTCACGCAGGGCGAGCTTCCATTAATATTGAAGGCTTTGACGCGCCCCTCCCGACAAAATCATTCCGGACGCACCTGGACTTTTTCCACTACTATCATTTTTGCATATCCCCTCGCATACACTTTTCGCGTACGTTTGTCCTTTCGTTTTTCTTTTTTTTTTTTTTTGCTTCTTTGATGCACAAAACTGACGGAGATTGTTTATTCAATAAGTTTTTCACAGTGTGAAGTTGACCTTTCGTGAAAAAGTATTTCGTATGTATCTATTCATATTGGATGCATATATAAATAAATATGATCGACATTTGTTTTGCACCACACAAAGCTTGAACCTTTGATACCGAAAACTATAAATGAAAAATATGTTGTTTTAACGCAATGAAACATACATACATACATTCATATTGATTATAAGGGCACGGATGAATTCAATATTTTTTAATTTAAAAACATTGTCGAAAACTTACAAATTGTTTAAAGGAGAATTTACACAAAATTTAATTAAAAACAATGAATCACACAGTAGTTTCTGAAATAAAATGTTTTCATATCGGTCTCCTTAAACTCTTGCTGGGAGAAAATAACGACAATTCGAATATTCGAATATATTCGAATATCGAATATCGAATAGAAGCTTTAAATTATTTATTTTTAGTTTTAAGTAGTTCAAGATATTATTAAATTTTTAAGAGAATCATTATCTGTAACATCAAATAGAACTAAAGGTGCTGTAGATTGAAAATAAAAAAATAAGTCCGTATAAAAAGTGTTCGAATATTTGGATTTGGGATCCCTAATACATATGTACATACATACATACTAGGGATTGCAAAAATACCGGAATTTCCAATACCGATATTATCGAAATAAAAAAGAACGATACCAGAGTTATCGATACTTTCATTATCGGTACGAATGAATTCAATATTTTTTAATTTAAAAACAACTTACAAATTCTTTAAATGAAAATTTAAACTACATTTAATTAAAAAAAATGAATTACAGTAGTTTCTGAAATAAAATGTATTCATATTGGTCTCCTTATACTCTTGCTGGCGAAAATAACGAAAATGATTATGAATATGTCGTTATCATAATATGCTACATACATATGTACATACTAGGAAAAAATACCGGAATTTCCAATACCGATATTATCGAAATAAAAAACAACGATACCGGTATAATCGATACTTTCGGTATTTTTTTTTTTTACTAATTAATTTTTAATAAAAAACAATGCTTCCGATATTGCGAGAACCGTTTGCATGTTTCAACATGTCTATTGAAAAATACGCCAAACCCAAACATTCAAATACAGGATATTCGAGTACAAAACTGTAAAGTAGGTACGTCCCAGGTATAAAGGATTATAATGTCTCGTAGAAACTAGTGTTTTTATTTTGTGTGATTTTTAGTTTTTCTTTTTACAATTCCGATTTAGGCTTATCAGATACCCAACCAGAGTCAATCATCAGCTGGGGAATTAGTAGTTGTTGAAAGACAAATTATATAATTTTTCCATTCATTAATTAGAAAAATTGTCCCTGTTGGATCAACGTTGTATATTTATACATATATCGTACTGAAAAATGTACCAAATAATAAATTTTATCACATTTTCAATGTATGTATGTACGTAATAAAATAAACAGCACTTTATAGTAAACATTTTCTTATTTAAATTAAAATTGAAAAGGTTTGCGAACTTAAGACATATTTTAAGGGGGCTACAATACCGAAAATGTTTCCAAACATTGTGTTTAGCGATATTTATCGGAAAACAGTAAAAATCAAAATAACTTTACAGACAATGATATATGCAAAATATATACGCATCATAAAAATTAATGTATCGGTCGTTTTCGTAGTTCTTAGCCTTAGAGATATCGTTTTCAAGAAATAAAATGTACGAATTTGAAAAAAGTAAATACTATCGGTATTTTATTTTTTAATACCGGTATTCCCAAAGGCTTATTTTCGGACAAATACAGATACTACCGGTATCAGTACTTTCATTATTGCAATCCCTAATACATATTATACATATATGTATATGAAATAACTTAAAGTAAAGGCAGTGACAATTATTTTCTCCTGCTAGAGAAGGTTTCAAATATGTAGAGAGAGATTTATTTGAATTTCACGAACTTCAGGCAAGTAAAATTTTAAGTTAATAGAAAATTTACAAGAATTTTTAAATATCACAGAGAAACGCCAGACAATTCAGCTAGTGTTTATTATTAATCAAAAGCTTTGGTGCCTTTGTGTATTGTACATATATTTTAATATAAGTAGAAACTCGCTGTTTTATGTAATGAAAGACAATTAACCTTTAACCTTTTAAATAAATAATAAAAGTGCAAAATTTCAAATTAAAAATTAAATTCATAAAACATCGTACATTAGCAAAAACACTGTTTTATTCACTGGCTGTCCTTTGGGTATAAACTCGTTCAGCATCTCAATTTATGGAAGACATAATTATTATAATATATGTATATGTAAAATTATCAAAAAAATTTATACATTTAATTGAAACAATATTTCTTATAAAAAACATATTTATTTTAACATTTTCGTGACAACGTTTTACTTCCCTTTTGCGATAAAATCATTTATTATAAAATAAACGGAACTCAAACAGTCGAATTCCATTAAAACGAATAACGATTAACATAATATTTTCGCAGTCCCGAACAAAATTTACATAACAGCAGCTTACATTTATTTCATGATGAATATTCCGTATAATTTAATAATAATAAAAATAGAAGTTTGCTATAATGAGGTTATATTTACATAACAAATGAGCCAAAAAAAAAAATAGCAAAATAAGTTTTTTCTTTAATTAAAACAAGGAAAATATACGACGATTTTTAATTTTGCATATTTGAACAATCTTAAATGATGACCAGCATCCATATGTATGTACATATATAAATGTTGGTATGTAGTATGATTTAAAACATATTCATATTCATATACATGTTGGTATGTAGTATGATTTAAGAGCAAAAACTCAACTTATACATATTGCTTAACATCCGGTTTACACAGTTTCCAGCAAACTGTATCACTAACGACATTTTGTATCCATTGTTTCAAATTTAAACATTAAATTCTGATTTTATGTATTATTTAATTTCAACCTTAAATATGAATAGTTCATACGTGGAAAATGTTACACTATGGTTATGCTTACGTCATAGGGAGTGTGAGTAGTAATTAAGCAGACGTTTTGCCAAGTCTGATCGATTCCAGGAACCATTTGGCTAATTCCATGTTATCAATCAACCAAACCGAAAGGTAGATCAGCAGGTAATCTTTCCCATTTCCTCAGGAATCTAATGCGTGAGAAAGCTTTCGACCGAAGCTCTAAACACGCTCTGCTTAATTCGTATACTCGTATATATGTACATATGTATGAAAATGTCCATATGAAATTTAAGCAAGGGACTTAAAATCGAGATTATATATGTATGAACTATTATAATAACTATATCATAAAATATAGTATAAACATTGGATAAGTGGAAAAAGGTGTGTGAAAAATGTATGAAAATTTGTATCACAAAAATTTGCTTTGTAAAAATTACTATAAATTCGAAATTATATTTTTTTTAGTAATAATACTTATGTATTTGAATTGAAGAAGAATAATTTTTTTTTATCAAAAATAAGTATGAGTTGGCTTAGTGATTTATAGTGTCAAATTATGCAAAAAATGTTAGAAATTTTCGTTGATTTCATTACAATATGATGAAAATATGCATTCCTATATTACATTATATTAATATGAAAACACACTCTTGTTATTATTTTATTATTAAACGTAAAAGAGACGCGTATAAAGGCGTTCATAATAAATAAGTTTATTGGCAATCGCTGATGTGACCTTAAGAGCATTATATTAAATCGTTTATTTTATGAAGCGTTTGGTAAATGGACTATTTTATTGATGTGGATTTTATGATCAAATTGAGTACGTTTAATATTACATAAATACAAAAATATCACATGTAATATGTGTATAACATAAAGAATATTGAACTGTGATATATAATATTATACAATTTTGTAAAATATAAAAAAAATATACAAATGAAATGATTCAAATGCTTATATGAAATTTGTTTAAAATATATGGCACTTTTTTATATTGATAATTATTTCTAAAAATATTCTCAGCTTAGGAATATTATAAGATATAGACGTATGTATATACATATGTACATATATATTATACAATAGTTAAGGACAATTATTTAGCGAATGAAAGTTTAAGTAACATGTCTCCTTACGACTATAAGTTAACACTCGAGTTAAACGCTCCACATGAATAAAATAAAACTAGGTTATCTAAACGTACGTTCAAAATTGAAAATACGATTATGAGATGGCGTTAGTGTCGACGCAGAAGGGTCCAACTTAATGTTATCACTCTCCGAATAATAACATAATCAAAATTGGCAAAAGGGTTGAATTTTGCCTGAACCCTTAACTATCTAGGCTCCAAAACACCATACTAGTGAAGTATCAATCTCTTTTCTACGACAAGCTATTATAGATGTATGTATGTTTATACTTGAAATTGTTAACGTTACATATTATTTATTGGGAGATATGTTGTATTTTTTATTTGTTCTATGCGTAATCATGTGTTGAATTGTTATTTCGCTATTCTCTACCACAAGGTGGGTTACAGTACGTTTCCATCACACGTACATGGTCGCTAAGTTTTTCATTGATTAGTTTTGTTTGATGAAAAGAAGTGAAACAGAAAAAAAATGTCGCACAAACAAAAGGAATCAACTGACAAAGTCACGAAAGCTCGAAAGGTTTGTGGATTCCATACAAAAAAATACGCGAACGAGAAAAAAGTGGGTGAGACAGCATATGTTCAATGTGAAAAGTTCAAATTACATGTAAGCACAAGTACTCGAGGAAAATTTCAAACTCTTATCTTATCGATGGCTCTTTTTTTTATTTTACTGAATACTTGTCGAATTGTCCAGCGCTTTTCGGACAGAAGAAAGATGAAATAAAAATAAAAAGGAAACTTTTTCAACACTATACTTTTTTGAATTAAAAACAAACATTGATCTTTATATGGAGGACTTGTGGAATCAAGCCTGAATTATTTCCCAGGAAATATTATATATTTTGATCTAAGTTAGATTACCATTAGATGCTACATCAAAGACTTGTTTTATTTTATTTCAATCGAACATGTACACTCGCCTTTACAGATCTCTCCAAAGTGATGAGTGTACTAATACAGATACAATACAATAATACAATTAATAGAAACATTTTTATGCAATGCGACTTCAAACAAACATCATCCACAGTATCATCTATGGAGAAATTTTTGCAGCATTTTATTTTAAAATTGGCTAACCTCAAGACGTTGAATAACTTGAAATTTGCAAGAGAGATTTGAAAGTAAATGCCAATTTACAGGAACCGTTTCATTGAAAATCTGAAAAATTGGCAAACTCTGAAGGGAAATGATCGACCTGGAATCACAAACCAAGGTCTGGCCAACTGCTACTAGTGAGAATCGAAAAGTGTCCACTCCGCTCAAAAGCATAGTATGTCCACGCTGCTGGTAATCTATAATAGTTGTCTGGCATTAATAGAGTGTGAAAGTTATAAATTATTATTTTGAATAAAAATACCAATAATTTTATTTTACTACCGCCATCTATGTGTTTAAAACTAAAAACTGGATAGACGTCAGGCACTTTTCACGATAAAACGATATTTTTTCTCCATCGTAATGGCGGAGGATACATTTACTTATATTGATGACCAAAATGAGCAATAAGGCAAAGTATGAAAACGATCGGATAAGAGGCAAATTTTTCCTGAATTGTAATCGTAAGTGAAGCTAAAAGGAGGTATGTAAAAAACGGAATTTTTTCAGAAAATTTTATAGTCTTATTTTATTTTTATTTTTAAATAGATATACATATACCTGGAAGGCTTAAGAGGAAGACCCCAATGCGCCTTCCTAGACAATTAATTATAAAGAATATAGAATTTTATAATTACATAACTCACTGTATTTCCAGAAGCTGAAGAACACGAAATTACAATTAATTAATTAATCACAAAATTAATCCATTGAAACATCTATAGATTTAGATTTTGTACATAATTTTTACAAATTATACACACAATAAATACAGAAGATTTGTGACAGCATGAAAGATGATTTTTGCCCATTTTGAGGAACCGTTTCAACAATGATCAGATAAAATTGGCAAACTCTGATAAGAAAAGATTGATTTGGAGACACAAATACCCCCAAATCTAACCAGCAGTATGGCGGATCGAACCCACTGATCACTTGGTGCTAAACATACACACTACCATTAAGCCATACTGCTGGCTAGTATATATGTACTTGCTATATCGTTTAATATACCTGTGCATCTTTATATATTTATTATTTACATATATACCAGGAAGGTCTTACAGGTAACCCCAATGCGCCTTCCTGGCCAATTACAAACATTGCAGCATTTTTTTTTATTATACAAGTCACTGAATTACGAGACACTGAAAAACTCGCAAATCAACGAGATATCTATGAATTGTACATAAATTTTATTGTACATTAATCAATCTCAAATAGTGGTGACATAGTAGGTAGGAAGGATATTTAGCCAATTTTACCGGGAACCGTTTCAACAATGAAATCAGAGAAAATTGGCAAACTCTGATAGGAAACGATCGACCTGGAGTCAAAAATATCCAGGTCTGACCAGCAGCACTACAGATATACCCAGAAAAAATCTTTTAAATCGAGGTCGCTCATGGGATCGAACCTGGCGCCTCTCGACACTAGACTTTTAGTTTAGGGTATATGTTTATATTGTTAACAGAACGATAAAATGTGGTAGTTTTATGTCTTATACAATGAAAACTGAAGATTTGCATAGTGAACAAATATTTTCAGAATACTCTGGAGTGTATGGTCTATTAGAGCTCTGTGAAATACTAATATACAAAATTTGGTGTCTTTAAATTTTAAACTGTAGATTTATATGACAGAAAAAGGAAATAAACTATCACCTTTATATATATATATAACTAATTGATTTATCTTTTTATTGAAAATTACATTATAAATTCATAATGCTTGTAAAAATGAAAAATAAGTAGGAACGAATCGATCAACCGCAAGTGGCAGACGGTTTTTAATGGAAACATCACGTGCGACAAATTTAGCAGACTTGCGACACAATATTGGATCATGCAAAGCTTTTCTGAACGAAAGAGAATCCCATCCCGACCTGTCACTTCCGGTTTACGTCTTAAGTGTACCTACTCCGCGGCAAGAAAACGATACTCCTCTAATCGAATTAGTTCAGTTTTTTTTATTTTTTTTTATCATTTTTTTGTTTTATTAAGCCGACACAATTTTACGGCTGAGGTCAGAGATGGTCAAGTTATGAGACTGTAGCTGTTTTATTATGATACCGCGATTTATTTGCCGTATAAAAAAGAGATGTTCTTCGTTTAGGGTTTTATGATCATCCCCGTAAGGTCGTATTATACAAATGCGACTAAAATCGCACGTGCATTTTATCTCAATAACTACATCAATACAATTTTATTATTATATTTACATATGTATTCATGAATGTTGACTAAAATAATGATTTGCATTGTAGCTTTTTTAGAACAATTAATTTTTTTCATGACGGGTTTGCCTCAAGGTGATACATATGGTCAAAGTTTTTGTATATGTATGTAAATACCAAAAAAATATAAATACATTACAATTCAACTTAAATACAACAGCAACGTACATATGTATATGGTCAAACTTGAACAATCCACAAATAAGATATTAGAAACACACTTTTATACGCACCCTAAATTGACAATTATATACAAAATATAAACTAAATATAAGCTAAAAGCACTAAAATAAACTAAAAATGACTGGGTATTTTCAGGAAATTATGCGTATTCTACACTGATGAAACATATGGTAAGACATATGAAACATATGGTAAAGGGTTTTTTTTTGAATTCACAGAACTTTTTCCAGCGACAGCTAATTTGACAGTTTACAGCTGATTTGTGTTTAATTTGATTTGCCATTTTACCATTAAATTAATAGATTTACGCCAGAATAACGCTTTCAAATTGTGCAAATTTATTTCTAGAATTGTGATTGAATTTGAGAAACTTATCGTGCGCTTAGCACAATTGGATTTAGCACAATTGGATTATTTTCTGAGGGGATATGTGAAGTCGCTAGTTTACGCCGCTAAACCAGAGACGATGGATGATTTGAAAGCCTTCGCCGGATTATTGCCGATATACGGCCCCAGCTGCTCGAAACAGTGGTTGAAAATTTGAATTCCAGATAGCGCTTTATTCTAAACATATTTAAACACTAATGAAATTATTCAATGACATCTTAAAATGATATTCAATGAGTCACAATGACATTCACTTAAAATGTAATTGTTCAATTTAAATAAGAATATGTTGGTGCGGTTGAGAACACCCGTAATTTATACTAATTTAATAACATCAGATATGCAGTCCCACGGTCTCGCGCTGTCAGTTCTGAGAACTCTAGCGGGATGCGACCGAATACCGTTACTGACCACACGTTCGGGGGTCTCCATTGTTAGCCGACAGCACTTAAGCTTGGAGATAATCCTCGAAAACCAATTATAACGGCGGCTCCTTTTAGCATTTTCTACAATATTAATATATAATTAGTAATTATACATTTCATCTATGGTCAAACATAGCAAAGTGCATTGCAAACATCGTATACAATACGATCAACAAATATTTATACAACAATATGAATTTTTATTCGATAATCATCCACAGAGATATATATGGAAAGAAACCCGGCGAACCTTGAGATATAACATAATAACTCAAAATTTTGCGAGAAAAATTGGGGAGGGAAAGCCAATTTTGCAGGAATCGTTTCAATGAAAATCACAAAAATTGGCAAACTCTGATAGGAAACGACCGACCTGGTCACAAACCAAGGTCTGGCCAGCAGCAACCAATGTGACTCGAACTCGTAACCATACTGACCATAGCAATATATGCTAACCACAATTCCATGCATTAAAACTAATGAACTCCCAATAAATGTAGGTATACAAATATTAATTACATACATACCCTTTACAAATAGGATTAAAAAATTTAAAAATAGCGCATTTCGTTACATTATTTCTGTGAGGTATCGCCACCAAAGAAGTTGACACTTGAAAAACTATTGAATAGAATAATATTGAATTGTTAGTGGAAGTATAGTTTTAGTTATCCGACTTGACGGACAGTTTGAGAAGCTCATTTTCCATTTGTGGCACATTCAATTAGCCGAGGGCTCTAGTCTTACTTAAAGTAAATAGCGAGCCGCCCCTGTTTACCCAGGTGTGATAATTACCGAGTCGCGCCAAATTGACTCCCATTCTTCCCGGGAAACTTTCGCGTGGCGAACAGATTTAAAATAATTTGGCCGGGTAACCGGGGGGGTGGCAAGAGGTTGATAATTTCAACCCCACCTTCACCCCCCTCTCCCCTTTACCTGCTTTATCTCGATTAAAAATTCACGGAGGTCGGTCGTTGTCGAGCCCCCGAACGAGCCCTTTGTTGCCGACGCTCCCTACACCCCGGCGAAGAATTAATAAAGCTTATTTTATTTTAAGCAACTGGCGAATGCCCTTCTAAATCAAATTTTTTAAGTTACATACAGAATTTGTATGCCAGTTGGTACGTGGGATTTTTTCGGAAATCAATCAAACGAGAGTTTAAATTTATTTTTATTTTTATTTTTATTTTATTTTATTGTTACAAATCAATATACACTCGCCATTACAGATTTGCTCCAATGCGACGGGTGTACGTTAACGAAATACAGAATACATAAACAATCAGAAATCAGAAATATAGTAATACATACATATACAATCAGAATATATAGCATATAACAATTAATCAGAAATAATAATCATAGAGACATCTATGGATTATTTTTTTAGATTTTTTTTTGTATACATACATATAATAAATACGAAATTATAGAGATGTCTATAGAGATATCTATAGATTTCAGATTACTGTGTATAATTATTACAAATTATACACAGGCAGATTTTGTGGCAACAGGATTAGATCTAATACCAATTTTCAGGAACCGTTTCAGCAATGATCAGATAAAATTGGCAAACTCTGATAGAGAAACGATTTGGAGTCACAAACCCCCAAATCTAACCAGCAGTGGCGAGGACTCGAACCTTTGACCTCAGCGGTGCTAAATATATACGCTACCACTAAGCCAAACTGCTGGCTATTGATCTAACATCAATCAATACATACATATGTATATATATTTATTATCACCACTATTTTCTTAATTTGAATGTGATATATGAGTGGAATCTTAATCTACTCTCTTCCATTTGGGCCTCTCTGTGATTTTTTTTCCTTATGTTTATTTTTATGTACTATTTTTCTTTTGGTTTATGGTATTGTTGCGTAGGGGTGAGTGGAGGATCCAAATAAAAGGCCAATGTCGCTTCACGGCATTTATTAGTGATTAAGGAGATACACGCACTACTCGTGCTCCGTCTAGAATGCCTTGATATCGCCTAAGTACCCGTTTATAAAGGACAGGTCGCTCCCTACATCTTCGACGTCTGGTTACTTCCCTATTGTTTAGGCACGTACCCGGATATGCAGTCCCACGGCACTTAGTCCCACGCTATCGCTAACAGTTCTGAGAAGGGACCGAGTGCCGTTACTAAGCCAATTCGGTGGTCATTTTTTTAGCCTACTTGCACTAGGCCTGGAGATAATCCTCGAAAACCAATTATAACGGTGGCACTTTTTATAGTATTTTTCTTCTTTTACCTTTTATTTATTTTTAATCTATGAATTATTAATATCATTATTATGGTTTTTATTTTTCTCTCTTATTTTCTTATGGAGGCCATTTTGGAGCATTTGATTCTTCCTGTAGTGTCGCAATGGTCCAAACAAATGTTTGAATAAATATTATACACACATTATATTCAATGTGAAACTAGTAAGATTTGAGGATTTTATTTATTCTTTTATTTGATTTTTTCACCTTATGTTCATTTTTATGTATTATTTTTTGGATTTAGCTTTATTTTATTTTTGTTTTCTTCTCTTTTTCAAATGTAGGCCATTGTGGCGCATTAGATTCTCCCTATAATGTCACAAAGATCCAAAACTATAAATAAATATATAAAAACGGACGCAATGTACAATGTACGTTTATAGGTATGTGGCGGATGCGTGGAGACATAGCCAATCAGAGTCACGGAGGCGCACAGCCAATCAAAGTCAAGTGGTCCACGTGGTCAAGGAAACGTGGGGAAGAGGGATAGCTAGGAAGTCAGACCGAGCGACGGGAGCGTACACACATACACACATCCACAAAGACACACACACATTAATTTATCATATCGAACGGGTGAACGGGTTGAATCGGTGAGCGTGTAATGCGTGCACTCAACATTTTACGATTAATACGTGCGCACGCGCCTATAAATTACCTTAAATTATATTTATATATAACATATAACTTCATTGTAATTCGTGTATCAATTCCTTTCCGAAACCACCCGTTGAAATCCACGGGCACAACACTAGTTTATTATATAATGGGACTTATGTATAATACATACTTACATATGTAAATGATCATTTATTTATATCAAAATTTAGTCTTATTAAGTCAGTATAAGAATGAAAGGTCAGCATTTGTATTGAATGGTCACCATTTTTATTAAACCTTACGTATTCCAAAAGTTAAAAAAAATATGCAAATTTAATAAGATATTTATAATGATAAAAATTGATATTAATACTGATCATTTACTGTTTATATCTATCGTTTTGCTTACATAACCAAAACATATACTATTGTAAGTATGTACATATATTTTAACTGACCCAAAACTGTATTTATAATTAAATAGTTTTGTAATTAAAACACTGGCTGTTTTTCCAACCCAACTTTACTAAAGCTAACCTAAAAATATGTATACTTTTTGAAACATTTACTTTATTCTGAAAAAAAATTATATTTATGCTGACGAAAATTCATATAATGGAGCAAATCTGTAATGAAAAGTGTATATTGATTTATAACAATAAAAACAAAACAATAAAAAATATAAATACCAAAAATTTATTAAAATAAGTACCGATCAATATAAATACTGACCCTTTTTGTCAACCTAACCTTACCTTTTTTAGCCCAAAGTATCGTTTTATAAATACATATATTTAAGCTGATCAATATTAATATGAATTCTTATTTCACCGAACGGTTCTCTATAATAATACTGAGCATTTAAATAGTAATGACATATGGTAATAAGCGTACATATCTGTCAGAATCGCACTTGAGATACGATATACATAATATATGTACATATGTACATATATGTAATATATGAAATACTTATACTAATTAGACGCCATCAAATGTTTCAGAAGGAGCGTTAATAAGTTATTAGCTCGTGTACATTTAATACTCAACGAACACAATCTATATACATATTATATATAGGAAGGTTAGGTAAGTATTGTGCCTATATTACATATACTACCTACATATAGTGAACAGGTACAATGTTTATACACCAGAGAGTTCATATTGTATTAATGGGTTCACATTTTGTGATGCTCCCTATCTATGTATATTATGTATGTAGTATAAGCACGGTGTATATTATACTATATTTGTATGATACTTTGGTTTTGTATGAATATAAATTGTAAAAAAAGTTGGTTAGTACTACATATTTAAATTTTTTATAATATAATTTTTGGTAGATTTTTTTTATAAATTTACATACACATATATATTTTAATATGAATATTCGTAAAATAAACAAACATTCAATAAGTGTGTGAAAAACTACTATATATTTTTATTTATTTAAAGACATAAGAAAATACATATTCATATATGTTTGTACTATTTGATGGTATTAATGGTTCTAGGACACTTACCCCCTGGACACATACCCCCCAGACACATACCCCCCAGACACATACCCCCGGTCAAAACCACCCTGGACATTAACCCCCCGTGCAAATACCCCCCCTCCCGTCAAGGATAAAACTATTTTATAATAAGCTTATTGTAAATCATATTAACAATTAGACACAACACAACTTCTTATTGAATACTTATCTCGCAGATAAAACTCCGTGAAGGGATATACTTTTAGCCGTGAAATGTCAGATCTGACGTATTTGGCCATAAATCAATATATATCGTGTATTACATTACATGAAGCTAGACGCCAAATTTGAAATTTATATATACATATGAGAGTTAAAACTATAATTATTTAAATATTAGAGATAACGAGAACCTATAGAGCAAATTTTATAAAATATAGAGTGAATTATAGGCGTTTAAACAATTAAAATCTGATATCGCCATATCAAGGCGAAAAGGTTGAAGATAGATTATGGTAGCTTGCCGTACCGTCATAGACGTCACCGTACCCGAGATTCTGGATATTTGATACGCATTTTATACGATATTTTATCTCCAACGTAATGGCAGACGATACATTAACGTATATTGATGACCAAAATGAGCAATATGGCAAAGTATGAAAACGATCGGATAACAGATATAAAAAATGACCACTAACACGAAAACCATGTGAACTTAATTAAAAATTAACAGTATCTTTAATAAAAAGTTAGTATCAATGCTAATTTATTTCAGCCAGAAAAATACAGATATTAATAATACATATATCAGTTTCTTTATAAATAATCAATAATCAATAATAAAAAATCAGTAATCAATAATAATAATTTAAAATATACAAAACTCCAAAATCAAGTAACTCAGTAACATACTTATTATAATAGAAATTACTTACATAACGGTTATTTGACTTAAAGCAGTTTTGAACCTTTTTTTTCATATAAAACAATTAAATATAAATATAAAATTAATTATATTTTAAATATATATGAAAATAAAAATCAACGGCGATGCGGATCGAACACAGAACCGACACATTTATTTTAATTTATTTTTATTTAATAACTTAATATATTATTAAATAAACCTTTGCGGTGATATTTCATCGAGCACAACACTAGTTTTTATTATAACGGTTACTTAAATGGAATTAAAAATATCCTCAAAGTGTAAAAAATACAAAACAAATTTACTGTTCCATGCATGAATAGCTAAGTCATGAGATTTTCACAAGCGTCAGCGAATTTCATCCACCCTATGCGACACTCCCCCAAATGTCCAATAGTATTCCAACGAAACAGTATTTTTACAAACATACATTTTTTTCATCTTTGTCCATTTTTTTCCAACGTGAATCCCGAATTGATTAATATAGTCAGACGAGTGGAAAAAAAGTAACGGATCGCTTGAAATTTTCCATGAGTGTAACGCAACGGTGCAAAACCAATTTCAGTCGCCAACATTTAATTAAGAGGAAGGCATCAGGGTAGTTAGTTATTCGGTGGTGGCATTTATTAAAGTTTCACGAAGCTCACCCCCTGCTTGCTCTTCCCACTATTCCCTTTTCCCCTAAGAACTGTGGGGTTTCCGACTTTCAGGCGACTTAACACATTCCGGACGGCCTCCGACCGGCTAACGAAGACGTAAACAACGCAAACGAACTCTCTCGTCTTTGCGATCCGGATCACCGGAATTTTAAAAGACTTATTTCAAAGAATTTTAAAAGATCTCAAAACTACATTACTTTTCCGTACTTTTAAAAATTTATCAATCTGTCGAAAACGACTTGGTGCCTTTCTTTCATGCTGTTTAATTACACTGTTCGGCACGAAAAATGGTTCAGAGACGAGATCTCAAGATATCTCGTTTTCTTATAGTCATATCCCAATTAATTCAATTCAGATTCGTGTAAATACTAGTACGAGCTTTTAGCTCGCAATTTTACCGATTTAAATTTTTTTTTAATTATATCACTTCCAATTAACCCTTTTATACGAAAAAAAAATAATATAGCCAGAAAACTATCCCAATAAACATGTTTCAATGGAAAATACTCAATAAAAAATAGTATTAACAATGGGAAAAAATCCCAAGTGAAAATACGTAATTTTGACTTTTGATTTGAACTGGACGACTACTTAGAGAGATTTGAAAGCTAAAGAAAAGTACTACAAATGAAAGATAAAATACCCGACTATAGATTCCAATATTCATTTTGAGCAGAAAATTGACTTATTTTGAGACATCAACCGAACAACACCAAGATATAGAAAAATCGCGCGATTTAAAAAACACATATATCTCCGAATCTCGAGCCAATCAACAGTTTTTATTACCAGATTCGTATTCACTGGACATATGTAGATCTATAAGAAAAGTCATATCTCGTCTCTAAACCAAAAAATAACACGAAAATTGCAGCCCCAGATATCTAAAAGGAAGCTGGGAATAAACCTCGTTTTAAAAAACTGTTTTTTTTTTACCATATTTTATCTTCATACTAAAAATACTGAAACACTAAAACTATTAGCTGGGTCAACGCAGCATGTAAATATGCTGGAGAAAATTGAAACTGATCAAAGCAATCAGAAACTGTAGAAAAAGGTCTATTTACAAATTTGAGGTTATGTATGTATTCGCCGATGACTGTCAAACGAAATCGATACTGCCAAAATTGTCTTGGGTGCCTTTGGTGATACATATATGTACATATGAAGATGAATCTAAGGAAACAATTTTGTTAAGGTAATACTTAAGATTTATACGAGACCTACTTTGTAGACTTCGTCGTTTTGTCGCAAAGTCCTCGTTTGCAAGTTTATGCAATCGCATAAGTCTCTTCGTCGTCAAACGTTTTTTACGGCTCAAGGCAGACTCCATAGAATTAAAAACCTCAAATACAGAGGATGACCTGAAAATGGCTTATAACTAGTATAATATAAATATTGTAAAATATCGCAGTTTGGAATAGACGCCCCAGTCCAAAACACAGATTGATGAGATCACAAAGAGAAACGTCAAAAAAGTTGCGCAACAATCGCGCGTCTTGGCCATAGAATAAATACACAGCATCGCCCACTCATTTTATATAAACATATTTTTATCATTCATTATATAATCCATTAATGAAGAAAAAATATAAACATATACTCGCAAGATATGATGAATCCATAATATAAATTACATAAGATTTAATGTGGAAATGAAGTTATAGGCACTTAAACAATTAAAATCTGACAAAACGAGTGGGGGGCGGAAAGTCAAACAAACATGGCTACTGGTTATTTATTGGCAGTAGGTGAGCTGTCACCTTCTCCAAAATTTTTTGATTCTTAAACGTGTTAATTACGATTATATTTCATATTAAACTAGCAGAATAGACTAGTGATTAGCATATAATGCTTTGAACAGAGTAGTCACGGGTTCAAATCCCACTGGTTTCTGCTGGCCAGACCTTGGATTTGTGACTCCAGGTCGATGGTTTCCTATCAGAGTTTGCCAATTAATTTGATTTTTATTGAAGCGGTTCCAACAAATTGGCAACCTCACCCATTTTCTCGCAAAATATCGAGTTTTCAGCAATCTCGAATTTCGCTGAATTGTATAAAATGCTGCAAATTTACAAATTTGACCATAAATGTCTATGAATGTTAATTGATATGTATTTACTGAATTTTCGATGAATTGTTTAAAATGCTGCAAATTTATGAATTGGACCATATATGTATATATGTCTGTGTGGATTTAATCGATATGTATT
Organism: Arctopsyche grandis; assembly: GCF_051622035.1. Taxonomy (NCBI): domain Eukaryota; kingdom Metazoa; phylum Arthropoda; class Insecta; order Trichoptera; family Hydropsychidae; genus Arctopsyche; species Arctopsyche grandis. Next base: position 32,559,542 of record NC_135363.1, read on the forward strand.
TATGTACTTTGTATAATAGTATAATAATATATCATTATATCAAATGTTCAATGTTTCTGGCCAGGAAGGTGTATTGGGGTTACCTGTCAGGCCTTCCTGGTATAAATTAAAGATAAAATAAAATAAAATTACAATTATATTTCACCATCGATTTAGTGGACCCAATTGAAATCTCTATCGAGGGCCAAACCTCGCAAAATAGCAAAGTTTTAAAGCGGTCGGAAGAGTTTAAAATTGATTCATTTCTATTCATAATTCGTTTGTCACATACATACATACATTCTTCTAAATAAAATGTTTATATAATTAAAATATCCCATATTATATCTTTATTTAATATGGACAAGGCACTTTTCTATATAAATATGTATAATAATTATGTAACCAAGGTAAAAAATTTCACGTGATAAAAAAGTATTGATTTAATAATGTAAAAGAAAAAGAATTTCTTTCGGTTGGCTTTTAATTATAAATTTCAGCATAATATTGTAACGTGATATACCTACAGATAAAGTAAAGTTAATAAGGTTATTGGGAAAATTCGGTCGGCTAAGACTAATCGATAATTAAACGGTAAGGAGCTTAAAAGTTGTAACAAAATGTCAAAATTTCGTATTCGTGCGCGAATAAATTTTCAATTACACTTTTCCATGAAGTCTACTAAATACATAATACGGGCGATTTTGAACAAGGTTGAAATAAAAATGATGAAATAAAAAAAAGCCGAGGCCCGGTCAAATTTGAACATCCCTCGCAATGAATTGTAATGAAGCTTGTACGGGGTGCGGCTCTTTTGCGGCACCCCTACAAATATTTCATTAATTAAAACCGGGCACAACAAAGAGCTTTTGTGACGGTTAGTACTACCTACATATTATACATACGCACAATACTTATGTACTACATTCAACATTTTTACGTATTTCGACGAAATTTCACCGCTCCAAACCTGCTTCTTATATAAATGCGAGCGCAGATTTACGTATAAAAATTCATCACTTTTTATTCTCATTCAAAACATATGTTTTATGGGTGGACATTGAAAATTTGTATCACATATACATATCTGAATTTTATGATCCAGATCGAATGAAATAACGTTCAAACGTCTCATCAAACAATCGCTTTATATCGCTCCGTATTCAATGAAAGCTTAATTTTATGAAACAGCGAGATCATTTGACCTACATACGTACATATGTATGTATATGATGAAACAATTATTAATTTTATTATATATGTTTCACCTGTATGGAATAACGCCTCGAATACTAACCTTTCCAAGTTCCAAATAATACAAAATAAATCCCTAAAAATAATTTATAACACACCCATATTTACTAACTTGAAAAAACTGCAATCCATGAAAAATATTACGTTAGTTACACAGACATTACTAACAAAACTAATCAGTAGATTCTATGACAGAATCACTAATAACCATACTAACACACTTGTGAAAAGTCTCGGTGATTACAAAAAAATGTATACACCCTTCAGGTATAAACACAGATTACCTAAACACAAACTGCTTTAGGTCATCGAATTTAGAGAGGCTTTCATTAATATTATGTATTAGATGTATTATGAGCATTTATAAGAATTGTAAATAGGTTTTTGAGCTCTTTTTCCTATTATGCTGTACATTAACATTATAATGATATAATACTATATAGTAGATCAGTAGCTATTAAAATAGATATAAGATGTATTGTGAACATATGTAATTTAGTAATAATAAAAAGCATTTAAAAATCAAAATCAAACAATTAGACTTCTTTAGATTGTTTTACTTTTTCAAATTATTTTAAAATGAAAGTGTACCATTAAAATTTCAACAACCAACATTCAAGCTGCTATACATCTTTGTTTTTTATTCACAATATATTCCTATAATTTAAAGTTCAATTGAATTCTTTTAAATCATAAAAAAATAATGAAAGTTGCTTAAAAAAATCTTAATATTAGAGATACTATTTCAAATGTGAAGTTTATACCAATAAGCTAATCTATATTACTTAAGCATTTAAAAAACTATAGATACAGAAAAAAATATTCAAAGCTGTTATATATACTATTAATTTACTGTCACTAAATTTGATATATGCCAAATTATTTAATTGGCATATATCAGATTTTCATGTTTAATTTTTTTAAAAAAAACCTCACTCATATGCATGCTCAAATTAAGGTAAATAATTTTTCATTTGATTGAATACCGCGTCATAATATATTGTAATATTAAACCTCGCGATAAGATTGATAGATTTCATGTCGGAGATTGCAAGTTCTTTCTAGAAAATTTTAATATGGTATTCGTGTTGCGTCTTATTTTTATTAATGATTGATATGCTCTGAATCCATTTATTTTCATTTTCACCGTGGACAGGAATAATTTAATTTAAAAATTTTATAAAAAAGAAACATGTTGAGTATTCGGTTTATATTAACTTTGACAAACTATTTCCAAGAAATTGTATCTTATTTGGTTAAATATATTTATGGACATATAATCGTTCTGTGTTCTATTTTTAAGCAAACAAAGTAGAAAAGTCTTACAAGTTCAATACTGTTTCGAATTTCACTTTTCTAAAATTTTAATACAGCACTTAAGCTCTCAAGACAAAATACATAATGCATCAACTTGTCCCTGCCAAAAGAGGCTTATTTATTAATTGGCACTGTTTTGTAGAACAAATTTGGTGTTAAGTTCTAATAATATAAGATCTTAATAGTATTTCAATATAATTTTTATAATATGTAGGTATAGATTTTAATTTGGAGACAATTTTATAACAAGAAATTAAAATTTTGCTTCCCGAAAAGTACCAATTATTCAAAAAATTTGCGTTACACGATGATTTACGTAACAGAATTGTTATGAATTTCCTCGAAAGAAATTTACACCTCAAAAATAAGAATTTTTCACATAATTTATAACACATACTAACATATCACATATCCCTCGATTATAGTGGACTTTGTTTACATGGTTTTAATGAATTTCGTATCTATGGCCTACTCTATAATTAAGGAACTCAAAAAAAGAAAATCTTATTTATTTAAAGAAGCACAGAAACGTAAAGCTTAAATAGACACAGTCCAAGTTTTCCAACCTTCTTCAATATATGTACACACAGGCCTTCAAATAAATTTATTTTAACTTTCGTAGTCTTAAACTTGATTTTACTTTAATTTTTGCAATTTTTTTTTTATACTAAATTAATATAAACCTTTTTTAAATAAACTCTTTTTGCTACAGGTTTTTAATTTAATAATAAAAATACACTAGAACTAAATTCTGGGTCAACGCAATATTTAAATATGCTGGAGAAAATTGAAACTAATCAAAGCAATCAGAAACTGTACAAATAAGTCGATTTACAAATTTAAGGTTATGTATACATATATTTGCCGATGACTGTCAAACAAAATCGATACGGCATGTCGCTTTGTCCAAAATTGCCTTGCGTGCCTTTGGTGATATAGATTAAACTAAGGAAGTAATTTTAAGGTAATATGTAAGATTTATACGAGTCCTACTTTGTAGCCTTCGTTGTTTTTAAGTACTCGTGCAAAGTACTCGTTGCTAGTTTATGCAATCGCATAAGTCTCATCCTCTCCAAAGGTTTTTTTATGGCTGAAGGATTAAATGACTAGACGTTGGCAATTGACCTGAAAATGGCTTATAACTAGTACAATATAAATATCGTAAAATATCGCAGTTCGGAATAGACTTTCCCAGTCCAAAATACAAATAGATGAGATCGGAAAGAGAAACGTCTAAAAATTGGTGGTAAAATCGCGCGTCTTGGCCATAGAATGAGTACACAGCTTCGGCCATTTCATTTTATATAAGAATATTTTTATCATTCATTGTATAACCTATTAGTGAAGAAAAAATATATTTGGGAGATAACGAGAGTCTATAATGCAAATTTTATAAGATATAGTGAGAAAAAGATAATGTAATAGGCATTTAAACAATTAAAATCTGACAAAACGAGTCGAGGCCAGAAAGTCAAACCAACAAGGCTACTGGCTATTGGCAGCGGGTGAGCTGTCATCTTCTCCAAAAGTTTTGGATTTTTAAACATGTTTACTATGATTATATTTCACAAGCAATTGAAATATTTAAGAGTGTGGGAAGTTTGTCAGACTAATTGACAGTGTAACTAATAAAAACCTTGTAATAAAAGGTTAAATACACATTCTAATCTAGTCTAAGCCCCCTATACCTCAATACCAATAATTTCACTTCTAAGGTGCGCTTTCTATACATATGCAGAACCCGAAATTATTTTTATATTATACTAGCTGAACCCGGCATGCGTTGCAATGCCACAATAGCGCAAGCAATTCCCATTCCCGTTCACATTCCCGTTCTCGTTCCCGTTCCCGTTCCCGTTCCTGTTCTCGTTCCCGTTCCCATTTGTCGTAAAAACTCAGCCAGCGAACACATTTGAAATTATTCAATTATTTGTTTATTTTACCCTAACAACGCATGTCGGGACGCGAAAACATTTGAAATTATTTCGTTGTAATGCCACTCATTTCCATTTTTCCCGTTCCCGTTCCCGTTTTTGGCCAATTTTTTTTCACAGTAAGCTTCCAGGACATGTATACAATAAATCCTGAAAGTTCCATTTTTCCATCAAACAATAACGCATACAATTCCCGTTCCCATTCCCGTTTCTAGATACGTTTCGATAAGTGAATGTTTCAGTTTCGAATTAATACATAATAATCAAATTAAAGTAAAGTATAGGAACGCATACGTGACACACAGACAAATATTGATTTATATACATATGTATGTAGGAATGTTATGAGTGGTACGTATTGTCAGGTTGGTATGAGTGGTACGTAATGTATTTGTACGTTGGCATGCAAACGCGCATTTTACTAACGTACACAATTCCTTAACTACACACTGGCGCTTCATATTTTAGCGTCGATAAAATCGTAATTACGAATATTATTACTAAGAAGTTTTATCTCGTTTTTTACTAACCTCTTATACGTTTCACATGGTTTTCGTGTAATTTTCACAGTAATCTTCCCGGATATGCAAACAACAAATTCTGAAAGTTCCATCGTAATCGGTTTAGTGGTTTAGGAGCCTATTCGAGACAGACAGATATACAGACAAACATTGATTTTTATATATGTATGTATATAGATTATTTTTTAATCGAATCGTTTTTGCTGGGTGGTTCTCTTTTATACTTTTTAGTAGATGGTGCTAAATAGCGAACGCTCTGTATAGCTGACAGTGTAAACGTTGAAATTTAATTCGCAATTGCAAAATATCGTCCCTCGGGATATTTCCCACAATTAAAGATCATCAATCGAGGCTTTCACGGGTTGACGCGCGTCAAGGGGTGCTCGCAAAAAGCTTCCGTTCTCACGGGGACTCGTTTGTTCCCGATCTTATCGGAGACCTGTTTTTTTTTCTAAGTTTTATTTTTTCCTTTCCAACGTCTTGAATAATCCAACCGGAAGAGCCCGCTTTTTTCCGACCGGTGGGCGGGGGCGGGGAGGGACGTAACGTCAATCCGTGGATAAAAGCTTCGAATTTTCCGCGGACTTTTTTCCATCGTGGGAAATTTCAGACATGCGGACAGACGCGCTCCGTCGCACTGACATGCGTTGTACATTTATGGAAACGAGATGCGTCAACCCTGATAATACCATACATGTAAAAGTATACTCATAGGATTTAAATAGCGAAAATCTGAAAATCTCGTATGTACATATATGAGGTTGCGTTTTCCGATATTGTTTGTTCAAACCCCTTGGGCCTATCGGCTTTGCCGCCTCCCCCAAGTATATTAAATAAATAAAATAAAAATTTTAGTCAACGTATGATCGATCTGTAGTAATTAAAACCTTAAAAAATCAATTGAATTTTAATTTTATTTTAATCGAACATGTACACTAAATCACTCCAAAGCGACGAGTATACTACATATGTAGTACAGATAGAATACGATCAATAAAATCAACACAAGTACTATACATATTACCCCTATTTATTTCCCACTGCCTTTTTACAAGGTATGCTAGGATTTGACTCACTATCTTCGAGAAGAATTATTGCCATTTCCAAATATTTCTTTGGAGTATTAAAGGAAAGAATTGACAACTCTTCGATTATATTGGAAATTAAATGTTCAGCGGCTGAATGTGGTAGAGCTTTGCGTCATCATTTACTTTTCCAACGTATTCCTGCGAAAACGTCTGTTTTCAATAACTCGTCTATTGTAAAGGCTTTCCAATTCCTTAATGTAATAGATGAACATTTGGACATGTTCAATTGTCATGTAGATGAACTGGTCGGTTTCATGAGATTCAATACAAGTCTATTTGAATGAGATGAATGATTGGTAATTTTTATTGTTCTTTTCTTTGTTATTTTCTTTTTTTGTAAGACTGGTGTGACACTTTGGGGCAACCTGTCAGGTCACATTGCTCATATTACTGTTATTATTATTATAAAAATAATAAATAAATATACAATGTGAATTCACAGAAACAACACCCACAGTGATATCTATGGAGACATTTTGCAGCATTTTATTATACAAATTGGTGAACCTCAAAATGCCGAATACTTTGAGATCAGCATAGAGATTGGAAAAGAAATGCTAATTGTACAGGAACCGTTTCAATAAAATTCAGAACAATTAGCAAACTCTGCTGGTAAATGATCGACCTGGAGTCGCAAATCATGGTCTGGCCAGCAGCTACTAGTGGAAATGGAATAGTAGTTATCAATAGAATTTTTGTTAATAATCCACAAGAATAGTCGAAATATGGTTTTTCTAAGTGGAATTTTATTTAATTCTCATATAAAAACAAATTAATATATTATCCCTATTAATTCAATTCAGATTCGTTTAAATACGAGTAAATACTAGTACGAGCTTCTAGCTCGCAATTTTACTGATTTAAAAATCAGGGCACTTCCAATTAACCCTTTTAAACGAAAAAAAAAATAATGTGCCTAGAACACTATCTCAATAAACATGTTTCAATAGAAAATACTCAATATAAAATAGTATTAACAGTGGGAAAACATCTCAAGTTAAAATACATACTTTTGACTTTTGATTTGACTTAGAGAGATTTGAAAGCTGAAAAGTACCACAAATGAAAGATAAAATACCCGGCTATAGATTCCAATAATTGTTTTGAACAGAAAATTGATAGATTTTGAGACATCGACCGAACAACACCAAGATATAGAAAAATCGCGTGATTTAAAAAACACACATATCTCCGAATCTCGAGCCAATCAATCTATATTTTTTATTACCAGATTCGTGTTCACTGGGCATAGATGTATAAGAAAAGTCATATCTAGTCTCTGAAACATTTTTCGTGTCGAACAGTGTAATTGGTACCGTAATACCGTTTATTAACGAGAATTTATTGTTCATATGCAAATATATCAATTTTAAAAATTGAACAGTATGAAAATTTCACCCCAAACTGAAATTGTAAATCATAGCACCGATAGGGTTAACCATCCGATGTAAAATGATTGATTTTATCATGACAAGCGATCAGATTTTAATATCGAATCAATTTCACCGCGAAATTCATCATCCCTTTAAATATAATTTATTATCATACAAAGTTCAAACAACCAGACAGCAAAATAACATTCCCCTTTCATCAATTTATTGATACAGTTCATTCGAAATTTATTCCATTAATCTTTCGCAAACTTTTCGAACCATTTTCGACGTTTCAATTGCACTATTTAAATAACGTTTTTATATGAAATAATTTATATTGATTTTTTACTAGTAGGATAATGTGTGCGGTTGCATGTGGATGGGGGCCCTCGAGGGCGTAGCCGTCAGAGGCTGCGCCCTCATCAATCCAACCCTTAGCCGACTGACTATCAATCCTCAAGTTTCTGGGTGTGTGCTCCACCAACTGGAACCCTGGGAAGTTTTCAGCCAAATTTCACAGACGAGAGTTTTGCCACGCGTTTTGGTTTTTGAACCAAACTCGCACAACCACCATCATAAGTAAATACTTCAAAGGAGTTACTAAGTGAGCCTAAATTTACACTATTGTCTTATATATGTAAATGAGTATGTACAGTTGCTAACTTCTGAGAAGGTCAGTGTCGAATCTTTAATGATAAAGTTGACAAATTCAATTGTGAAATGAATAATGCTTTTGATACGTTTAAAGAATATCTAGACCTGGTATGAAATTTAAATTCACGCTTTTAGTATCGTATTAGGCTAGTGTTGTACCTGATCAAATATCATCGCATGGGTTATGGCATATTAAATTATTAAATAAATAAAAAAGATCCGAACGCGGTCGTATTTTTTCAAATACCTGTTAAATATATTTAATTTAATATTTATATTTAATTATTTAACACAAAAGTGTTAACACATTAAAAAAAACGCAAAAACTACTAACCTACTTATGAACTTATAAACAATATAAAACACCAATAGAAAAATAAATAAATGAATTAAATAAATTTTCAATAGATGGCGGTAAATGCAATCAGAGACAGAATCATTGGTAGCAAATAGTATATATAAAAGTTTTTTTTCTTTCGTTATTACATATATATTCATATTATTGTTGTACCTGATGTCATATCATCGCATGGGTGTTGACATATTAAGTTATTAAATTTAAAAAAAATAAAAGAAATGTGTCGGTGCTGTGTTCGATCCGCACACTGTCGTATTTTTTCAAATACCTTTTAAATACATTTAATTTAATATTTATAGTTAATTGTTTAATATGAAAAAATGTATAAACTACCTACCTACATGTAAACAATATAAAACACCAATTAATTAATTAATCAAATAAATATTTAAAAGATGGCGGTAAGTTCTCACCCAACCGGAAAGATTGGCATCGATTAGTATATATAGGAGTTTTTTTATTTTGTTATTATATCTTTGCATACGTTTTAGCAGTGACGTACATATGTATGTCGAATCGTAATGACTATTATATATGTAGTATGGCGAGCGTTATCTCAGACAGACAGACACACAGACAGAATAGCGATATTATATTTATTTTATTTTTAAGAAATCAATACCACAGAGACTTGACAGGTAGCCCCAAAGCGTCAATGTGTTTATAATACAAATATAAGTAAAAATAAATCAAGAATAACAAAAATCAATAAGATTGAAAATTATATCGTGCTATCTAGGATGTGTTCGATCAACTCAACATAACTGTCATTGAAGAGGTCCAAGTAAAGTGCCAGTAAGTTATGGAGTCGAACAGCTCTCGAGAGGGTGGAGTTCATGAGTATGTTTGTTTTAGCCCTTATTGGCAAAAAGATATCATGTTTTCGCAAAACCCTATGATTTTCCGGGGCCCAAAATTTTAGCTTCTCCAGGATAGCAGGATTATATGTATAATATTAAATTGAACGTTTTTTTGGTAGTGGTTTAGCTGTGACGTACATATGTATGTCGCATCGAAACGACTATTATAGTACGGCGAGCGTTATCTTGCACAGACACACAGAATAGCGATAATATATTATTAAATGTGTACGTGTTCATTAAAAGATTTGTGTATTAAATTATTTTTTCTGGAATGGTATATGATATGTCAAAAATCAAATTATAGAATAAATACATAATCTTTGGGTCCATTAAAAGTATCGGAAATGGAAATTTTTAAGTTAATTCAAATAAAGCGTAGATCGAAAAAGACAGCAAATTTGTCGAATAATTCGTAAAAAATAATAAAAAAACTTTGAACTGTCGCCAAACTCGTTAAAGTTTGCGAAAATCGTAAATTTGACCAATTTTTTTATTGTATGAAGAGGCGACATTGCCGAAGGGCATTTTTTGTTTGTTTCTTTTATACATATTAATGGATTTATAAATTTCAAAATTACATTTGAGTAATAGCACCAGGGGAAAAATCATTTCAAAATAACATTTAGATAATTTATCAGTGGTATGTTTAGAACAGTCAAATTGCATAGCAACTACAATTGTCCAGAAAAATAGACTCTGAACTTTACCAAAAGCATTCCAAGTTCTATTTATTTATTTATTGAAAAATCAATAGACAACTTATGAAGAAATGCACATCCACAAGATTACTTTTTAATCCACAAGAATAGTCGAAATAAGATTTTTCTAAGTGGAATTTTATTTAATTCTCATATAAAGATAATTTAATATATTATCCCTATTAATTCAATTCAGATTCGTGTTAATACGAGTAAACACTAGTACGAGCTTTTTGCTCTCAATTTTACCGATTTAAAGTTCAAAACACTTCCAATTAACCCTTTTAAACGAAAAAAAAAATAATGTGCCTAGAACACTATCTCAATAAACATGTTTCAATAGAAAATACTCAATATTAAATAGTATTAACAGTGGGAAAAAATCTCAAGTGAAAATACGTACTTTTGACTTTTGATTTGAACTGGACGACTACTTAGAGATATTTAAAAAATGAAAAATACTACAAATGAAAGATAAAATACCACACTATAGATTCCAATATTCATTTTGAACAGAAAATTAACAAATTTTGATAAATCAACCGAACAATACCAATTTATAGAAAAATCGCGCGGTTTAAAAAACACATATTATATATCTCCGAATCTCGAGCCAATCAATATTTTTTATTACCAGTTTCGTGTTCACTGGGCATATATCTACATAATAATAAAAGTCATATCATGTCTCTGAACCAATAAAAAAGTCGTCATTTGTCGAACAGTGTAATTTATAAAAAACTTTCACAAGAAATCAAAATACTTAAAAAGAATACATTTGATGTGTTCAAGCATACAGTTTTATTCTTATCGAAGAATTCTTTGAAATTCAAATACATAATTATTTTGTAATTTAATAATTGAATAATTCAAAATCATATCAATACATATGTATGTATATACGTACTCAATTTGCACAGATAGACAATCATGGATCGGGTAAATTAGACATGTTCAAAAGATTAACCAAATTCCCATAAATTTTAACTATACGTTCGCTTGTGCAACAATAGACTATTGTTTCTCCTTACATGTCACACATCGCCTTTGTTCTAATCGTGTCTTAATATTTAATCAAAACGTACGTAAGCTAATTAACTCGCATAAATCATTCCAAATGTATACACACACAATAACGATTCACCGAAAACAATAATTCCCAGTGCGAAAATTTACCTCGAATATCCTGAAAAATCAATCCGTATCTATTAGGACGATAATCGCACGCCAAATTTGCGACAAATCCACCTCATTTTGATTGACGCCTACACGATCCTCTCCCAAAATAATAAAATGACGTAAAAAAATACGGATAAAGAGTACTCTCCGTATAAAATGAAATATCCTCTTTTCCCCGAAAGAAACTATGTATTATATAATGTGTGTATATACATACGTACAAAAGTAGACCGTTCGAAAAGTTCTCGAAAAGTAAACACAATACTATATTTATATTTAATTGGTTTTGGAGAGTTATTTTATCAGGTATTCGCAACAGTGCTTCACTATACTTAAGTGTGGTTTTACGTCAGTTTGAAATTACCCTTTGCAATTCGACTAAATTAAAAACGTGCGCTAAATTTAATTTGTTTCGTTTTATTCATAAAAATTAAAATTTTGTTACTAAAATACATTTGCTAAAAGATATGTGTTGTTTTTTCACATTTTTTTGCATTTTTACAAACCTCTTTTTAGTTTACAACTCTGAAAAAAATTTGCCTCTTATCCAATCATTTTCATACTTTGCCATATTGCTCGTTTTGGTCATCGATATATGTAAGTAAATGTATCCTCCGCCATTACGATGGTGCAAAAATATCGTGTAAGACGCGTTTGAAATCTGTCCCTCGAGATAGTTCCTGACGTTAATCGCCCAAAATGTTCAGTGGAATTGTTCGCCCACTGCGCTCGCCTCAGTGTTTTCTTGGTGAATATCCGTTTTCGCTTTAATTGCATGAACGCCTATAACTATTTATTTTTTCACTCTATATTTTATGAAATTTGTTTTTTAGGTTCTCATTATCTCTCATATATATATTTTTAGTTCACTCAAAGTGTTAATAATGAATGTTATCGATATCCTTGTCGTTCTAAATATCGATCCATATTACTTTTACGGCCAAAACTCTCGTCACGCATTTGAGACTTTTAGGTTATGATTAAACGTCAGTCATATATTTCATGTATCAGATTCATAATATCATACTGTTCGCCAAATGTTTATAAAAGACGTATAGTATATGGTATAATACGACGAGACAGCCTCATCTATCTTAAGGGAATAAGTTCCCTATTAATAATGCGCATTGAAGAATTATAAGACTTTAAACTCAGTGACAGTGCAATATCTGTGCGGTGTCGGTTTGAATCCTTAGTTATAATACTTATAATTATAAATAAAATAAACCTTTTTTTAGTTTTGTATATAATATTAAGATATATAAAAAAACCCGCGTAAGTGATGATATAAAAGCGGCCCAAACCTCTTAGTAATATATTAAATTACATTAGCTGGGATCATAATTTTGATTGAAACCCCAATCATTGAAATATTTTTGATTGAAATTTTAACCCCACACATTTGTACATTTGTTAATAAATTATTCAGATTTTTTTGCATTTTTTGTGAACTTTTTAAACGTCCCTTCCCATATGATTTCAGGGATTGAAGATACGAGCACGCAAAAAAAGGTTTTTCAATAACACTCAAGTGATTCGGCTATTGTTAGTCCGCGGCGCAAAAGAAAACGCGTATACATTTCCACCAAACGTCGGAGGAAAACGCGAAAAAGCGATAAGAAAATATTGAATAGAAGACCAACTATTTGACTTGTTCTGTACTCGCGGAGAGTTGTCTTCCGAGCGAGCTACACAAAATAATAGTTCTTTGTTATCGTTCTACATCCCAGCTATTCTCTTGATGATGATGATGATGATGACGATCGTGCCAGTGTACTTGTTCACACACGTATATGTACACCTTTGCTTTTTATGGACGTTAATTTAGAATACGATTCGCTGAAAGGAGTGAGTTGCTCGTACTGTGATACAATGGGGCATTACGACTTCGTACTACTGAGATATAATAAAAATGAAAAAAAAGTCTCGAGCTTCAAATTTTATATAAAGAAATTTAATGTTCATAAATGGCTCCATTCCAGTAATGAATAGTAAATAAATAAAAAACATTACATACTTATTAAAGCAAAAAGGATATTACAAATTTACATTGTAATGGGAAAAAAATTTGTATTATATAATAATAAAAATATATATAAGTAAGTGAAATAATGCCCTAAATGATATTAATTTATTTTTTAATCGTAAATTTTTCGGTTTTCTCTACGTATGTACATATGTATTTGTACACGAAGACATATTTTTGAATAACGCATGTTTGTTTTAAATGTTAAAAAAAATACAGTATTAAGTGTGAGAATGTTGATTTGAAATGGTCAGTTCTGTAATTTTTAAAATGACAAAATAATTAATTACACTGAGCAACAAAAAGTTACGTTTTTTACTTACCAATCTAATTAATCGAAGAATAATCAAACTTCACTAACTTTGATCCATTCGATTCGGGTTGACTTGCTCTTGTTTAATAGATATGAGCGTTTAAAAAAAAGAGCAATTTTTACAAATGTTTTATAGTATTGCTGTGCCAAACGTATTGGCCAAGAGTATTGGAATCAATAATTAGATTTTTTTTCTATTGATTGTGTTTTTTTATTTCCTTAAAATATGTGTAATTAATTGTATAGTGAATTTTAGAAGTCAAAAACATTTTTTCCGTAATGTTATGAGCTAATTTTGAAAATTTTTCACTTTACCACGTTTATAAGAATTGGTTTTAAACTAAATATTTTTTATCTGAACGTACTTATTCTAACGGTACATGATTTTAAATTAAAATATAAAATGTTCAACAGTTAGCGTGTGCGAGTGAGATGGAGTGATGTGGTCTTCATCTCGCTCTTATAACAGCATTTTTTACTCAATTTAAATTAATACATACAACATTCCCATACAACAGCATTTTTAACTCAATTAAATTAATTTACCACTTGAAGTATGTTTTAATAAAATAAAAAATATTAACATAAAAACCCAACCCTTATAAACGCCGTAAAGTGAAAAATTTACTAATTTTCGTCGTTGTATTACGGGAAAAATATCTTTGACTTTTAAAATTTGCTAGACAATAAACAATACGTATTTTAAGAAAATAAAAAAGACAATCAAAAGAAAAAACACGTGAATCTTGATTCCAATACTCATTTTTGGCACAGCAATACTAGCCTGACAATATTTGGGTTCTTATCCACACTCTTACGATCGTTTTCAAACTTGGAATATATGTGGAAATCAAATCAGTCAGTACGATGGTGAAAAATCGTAAACATGTGTGAAAATACTGCATTTTCATTCTCGTTAACGTCTATTAGTAAGTTGCCGTATTTATCCACACTCTTTCGATCGTTTTTTCCCTTTTCGCCACTCTCTCGCTATGTTAGATTTTAAATGCTTAAACGCCTATAACTTTTTCTTTTCTCACTGTATATTTTTTTAATCGCTCACATCTCTTAAATAAGATCAAGCCAACCAAAATAATTATCATATTCGAATTTATTGGATCAAACTTATAAATGATTGATTAATATCCGTTCCGATATACTTTTTTAAGCATTACACATTTCTTTCTGAACAAACCATATTTAAGAATCCAAGTCAAACTAACCCCTTTCCATATTTTACTTGAAGTAAATTTTCCACTTAAACCAAATTTACATATATCGACTGCACTGAAATATTATTATTTTCTTTTTAATGCATTAATGCTTGATTTAAAACATGAACTTAAAACGTGAACTATGTAATAATCGCTACATTGATTTTGGACACCATAAATGCTTTTGAATGATTTATTCAACCGCTTACTACTAAATTCGAATATGTTTCTTTCGCTACATTCTGACTGAGACGTGTTCATACATGTTTAGAATAAAGTAAGGCAGTAACCGAAGGGAACTAATTATTTGGTGGGTTAAATACATATAACTAAAATGATCAGTTAAATTAAGATTAATATTCAGTAATTTATTAAATTAGTGATAAGTCAAATAATATAAATGATCAGTAAATTTTAATTTTTCGATCAGTAAATTACAATTTTTCGATCAGTAATTAATTAAATAAGTAATCAGATAAATAATATAAATGATATGTGAAACCAAATAAATTATTATTTTTGACAGTTGGATGATAGCGCGTCGCCCATCTTAGATCTTTTAACCTATCCTGACCGTTAAATAAATAAATGCAGCCAACATTTATTTATTTAACGGTCAGGTTAGGTTAAACTAAGTTAGGGTTGGCCCTAGTCATTTAAGATTAGGTTGTTAGGGTCAATAGAATTTTAATAACAAATAACTGGCTTACCTTGAAAAAATTAACGAATTTTTGTTATTAATCCACAAGAATAGTCGAAATATGATTTTTCTAAGTTGAATTTTATTTAATTCTCATATAAAAACAATTTAATATATTATCCCTATTAATTCAATTCAATTTCGTGTATATAAATACTAGTACGAGCTTTAAGCTCGGAATTTTACCAATCTAAAATTCAGCACACTTCCAATTAATTGGGCCAGAACACTATCCCAATAAACATCTTTCAATATAAAATACGTACTTTTGACTTCTGATTTGAACTGGACGATTACTAAGAGAGATTTGAAAGCTGAAATGTACAACAAATGAAAGATAAAATACCCGACTATAGATTCTGATATTGGTTTTGAACATAAAACTGACAGATTTTGACATATCGACCGAACAACACGAAGATATAGGAAAATCGCGCGATTTAAAAAACCCATATAACTCCGAATCTCGAGCCAATCAACATTTTTTGTTACCAGATTCGTATTTACTGGGCATAGATCTATATGAAAAGTCATATCTCGTCTCTGAACCATTTTTCGTGTCGAACAGTGGAATTGATCATTTATTTTAAAATCTTATCATTTCGTTTATATACTGATCATTTTGGTTTAATTACTGCGCATATCATTTTAATACTAATCATTCTATTTAATAACTGATCGCATAGCAACTGATCAATAAAAACTGATAATTTATTATATTCACCGATCAATCCATTATTTTTACCTACCAAATGAATTTTTCTACTGATTTTTTTACTGATCGGTTAAATGGGGCCATTTTGTAATACGAAACGAATGGTATATATTTTTTACGTCAACACTTAAAATAAACTTCCAAACATATTTTTGATTTTTATTCCACCTGTTTAAGGAAGGCGAGTACAGTACTTTGATTAAATTTTTATTGTTGGAAAAACTTTTTTACACTGTGCGTTTTTAAATAAGAATTTTAACCAACAAAAAAAATGAACGCCCTTCGTCCTTCACGTTCATTTTTTATTATTATGAACTCGTGCATACAAAACAACATTTTGTGTATGTGTTTGTGTAATTTTATTTTTTTGGTATACGTGTAATACAATAGCAATGTTTGTACAGTGAAGGAGCCACGCTGTTAGTTTATTCTTTCGCTGTTTATTTATTTTTCGAATGGGAAAACACTCATTCAGAAGTAACAATCACATATTAATGTTTACAAAGCTTTTGCATATATGCACCGTTTGGTATCGAATTTCGCGTTCGATCCAGCGGTCGACAACCATTCCGCAATTAATGCGACGCTGTAAATATCGCCGTGGAAAAACGTGGAAACTTCCCCTCGGTCGGTACTTCCGTTTCCCTTTGGGAAATATAAGAAGTTTTCTTGCAATAACGATAAATTGAAAAGGAGACGGATGCCTATAGACCTGGCTCTCTAAGTACTACATACATATACACATAGGAAGCGAACAGTATCCATATATTACATATATACCAATATGTTTTTTTATTGCTTTTTTTTAGGTTCGAAACGTTTTTTTCCATATGGTAATACTATGGTGTTAATCCGTAAATGCAAGTTTGCGGATTAAAGCTTATTTTTGCTGAAACCACTTCGGAGGCTTTGGCGGAAATCTGGCGATTAATCCGCTAGAATTACAGCTTAGTGGCGCTCAGGAAGTTTCGACGATAGTTCTTTTTATCAGCATGAAAAATAATTCGAAACAGCGCACAACAATAAAAAATAATCTAGGTCGAAAAAACACGTATCCATTATAAATATACAAAATAAAAAAATTAGTAAAATTATTTAAAAATTCTACAAACCAAAGGGCTGTCTTTCTGGTATTGAAAATATATGTATGTATATGTATGGCAGTATGGCTTAATGGTAGCGTGTATTTTTAGCACCAAGTGATCAGTGGGTGCGATCCGCCATACTGCTGGTTAGATTTGGGGTATTTGTGACACCAAATTGATCGTTTCTTATCAGAGTTTGCCTATTTTATCTGATCATTGTTGAAACGGTTCATCAAAATTGGCAAAAAATCAGCTTTCCTGTTGTCACAAATCTTCTGTATTTATTGTGTGTGTAATTTGTAAAAATTATGTAAAAAAATCTAAATCCATAGATGTCTCAATGGATTAATTAATTGTTAATTTCGTGTTCTTCAATTTCTCGATATACAGTGATTTATGTAAAAAATGCTGCATTGTTTATAATTAATTAATTAATGGAACATCTATGTGAAATAAAAAAAAATTTAAGAAGTTAATCAATACTATGGATGTCTGGTCACTGAAGCTAATATGTAAATAAATAAATATTTTAAAAATAAAATAATGATAATTATATCGCGCGCTCATATAACCATTATTAACCTAAGCTTCACCTGTATTGAATGACCTTTTCAAGCTCCAAGTAATACAAAATAAATCCCTAAAAATAATTTACAATACACCCATATATACTAACTTGAAAAAACTGCATGCCATATATAATATTCCGTTTATTACAGACATTACTAGCAAACTAACTAGTAGATTCTATGACAGAATCACTAATAACCATACTAACACACTTGTGAAGAGTCTCGGTGATTACAACAAAATTTCTATATCCTTCAGGTATAACACACAGATTACCTAAACACAATCTGCTTTAGGTCATCGACTTTAGAGAGTCTTTAATTAATATTGTGTATATTAGATGTATTATGAGTATTTATAAGAATTGTCAATAGGTTTTTGAGCTCTTTTTCTTATTACGCTGTACATATTAACATTAGAATAATATAATACTATGATTACTAACCAAATTACATTAAAATTGTAAAATAGAAAATGATCAGTAGCTATTAAAATAGATATAAGATATATTGTGAACATAATTTCGTAACAATAAAAAGCTTTTAAAAATCAAAAATACCCATTTCTAATTCAAACCTTTCAATATAAAAAATATTGTATAGAAATTTGTCGAAACGACTACAACAAATCATCCCTTCTCAAATATCAACACCTACATATGTACATGGAAGAAATGGCTGGTCGAGAGCCCACTTCACATCGTAATAAAAGAATCGAGTCGAGGTTAAGAATAGCTCATGTATGTATGTATGTATATGTATGTAGGATACACTTGTGTATGAAATTTTCTCAATTTGCGGGCGGGAAATGAATCGCACTCTCAAAAGGAAACTTTCCAAGAATGATTTCCCGACCCTCGTTACTCGAAGGGAAAACCCCCCCCCCCCCCACTTTTGGCGATCGTCGCATAAATTTCTTTCAGGTCGCTTTCGGAACAGGTGTCGTCCAGCGGATATCAACACGTGGTGCGGGATTTTTCCCTCCCGCCCCCCCCCCACCCACCCTCACAACCTTCGTCCTCGTCAAATATTGAAAGCGTCGTCCGGGAAACTTTTTGAGAGAAACCCTCCCACCCTCTCACTCTCTCCGCACTCGTTACATATTCCACTCGCGGGACCAGTGAATATCAAAGGGTGGGGCGCCTCTATATCTTTCTCTCCCGTAAACAATGAAACGGAGTCCCGCTATGAAATATTCACTCGCGTGTAGGGTCACCATATCTGACGGACCACGCACCAAAAACTTGCCGTCTTTTTACGGTTCTCAATTCTGTATACACTCAAAAATAGGGTTGGCACTTTTTAAAAGTACGCTACTTTTTTTTATAAAAACCACGCAGGTTGTTGTCGTTCTCAATTTGGGCTGCAGTAGTAACAAACATTTTTTTTTAACTTTAAAATAGTATTTTCCTAGATAAATATACACATGTATTTACAGGTACATATTAATTAAATATATATAACACACGTTTCACAGCATTTATTGATGATTAAGGAGATACATGCACTGGCAGTGCTCAGTCCAGAATGACATGATATCGCCTAAGTACCCGTTTATAAGTATCTCCTTATAAGTGGTAGATCTCTCAGGACATCTTCGACGTCTAATTTGTTTACCTATTGTTATGGTCACGTACGAATATGTCTTCCCAGGACATTCGCTCCCACGGTACAGGTCAATTCTGAGAAAGGACTAATATCAGCCAACTCGGTCGCCATTGTTTAGCCTACATGCACTTAGCCTGTCGCTAATCCTTGAAACCACTTATACCGGTCACACGGTCTCTCAGGACGCTACCCGGCCTAATCCGATCGCAATTACTCGGCGGCTCTTTTCAGTATATGTAACAATATTATTTTTTATTCAGTTTTATTGCTTTTTTTCCTTATGTACATTTTATATACTATTTTTATTTTTTTCAATGTGAAACTATGAATTGGATTTAAGGAATTTATTTATTCTTTCAATTGATTTTTTTACCTGTGTTAATTATTTATGTATTATTTTTCTTTTGTTTTTTTATCATATTTTTTTTTTTTGCTTTTGCTTTTTATTTTATGTATTTTACTTTATTTTATTTTTTGTTTTTCTTCTCTTTTTCAAATGTAGGCCATTGGGGCGCATTAGGTGCTTCCTGTAATGCCACAATGGTCCAAAACTATAAATAAATATCAATACTGGTCAATTTCATAAGAAAAAGTAAAATATAAATTAATTTAAAAAAAAATCCAAAATGTAAAAAAAAATATGATACTGGCTCAAATGATTATCTTGGAAGAATATCTATATTTGAACGAAATGCGTATACTTTAGTTGAACCGATCTTGCATGAGACGTAAAATGTACATGCTATCGCATTCACCCCCCACTCGACCCACGATGGCCAATTACATTTCGTTTCAGTTTCGCATTGTAAGTGTTGTATAAAATTAAAATTAAAGTTAAAATTTTCGATTTCTTTCATTCTGAGGTACATTTACGACAAACGTGTGCAGTAAATATCACGTAATTTTTTTTTCATTTCAAAGTAACCGAATTGAATCTGAAAATTTTTTAACAAAACCAATAACGGGGGGTGGGAGGGGTTGCAAAATATTCATGAAAAACCTATTTTTGAGTATTAATATATGTACATACATGCAAGTGGCAACCCTACTCGCGTGTCTGTTCTCTATTCGGGAACCTCGGCGTAGATCGCTTATTCATGCAGATGTGACAACGAACATATCCATGATTGATCAAAGCCAAAAAAAATCGCAAACAAATAATATACATACGTAAACGCGCAAAATGAGTATATAGATGGGGAGAGGTGGGGCGAGGGGATGGCTAGGGAAAAATCAAAAGGGCCGAACGTGTCTTTAGGTCTTTAGAAAGTTGTGTGAATGTGTTCGAGCGTGAAAAGGGCTTCCGTTGACAGTTTACGTAATTGGCTAGACGTATTATTAAATCAAGAAAAATCAGGCGAAAGTCAAATGGGGAAACTCGCGAAAGCCTAATTTTATTATGCTCACATGGTTTTTCTCAAACGGGAACAATTTTTCGTTCTGGCCAAAGTTGAATATAATATATTTGACTTTGACCAGAGCTCCGCTATAATAAGATGACGGAATTATGTCAAAAATACTTACACATTGCTCAGAAACACGCTTACAATGTGATTTTTTTTTTTGACAATTTCACGTATTGAATTTAATGCAATATGTACGCATATAAAAGGTACAACTGTCTTAAATAAAATTAAAATAATTTAAAAAGTTTATTAAAAGTTAAATCGAAAATTCACCTACATAATACAGAGTGTGTCAGCGTGGATACGATTTAAATTTTAAAAGTTTGGATTTAATCGTTAATTGTCCAAAAAAAATAGTCAAGTACAACGATTTATAGAAAATATATAATGGCAGTTTTTTTCTATTAAATTGTAGATTTACGATATTGGCATAGGCATAAACACTCATCGAGATCATGTCTATAAATATTGATAATATCTACGTTTTTAGGGTCGTAAAGAGACTTCTTTTTTTTTACGAAAATGGCCAATAAATATCTATAGAGTGTGTCGAAAAAATGATACGCCTTCGAATTTATGACGTCTATTAGTGACATAGATATTTACAATTTCTACAATTGTTGTGTTTCAAAATACCAATATTTAACCTAACATATAATAGTACACAATACTCCACTACATATGTACATATATACAATTTTTTATTACTATTAAAATAAATTACCTAATACTATAAATAATTAACAACATTTTATATGATCTTAATAAGAAACTGGAAGAGTTTACTGACTATCTTAAATCTTTCAAAAATCTTTTTTAAATCTTAAATCTTAAATCTTTTAAAGAATTTCAGCAGTATTTATTTGAACTTTCAGATCTGCATATTTATTGCTTATTCTTTTCTATAGAATTTCCTATATAGGAAATTCTATAGAAATCAGAAATCATGATCGACTCGATCATGATTTTAGTAAGATCGACTTTTCTTGCCGACGTATAAAATTCTAAGTAATGATAATTATAGCGATTAACAATAAAATGAATTAAAATTACTAAAAATTAACATGTAACCCAATTCATTAAATAACGCTGTTCGACAAATGACGACTTTTTTTTGGTTCAGAGACGAGATATGACTTTTCTTATAGATCTATGCCCAGTAAATACGAATCTGGTAATAAAAATTATTGATTGGCTCGAGATTCGGAGATATGTATATGTTTTTTAAATCGCGCGATTTTCCTATATCTTCGTGTTGTTCGGTCGATGTCTCAAAATCTGTCAATTTTATGTTCAAAATTTATATTTGAATCTATAGTCGGGTATTTTATCTTTCATTTGTAGTACTTTTGAGCTTTCAAATCTCTCTAGATAGTCGTCCAGCTCAAATCAAAAGTCAAAAGTATGTATTTTCACTTGGGATTTTTTTCCACTGTTAATACTATTTTATATTGAGTATTTTCTATTGAAACATGTTTATTGAGATACTGTTCTAGGCACGTTATTTTTTTTTTCGTTTAAAAGGGTTAATTGGAAGTGTCCTGATTTTTAAATCGGCAAAATTGCGAGCTAGAAGCTCGTACTAGTATTTACTCGTATTTACTCGTATTTACTCGTATTTAAACGAATCTGAATTGAATTAATAGGGATAATATATTAAATTGTTTTTATATGAGAATTTAATAAAATTCCACTTAGAAAAATCAAATTTCGACTATTCTTGTGGATTAATAACAAAAATTCTTTTATTTTATCGAGGTAAGCCAGTTATCAATAGAGTTCAACTATTGTTAAACCTCTTTGCGATAGTTTGACCATTGTGGCACATTAGGGACTCCTGTATGCCACAATGGTCCAAACTTAAACTTAAATAAATACATTAATATACTTGTGAAGCTAATATCAAATTTCACAACCAACTACATACATATTTATGTACATATGTATGGCTGATTGTAAAAAGGCAACCACACATATATTTATGGGAATATTTCAATTCCCCTTGTGTATACCTATATATGTACATATATACATATGTATGTATATCAATGCACAATGCACAGTGAACGTAGCACGTCTAGCGTCGTGCCAAAATAAAAATAAACTTCGTTCCAATCGAACCATAAATCTTTCTAGAATCATATGGTTGCAAAATTTCAGCGCACCGTTGCGCTTTAACCCTCAAACCTCAGACGTCTATTTTCATATATATTTATTTTCTTCGCCGAATCAAATTCGAACGTACTAATTCTTGAGACGTTTTCACTGTTTCTCGCCCATCTATTTAACGAAGATTTATTACGTTTGTGCGGTGCTCGAGAGAACGACAAAAACGACCTTTCTCGAAAAAGAC
The DNA here is from genome assembly GCF_051622035.1 of Arctopsyche grandis. Lineage (NCBI taxonomy): Eukaryota > Metazoa > Arthropoda > Insecta > Trichoptera > Hydropsychidae > Arctopsyche > Arctopsyche grandis. Next base: position 32,582,749 of record NC_135363.1, read on the forward strand.
ACCTTCTTCTCTGCCAGATAAAACTCTCTCTCTCTCTCTCTCCTTTACCTCGAAAAAGACTAAAAAATATGGCGAACACCGTGGCTCCCTTTGATTTATTGACCTCCTATCGTTCCTTCCTGCTATTTTGCTTTCGTTCGTTCAAAACTAATGCCCATTTCATGGGGGAGTAACTCTTCACTTATGCATTCCATAATAATGAATGTTGACATATTGCCCGCATACATACATATATGAATACCTACTTACACAAATTAATACATCAAACATTTATTTCGTGATTTATTACATCGTACATATGATATATTGGTATATACGTATGTAATATAAGTGGTATCAATACTCTCTCGAATCCTATGTAATCGATACTAAAAAAGCTACCGCAAATATTCCGGGCTTTTTGCATATTTTTAAAATATGATATTTTTTTAACCAAATACTTTTAATATTTGCATAATGTCAATAGCAAGTGTGCCTAATTAATTAACCATACACTTAATTATCCTTAATAACTAATCGATCTTTTATATTTATTTATAAACCTATGTATATGCAGTCTTTCAGACGTTCTTATGTCATTCGTATTCTTAATAGGGAGGGTGGCCTTATTTTGAGGGTTTTATAGGTTGCCTGCATATTTTAATTTTTATTATTTATTCAATTAATCATGTGCACTCGTCTAACAGATTGCATCCAAAGTATACTATACTTTGGATGCAATACTACAAGGTATATTATACTACAAAATATACTATTCTATACAGATCAAGAAACATATCAAATTACATATAAAACATAACCATTTTAAACTTTTTTTTTTTGTAGACGATATCTATGATCAAACAATGCAAACATTTTAATTATGTACTATATATTTTTGTACATTAATCATCCACAGAAAAATCTATGGAGAACTTTTTTGTTTACAATCGGCGAACCATGAGACACTGAACAAGTCAAGGTTTGCGAGAGAAATTGGGGATTTTTTACTGGAACCGTTTCAATGAAAATCAGAAAAATTGGCAAGTTATGATAAGAAACGGACCAACATGAGGACTCTAGTGGAAATCGAACCCGTGACACTTTGCACGAAAGCATAATATGCTAACCACTAGGCCACGCTGCTGGTCATAAACGTCAATATACATATGTATGTATGTATATGTATATATATTTTGACGTTTTTTTTTTGAAAAATAAACTAACAAATTTAACATTTTCAATATTTCTGGCCTGAAATTTCTAATAAAATGGATTTCAGCATTGAGAAAAGTTGCTTAAATGTTAAAGTGTCTTTAAAGCGTGTGACATTTCAATATTCTTAATTTTTTGCATCCTGCTCGCGCAATTAAGATGTGAACAGAATGCAATGTGTGTGAACATTATTTATGGTATAGGATACAGGATTTAGGATGTAAACCACGTCTACACTTTTACAAGAACTATTAATGTAATAATATATCGTAACTAGAGATCGGCGGCCGAGAATGCTGCAATAAAATAACAATAGACACAAAGATCTACCCTACAAACGAAAGTGCACAAAAAAAGTTTTTTAAAAACATACCTCTTCTATAATTTGTATATAAAATTATTATTTTGAATAAAAATACCAATAATTTTATTTTATTACCACCATCTATGTTTAAAACTAAGAACTGGATAGACGTCACCCACTTTTCAGAAATTCAAATTTCAAACGCGTCTCACACGATATTTTTGCACCATCGTAATGACGGAGGATCCATTTACTTATATTGATGACCAAAATGAGCAATATGGCAAAGTATGAAAACGATCAGATAAGAGGCAAACTTTTTCCTGAATTGTAATCGTAAGTGAAACGTAAAGGAGGTATGTAAAAATGATTGACAATAGTTTGACAACCATTTTTTGTGCATAAAAGCTTCCTCGACCGCCGATTTCTGATTATAACATAAGGATATGTAGAGGCAAATCTAGATTTGCAAATAAAATCTGTCCGAACGTGTCGAGACAATTGTCCTTTTTCACACACTCCTACTAAAAATTATGCAAATAAAACTCCAAATGCATTTTCCTCTCCATGATACCTCTTTATCAAGTAAAGCTATATTTATCCGATATTTAGATGATGTAATAGACATGTATGTAATTATTATAAAAATTGCAATGTAATCCATACAGTTAATAATAGTTTATCAATGTATGATTGTCCATAAATGAGTTTATATATTTACAGAAATGATCTTTTCAATCATCAGATAAATTAAATCAGCTGATAACTAAAAATAAAACTATCACTGTTTGATCTGTGTACATGTGTAGCTTGTATTGGTTAGAAAGTTTGTTTTGGAGAAATAAACAATGCAATTTGAGGTTATGGGTAGCTGTTGAACTAATTGTATGTATGTAAGCTTATTGTAAAAAACTAAATGTATGTAAGCTTATTGTAAATCATATTAACAATTAGATACAACATAACTTCTTATTGAATACTTATCTCGCAGATAAAACTCCGTGAAGAGATATACTTTTAGCCGTGAAATGTCAGATTTGACATCTTTGGCCATAAATTAATATATATCGTGTATTACCCTACAAGAAGCTACACGCCAAATTTGAAATTTATATATATGTACATATGAGAGTTAAAACTATAAATATTTATATATTAGAGATAACGAGAACCAATAGAGTAAGTTTCATAAAATATAGAGTGAATTATAGGTGTTTAAACAATTAAAATCTTATATCGCCATATCAAGGCGAACAGGTTGGAAGATACGGGACGAATGCTTATTAAACGCCAAGAAGATTTACTTTATTATTTTATCTCCAACGTAATGGCAGACGATACATTAACGTGTATTGATGACCAAAATGAGCAATATGGCAAAGTATGAAAACGATCGGATAAGAGATAAAAATGACCACTGACACGAAAGCCATGTGAAACGTAAAGGAGGTATGTAAAAAATCGAAAATAATCTACAGCACTGTTGTAGTGATTGGACAAAAATTTAATTATTATACAAACTCAATGCATATACATATGTACATATAATGCATTTGCAAACGTGTAATCATTCATTGGAACTCGTCACATATGATTCATAAAATACAAATATGATTATAGCGGCTTGCAAATGTAATTATTTACCGATTAAAATTGCATGCGATTGCGGTAATTATGATAGTTTATGACACAAACGAAATTTCAAACTGGATTTTATGTATATACATACATATATACTCGTACATGCATATGTATGTATATGTTTATACCTTCGTGCTATTTTTTCCCGGGATATGTCGAGATTGAATCCACAGTATCAGCCAATCAGCGATGTCACGTCCGGGGAGCTTTCGAGCGAGAAAGGCGGTCGTCTTTGGAAAAGTCGCTTTTTGGTACAGCTTTTGGCGATCGAACCTCGTTCACCGGCCAGTAAAGCGTTTGAAAAAAAAGTGCTTCAGGTGCAAAAGGTAATAACCGACGTGCGACACTCGGATGCACAATATCCTGATGGAATTTTGAACGCGACCACGTCGATTACCTATTGAACACTTTTATTTTATTTCATATTCTAAATATATTTTTAAAATGGCCAACAGTATTCACTCACGTCTTTTTTATGCGATATATGTGTTTAACGGGATAACGCATAAAAATATCGCATAAAAAGACAGCTTCTCATGCTCATTTTGCTGCATGCTCATTTCGGGTCTACATACATACGTGACGAGCCGGAATGTTAAATTACCGAAAACGCAAATATCGAAAGGCAAAGATCGAAAATCGAAAGATCTTAAGTCGAAAGATCAAAAAAAAGGGTGCATGGTAAACGATACATACTCACTTAATTTGCGCGAGCAGGGTACAACAGGAACAAGAGGAACAGGCTTTGCCTCCCGTATTCTGCGCGCGCACATTAATACGGGATGAAAAGCCTGTTCCTCTTGTTCCTGCTGTATCCTGCTCGCGCAAATTAAGTGAGTATGTACCGTTTACCATTAACCCTTTTTTTTGATCTTTCGATTTTCGATATTTGCGTTTTCGGTAATTTAAAATTCCGGCTCGTCACGGAGACCGGCTCATTTCATACTTTTGTCTCGGTTTTTGCTATTTTAAACTTGCCAGAAAGATCCAACTCAATTTTAAGAATTGCCAATCATCAATGTATATCGATGCAGTGAGCGACCTGCCCTTTATAAGCAGGTACTTAGGCCATATCAGATCATTCTGGAAGGAGCACTGGCTGTGCGTGGAACTCCTTAAACACCCAATAAATGGTGTGAAGCGACTTTGGCCTTTCATTTGAATCCTCCACCCACCCTTACGCAACAATACTATAATTACTAACAACAACAAATTGTAAAATAGAAAATGATCAGTAGATCAGTAGCTATTGAAACATATGTAAGATGTATTGTGACTATAATTTAGTAATAATAAAAACCATTCAAAATCAAAAACAAAGCACGCTTATATTGGTATATGTATGTACCAATGCATCAGTTTGTATCAAGAATCCCTTGTGAAAATGTGGTTTAGTCAACAAATAACAGCTCAAACTGATACCAGTCGGTACCCTTACCACGCGTCCCATCCAATTTGATCCCCCGTTCATACGTTATGTTATATTATTAATGTAAGATCAAAGTATCGTAGCATATGTGTGTGCGGTCTGTTACAATTTTTATCTTCCTTTCTACGAACTGTGGCTCGGCGTTAAGTACACTGAATAATTCATCTCTATTTAGAGGAGTCGCTCTCAGCCATAAGGATTTCAAATTCCACCTGTCAGCTTACACCGGAAAGCCGGGATAATTATACCGAGTGATTCAGCAAACGTCCTAGATAAGGATATAACAAGGCAACAACTCAACTACGAGTAGGTACAGCCTAATAGCGGGTGAAACTTTCACACGAAAAAGTATTACATAGATACATATGCTAGTACATAAATGGGTGTCACATGTGTGAGGATATAATAATATTATATAATACACATACGTACTTTGAAGAAGATGGTCCAACTTTGATACGACTGGATGGCTCATAATCCACACCCCATATTATAAATGTATGTATACGAGAGTGTGTGTGCGAGTAAACGACGATGTACCGGAAACGGAAGGCTTTCGAGAATCTCTTATCCTGTTTACGATGCGAGATGAGATTCCCTGCACAGGCAGTTTTCCCCGATTATCGATTAGGTCGATGCACGTTCTTATACCCTGGAATCAATTTCAAATGTGTCTTATAGTTCGAATATTATATACATATACCTAAATTGCAGAGGTATTGTTAAACAAAATGTTTTTGAATTTTTATGCTGGCAAAATCTGGGTGACTATTAAATCCAGATTGGCCTTCTTTTGTGAGCATTAAAACAATCTAACTGAAACATTGTGAAAATATCCATAAATGAACATCCACCACCTCTCAAGAAAATTCATCATATACATCTCGAATTTATAAAGATATTTTATTTTTTATATTCTAATAATATGCTACCTACATAATGTATTTTTCGTAAATTTGCTGTGTATCAAAATTTTGTTGATTGCCCATAGATGTCTCTGTTTATTTTTTATTTTATTTTATTGTTCATTATTAGATCATTATTTTATACAATTATTTTCATTACATATTAGCCACAGTGACATTATAGAATACTTTTACGCGCCACTGTAACCAGACACATATAGTAAGCAAAATACAAAAACTATATATAATATATGTAACTAGTATTGTACCCGGGTGTTGCCATATTAAGTTATTAAACAAAAATAAATAAAAGAAATGTGTCTGTCCAGTGTTCGATCCGTACGTGGTCGAATTTTTTTCAAACACCTTTTAAATATATTTAATTTAATATTTATATTTATTTTTTTAATATGAAAAAAATGGTAAAAACTACCTACCTACCTATGTATGTACATATAAACAATATAAAACAACAATAGAAAAATTTATTATTTGAATAAATTTTCAATAGATGGCGCTAAATGCTCAGAGACTAATTTTCCTAGAGGAAACATTGGTAGCAAACAATATATATAAAACAGCATACATATACATATAGCCCGTACATATACATATAACAGTACATATATGTACATATAACCCGTTTATGGTGAATTATAGAATATAGAATAATTTTAATCTCATATTATAGTTTTAGTGTATGAAACTTTTTGAATCCTTTTTCAATTGAATTATTAATGGGTATAAAATAAAATATATTTTTTTAGATTTCATATTTGTTTTCGATAAAATATAATACTGTCTTTAATGATTCAAAACTAGTTTCATTGTACTGTTTTATGAAACTGTCATAATATTTTAAAATATATAATAAAAAAGTCATTAAAAGGCTCGTTTAAAAGCGCCTTTCAATAAAATAGCATTCATTCCTTCCTAGCAAATAGCAATACCTTAATATATTTGAAAACATAAAGAATAACAGTCTTTTCAGTGTCAGTGTCAAAATTTTCATCTCAACCTTCAAAACAGTCGTCTCAGAGTGAGTCAGAATAGATTCGAATGGACCGTTATTATTTTTCAGACACGTACAAACAAACATATTCGCAAAGTGTTCCTTCCCTCAACTAACCGAACACACAAACTGTATAAAAAATAATGTGTTTTTGTGCGAACAAATGGCATCAGCGTTGGAACGATTCAATTATGGCGAAAAATTTCAGCCACCGCGGGAAATGTTATTTTTCCACGGGACAAGAGCCGGCAGAGAGGTGGAGGGGAGGGGGGAGAGGTATTGTGAAAAAGAAAAGCGTGGACGACTATTTCCCACTCTGTATGGGTAAATTCACCGAAGAATGATTTTCCTATGAATTATTCATACGTAATGAGGACGAGCGATTCGTTGCGCAAATTCGCGTCACGTATCAAAAATATGCTCGCACACTTTGCATTTTTACACGCATGCTTTTCCAATTTGTAAATTTCTACATGTGTGTGATTACTCATTTTATTTCTAGTACATATTTTTGCATTTCTGCGCCACTTTTGTCCCGTAAAAATAATGAGGTCGTGCAGAAAACATTCCGTACAAACATTCTTTCGCTAAAGAGATCCCACTTTTTGGTTCAAGGCAGCAAACAAACTTTACATTTCATTACGAGAAGTGTATTGACATTATCAATGTTTATTTTTGTGAATATAATGTTCTTTTTCTTTTCATCAAAATTTTAACATTTTAATTTTATTAAAAGGATCTCGCATATAATTTTATTTGGGATTTAGAGTACCTCATTTTAATTTTGGAATGCGTTTTAAGAATGGCAATAGGTATATAAAGTAACAGCAAACTTTTAGATCAAAGTATTTCATTTCCAAAATCAACATCGAAAAATAAATAAAAAAACTATTATTTTATTAATTTTTTGCCATTGCTCTGCCAAGGGAAAGCTTAAAAAAAATATGATAGAAAATGTGCATAGTTATGTTCTAGGGATTGCAATACCGGTATACCGGTAAGTCGTCAAAATTTCGCCATCGGTAAGAAAGCCGAATTAAATACTGAAAAACTTTAAAATTTACAGATATTTTCCGGAGACTTTTTATGAGAAATTAAGTACATATTGATGGATTGGTGCGCAGATGTTGTATGTCAATTTTTGAATTTATATTGAATTTTAACTTTTTAGATGGTAGAACAATTCAGGTTTTTCCTTTCAGGGTAATTTATTTGATATGCATAAATTAAACCTGAAAAACTTGAATTATTCCAGCTTCTACAAACTTAAAATTTGATACTAATTCAAAAATGAATATACAACATCTGTGCACCAAGCCATCGATATACAGGCATATTATTACATAATATAAAATTAAAATCGATGCAAATGGGGTGTTGTGGATTTAGTGGTCAGGAATTTGTTAATTTTCAGTAATAAACGTGGCTATTTCGAATTGATAAATTCACTGGATTTTTTAAATTGAACAACACGGGCAACACAGACCAACCAAATCGTATTAAATGTGATCAGACGGTTGTTTTAATTATAATCGAAACTTTCAAATGGTCCACACTTAAAATAAATAAATAAATATGATTGGTTACTATTGGGTAAATATGAGTATGTACATACGTGAGTATGTACCGTTTACCATGCACCCTTTTTTTGATCTAAGACTTTTTATATATGTATGTATGTATGTATGTGTGTATCCTTCGTTCGTAGAAATCCGTGACGTCATCGAACAAATAATTCGCTTTTTTCTGATTCAAAGGATTCGAAGTTCCCGGGGGCGTAGGAGCCGAGCACAGCCGCCAGGGATGGAGCCCTGGGGGGCGAACCCTAGGGCTCCGCCTTCTAGGGGGCGCAGACGTCAGGGGCGCCGAGTATGGGGACAGTAGGGAGTGCCGAGGGCGAAGCCCTAGGAGGCGCAGACGCCAAGGGTGGAGCCCAAGGGAGCGCAGACGCCGAGGGCGGAGCCCTAGGGGGCACAGACGCTGGGGATGCACATATAATTTTTTATAAGAGACTTACTATATATGTTTGTTTTCAGTCAATTTAAAAAAATTTTGTTTGTCAAAAAAGTTGACAGTCAATTTAAAAAAAAATTAAATCAGCTGTTAACTAAAAATAAGTTTATGTGATGTACATATGTATTTAAGCTTATTGTAAAAAACTAAATGTTTGTAAGCTTATTGTAAATCATATTAACAATAAGATACAACATAACTTCTTATTGAATACTTATCTCGCAAATAAAACCGACTGAGGAGATATATGTATAGTGAAATGTCAAATCCGACATATTTGGCCAAAAATCAATATATATCGTGTATTACATTACATGAATCTAGACACCAAATTTGAAATTTATATATACATATGAGAGTTTAAACTATAAATATTTAAATATTAGAGATAACGAGAACCTATAGAGCAAATTTTATAAAATATAGTGTGAATTATAGTTTAAGCAATTAAAATCTTATATGGCCATATCAAGGCGAACAGGTTGGAAGACACGGGACGAACGCTTATTAAACGTCAGGAAGGTTTACGGGCCCCGTTTTTAAAACGCGTTGTATACGATATTTTATCTCCAACGTAATGGCAGACGATACATTAACGTATATTGATGACCAAAATGAGCAATATGGCAAAGTATGAAAACGATCGGATAAGAGATAAGAGATATAAAAAATGACCACTAACACGAAAGCCATGTGAAATGCAAAGGATGTAAATATGTAAAAAAACAAATGAGTATTCAAATAAATTTATATAAAATAAAACTATTCAAATAAATTTAATAAAATTTTCACTATTAGATTAGTCATGCTTAAGCGGTTTATATTACAAATACCGAGCAAAGCCAGGTAACACAGCTAGTATATCATAATTGAAGAATTTATTACGCTTGAAATATAAGAAGAAAAAAAACGAATTCGTTTAACACAGCGCCACTGAGCACAGCGGTCACTCGAAAAGGTTTTAAGGTTACACGTGTTATAGGGCTTGACCCGTTTCACCGATATCGCACAAATGTATTGCGATTTGCTCAAAAAAGATCTTTGAAAAAAAAAAAAGCGTTCCGGATAGGCGATGTTGTCGGTTAGTACGAGCGTCGTCGTAGTCCCTCGTTTTACGAGCGGCGTTGTCGCCAAAACGGTTTCCGTGTTGAGGCGTCGTCCCGGGGCACCGCGAAGCCTAATGGGCCCCCGGAGAGGTCTCAGCCTCCCCCCTCAACTCTAAGGGGGACCATTATGGGGGTGCGAAGGCCCAGCCTCTGTAAATATTCGTCCGGCTTATTTGTAACACGTCTTATTCGATATATAGAGGACGTTCACGCCGTAAACTTGACTCGTAACAATCAATTGTTGACCGCCATGGGATTTTACACCCAGCAAATATAAATTCTATTATAGAATATAGTGTGAACCAAATTCTCTTTAACTGTTGGGCCACGGTTCATGTCTAGATTTGGGTATACTTTTCGGCCTAAGCACGACAGTGATACCAACAAAATACCAATTATTAAAAAAAGTTGGTGTACTTTGTAGGTTAAGAAATTTATTAAGTATAAAAAGTAAAATATTAATATATAATTGTATTGTACGGCCTCATACTGTATATTGCGCTACAGTTCTCAATCTACATATTTAGTAGATTGATGAATTACAGAAAGTGCAGAATAGAGCAATGCGTGCAATTTTGAATGTGAGGAAACGTAAGAATGTTATAAGTATGTTAGATGAATTGAAATGGTTAGATATTAGAAATAGTCTTAAATTAAGAACTTTAAAATTAGTATATAAGCTAGATAAGAATCTATTACCCAAATATTTTAATAATTACATAGTAAGAAATAGAGATATATGTACATAATTATAAAACTAAAAATAGAGGTAGAGTTAAGAAAGCAAAAACTGCAGGAGCTGTTTTCCACAGAAGTGTTCAAATATATAAAGCCCTTTCTGATAGCATCAGAGGTGCTAGTAACATTGGTGCTTTCTTGAGGGGTGTTAATGTATACCACTGTGGAAGATGACGTAATTATATATGTGAGTTTAATAAAATGCTAAGCAAACGGAGGACAACACCAGTCGACGTGAATGAAGGAAACAAAACGGGCAGGGGAGTAGCTCAGGGATCGGTTTTAGTCCAATCACGATAGCCGAATCGCGATAATTTCTACAAAAACCGTAAACAGCCATGAAAGTTCAGATGAGTTTTGCACCTCCATCAAAATTCCCTCTCTCCTATTCAATTTAAATGGAAGACAATCAACAGATCATTTCAATAACAGTCCTGAGATGACTCAATCATAAGAAGCACTGTTGAAGCACTTAGCCACTGTTGAAGTATTTCTCTTTGGAAGGAAGCCCTTCGATTGACTAACTATTGGACCAACGGACACTTGACTGAACGGACCTAAGACCGACGGAAATTTGCCCATTGTTTAAATTTATCAAAAATATCATAATAAATAATTAATTTAAATGAGATCGAGGTGATTTCTGAATAACTTATTTGTTTTCAAGGAGTTTTGAGTAATTTCGATACACAATCAGCCAATTATCCGTTCGGCCTAGTGCCAAAAGTCCGTCGGCCAATCGGCCAAGTGTAGACGACCCAATCATGGCCGTTAGTGAGAATGAAAGGAAAGGTTTTTGCAAGGCTTTTATTAGCTTCACTTCACCTATGGGTCTGACAAAATTTGCTATTTTATTGCGATCGCTTTGAAACTTTTCTATTTTGCGAGGTTAGATCCCTAATAGGGATTTCAGTTATTTCCGCTTACTCGACAGTTAAATATAATCGCAATAAACATGTTTAAAAATCTCGAGGCGATGACAGATCATTTCTGAATTTCCACCCCATGCATGTATGTTTGAATTTCCACCCCTCACTCGTTTTATAGTAAATTTCAAGGACTTCTATGGTACAATATATGAGCCATTACGTTCTGAAAACACTATTTCTATTTGACTTAATTCACAAATTGTAATCATTTATTTTAATTCGATATAGCCAGAATTTCGGAAAACCAGAATAGACGTATTACAGGCCACCTTTACGTGTTTACCATCTTTACAGTGCATTTACGAAAAAATTCGTCAAGATGATTTATGACAGAAAATAAAATAAAAGATTAATTTTATGCCAACTACACGTCATTATTAACGTGTCAGCATTAACAATTTTTGCATTATATTATTTTCTTTGAAGAATCGTTCATTAGATGAATCGTCAGTTAGATGAATTGTCCGTTAAATGAATGGTACCTTGATGTATGGTCCTTTTGATGAACAGTCCGAATACAAATCAAACAGCTTTGTTTGACATTGGATTTGCACGAGAAAAATAATATATAATGTAATATATTCGAAATTTTAAGCCAGCAGTGTGGCTTAATGGTAGCGTGTATGTTTAGCACCAAGTGATCAGTGGGTTCGATCCGCCATACTGCTGGTTAGATTTGGGGGTATTTGTGTCTCCAAATCAATCGTTTCTTATCCGAGTTTGCCAATTTTATCTGATCATTGTTGAAACGGTTCCTCAAAATTGGCAAAAAACATCTTTCCTGTTGTCACAAATCTTCTGTATTTATTGTATGTACAATTTGTAAAAATTATGTACAAATCTAAAATCCACAGATGTCTCAATGGATTAATTAGTTAATTAATTAATTAATTAATTAATTAATCTGGAAATACAGTGATTTATGTAATAATAAAATGCTGCATCCAGGAAGGTGCATTGGGGTCTTCCTGTAAAGCCTTCTTGAATATACATATAAAATATACATATTATCTTTTATACATATGTATATATTATTTTTTTTGTAAAATTTATATAATTTATTTTTATGCTTTCAGATCCGACCCGAATAAGTATCGACAACTTTCGAGAGAATTTATGGATGTGTTTGCAATAAACTTAAAACAAAAACTTTCGAAAAACATTTCATAAACTACGATAATGTCTTTATGATAGATACTTTCAACACGAAAAAACGGAAACTTGCTGAAAATTCTACCCTGATATATTTTTACATGACAAAGCTTCTGCAACATTTATCAAATTGTTAACATACACATACATATGTATGTATACATGTACATAGCGTCCTTAAATTGAATAGATCATGTCTTGAACACTTGGTGCAGTCTAGCAAAGAAGATAAAGCTTGCACAATATCATTAGAGAGTTCACAATGTTGCATTGTTTACGAGCAGGTCTTAAATAAATAAAATGTGATGGAGTGTCGCACGTGTTCCTACTTCTAGATCACTATTTCCTACATAACACCAACTGGATTGTAACATTTGACTATTAATGCATTTATTTATCTATATATGTATGTGATAATTAATAGACTGTGAGAAAATTCACCAACGCTACCTGATCATATTTTCGTGGTTTTCAAACAAGGTGTGAGTGTTTTAGATATAATTGGAACATCGTTAATCATATCATATTGAAAGTTTAAAATTTGTAATTTATCTACATTGTAATTTAATTTATTTATGTAAACGTATGAAGTTCTCATTTGTTGTATCCTAAGCGGTTCATTGAATTGGGTTGAAACTTTTGCACAAGTAAATAGACATGATAAATTTTAGAAAATCTTATTTTTAATTCTACCTCGTATGTAAATATGGGTATACGTATATATGTATGTATATTCAATGCAGTCGCGTTATATTTTTGCGCCTAGGGCAAATCAAGCCCCAAAATTGGCATGCTCGATCCACTCGTGAATTTAATTTTTTTATTATTTATTTATGAAATTGAAGAATAATAATGAAATTTTACGTGAAATTAGAAAATAACAGTGGTTCCAAATCTTTTGAGTTAGAATTGAGCATATTTTTTAAGTGTTTTCTACAAATACTACATACATTTATATATTACATATGTAGCTATAGCGTTTCATTGAAGCATTATATGGACTCATTAATTTTTTTATTTTATTTTATACAGGTAAACATTTGGGTTTCCAAACCGGCTTAAATCGAAACCGAAAAGCTGGCTTTTTGATAATTTTTCAAAAAACCGAAAACTCGATTTTTTGGCTCGATTAACAGGGTTTTTAGGTTTTTTTTTCAAAACTAACAATTATGAATTACAAATTTCTATGAATAGGCGTATATTTCTTTGGACAACAAAAAAGGTACAGCACTTAGCGATTTAGTAATGGACGAAGACCAGGTCATAAACCAATAAAATATTATTGAAAGTAGTTTCAATTATCTACACAAGGCCTTCGACAAGCTTTTGCTGTCTTAAGCTAAAACAGATTTATAATAAAAATAACTTTGAAACATGGAAATATTTCATAGCTCATTACGTTTTCGAACACAAATTCATATCAGTAGTGTTCTTATTCACGATTCTACAATTATATACAGTTTTCTACGAGGTGAGACATTATTTTTTTAATATATTCTTGATATTAGCTTATTTAAATCATTTAATTACACTGTTCGACAAATGACGACTTTTTTTTTAGTTGAGAGACGAGGTATGACTTTTCTTATAGATCTATGCCCAGTGAACACGAATCTGGTAATAAAAAATGTTTTTTGGCTCAAGATTCGGAGATATATGTGTTTTTTAAATCGCGCGATTTTTCTATATCTTGGTGTTGTTCGGTAGATGTCTCAAAATCTGTCAATTTCCTGTTCAAAATGAATATTGGAATCTATAGTCGGGCATTTTATCTTTCAAAATTAGTATAAAATTTGGTAAACATCCGTCAACCGGAAGTGGCAGTTTACTATTGTTCGATTTTTCTTCCACTATTTTTTTCAATCCCTTAAACATGTGTGCTCTTCACGAAGAAATTCAAGTATAATTTTTGTGTCAATTTGATGAAAATAAAAAAAATGTTGTGGCCACGATTTTGTCCACACCCCGAAACGTATCGAGCTGAAAATTTATATTTGTATTATGTATGTACTAATTTAGAGCTGATAAGGTTTTGGTCAGAGTTCGTCATTTTTTTTAGAACAATATTTCATTATCTTATTTTGACCTTTGAAATTATTTTTATTTTCTTGATATCTAATGTGTATAATAATTAGAGTGATTTAATTTAATAAAAAAAAATTGAATAAAATCCGACAACCGAGAGTAGAACTTTTGTCCTGTGCAAGTTTCGATACATTTGCGCTCAATTTGTATCGAAAATTCTGTCATAGCTATTAGCATTTCATAATGCTAGCTGTATGTGTCAATGTGTCTGTTCGGTTCAATATTGAATTTTCTTATATTCCTCAAATGCATAGATAAAGTCATGGGTTGGTCACATCCGAATTTTTTATCAGTTTTTGCCTATTGACTTTACAAAAACTACTCGAGACATTCGAAATACGCCTGATAGATCATTTTAAGTACATTCTTACAGAACGAAATCGAGTCACTTGACATGAAATGACCATATTTCAGATTGAGCCATAAAACTTTCAGTCCATAAATCTTCGTAATGTCCCTCAGATTTAACTACGCCCTAGCTACCTACACAGGGATGTACATACATTAAAGAAAAATTTGAATAATTTAAAATTCTCGCAGCGTGTCATCACTAATGGAACGTTTCTATACCTATATTTTTTCTTCGTCCGCGTTTATTCATCGTCCAACTTTAATCCCGACGACAACGGCTCGACTCGCGTCCCACACTTTGATGTTACACGCTCGCTTGAATTATTTAAGGGGTGTCACAAGAGTAAGGATTAGGGGCTGGCGAGCTCCCCGTCAACTGTCAACCTGGACCCGGGGAAGCTCCAGACATTGCCGCTGTAAATAAACAGGGAACAGACCCTGGAAAATTGTACGTATGATATACAATGTATACCTACGTATATAGTATAATGGCAGGTTGTACACGTTCTACCAATGTAAAGCCTCGGACAAGTTTCGAAGAAATTTTCAGTTGAAAAAGCTCTCGCTTCTTCGATTCGTTGTGTTTGTATGGCTGGTACTAACAAGTTCGAACTAGTTCCAAACTAGCGCTATAATGTATCTGAATTATTTGAAATATTCACTGAAGTTAGTCTTGGGATATAATAAAAATAGAGAAGTAGCGGTGGCTTGCAACTGGAGTGCATTTAGAATTCAAAAGCTTAAAAGGAAAGTTTGTTTGACGGTATTTATAATAAGTGAATAAGGATTCATTTACTCTCTACCGGAGAATATTTCCAAGTATATTTTCATAAACAAACTAGCTAAACCCAGCATGCGTTGCAATGCCACAATAAAGTATGCAATCCCCGTTCCCGTTCCCGTTGCGTGACTTTTACCGCCATCTACTGAAAATTTATTGAATTAAAACATTAATCAATTAATTTTTCTATTGGTGTTTTATATCTAATATATAATTTGGAAAGAGACTTTGTATATACATATGTATGTATCCTTCGTTCGTATAAATCCGTGACGTCATTTAATTTTTGACGTCATTTAAGAGACTTACTATATATTGTTACGTACGCCGCGGATTAAGCGAATAGAATCCCAGAGACTATGTGACCGTTCAAGGGTTATCTGTTAACGGATTAACTAAGTGCTTGCACTTACTTCCAGGATTATATCTGGACTCTAAGTGCATTTAGGCTAAACAATGACCGTTATTAGTCCTTTCTCAGAATCGGTACGGGGAGACATAATGTCGTGGGAATACATATCCCAATACGTGACTATACAATAGGTAAACAGATTAGACGTCCTGAGAGATCTATCCTTTATAAGGCGGTACGTAGGCGATATCAGGGCATTCTGGACCGAGCACTGCCAGTGCGTGTATCTCCATAATCATCAATAAATGCTGTGAAACGACTGTTGGTCTTTTACTTGAATCCTCCACCCACCCCTACGCAACAATATGTTTGTTTGTTCGTGACAGTCAATTTAATAAAAAAAAAAACAAATGAGTATTCAAATAAATTTATATAAAATAAAACTATTCAAATAAATTTAATAAAATGTTTACTATTAGATTAGTCATATTTAAGCGGTTTATATTACAAATACCAAGCGAAGCCTGGTAATACAGCTAGTTTTTTTATATATAGGTACATAGGTAGGCATTTTTTACCATTTTTTTTTTCGTATTAAACAATTAAATATAAATAATTAATTTAATATATTTAAAAGGTATTTGAAAAAAATTTGATCGAACGCAGGACCGACACATTACTTTTATTTTTTTTATTTAATAAAGTACATAGCTGAACCCGCCATGCGTTGCAATGCCAGAATAAGGCATGCAATTCCCATTCCTGTTCCTGTTCCCGTTCCCGTTCCCGTTTCAAGTGATGGTTGTAGCTCAACTCCCGTCTCTTCAAAGCTGTGTTGTCAGAAACCAACTGGTCGCTTGGTTACCAATGAACACATTTCCTTGCCTACACAATGGCGCTTCAAACTTTCGCGTCGGTAAAATCGTTATTACGAATATTATTATTAAGAGATTTTTCCTCGTTTTTTTTTTCACAGTAAGCTCACGGACATGCATACAACAAATTCTGAAAGTTTCACCGTAATTGGTTGAGCGGTTTAGAAGCCTATAAGAGACAGACAGAAAAACAGACATTAAATTTTATATATATGTACATATATATATTTAAAATTAAACTCTTCATAAAAATAGATGTTAAAATTGAACATTTTTAATGCCCTAAAACGCTAAAATGCAAATGAAAATGCTAAAATTGACAAAAATAGATGCCCAAAATATGTTTTTGGGCATATTAAGTTATTAAATAAAAAAAATTAAAAGAATTTTTTTTTCAAATAACTTTTAAAAATACATATTTAATTTAATATTTATATTAAATATGAAAAAAAATTAAAAACTATCTACCTATATGTATAAACAATTTAAATATGTATAAATAACTTAAAACACCAAAAGAAAAATTAATTAATTAAATAAATTTTCATATAAAAACAGACATATATGTACATACGTATTATA
The DNA here is from genome assembly GCF_051622035.1 of Arctopsyche grandis. Classification (NCBI taxonomy): domain Eukaryota; kingdom Metazoa; phylum Arthropoda; class Insecta; order Trichoptera; family Hydropsychidae; genus Arctopsyche; species Arctopsyche grandis. Next base: position 32,600,198 of record NC_135363.1, read on the forward strand.
TTTATAGAATGTTAATATTATTATCTTATTATTATTAAATTTACTATTTAAATTAAAAAAAAATATATATTTTTTAACGACCGACCAATCATAAACGTCTTTAACCAATCCTGCCAATCAGAAACCACTTTGACGACAGCCAATCAGAAACGAATTACAGACACCGTTTCAGTTTTAAGATAAATAAATTAATGAACGTATGTTTTTCCGGTATGCAAATCCGCATTTTATAATTTAAGACGACGGAATTTGATATTCTCATGTATATTTATATGTATATCATATATATATATATATATATATCTCATAGTATCATTATATATGTACATACATATATATGTACATCGATAGCAGAAAAGATTTGGGAAATGTCAAAGCACTTAAAACGGGTTTTTCAACTTTTCGTTCAACGGAACAACCCCGAAATCTTCGGCATTATACATTGTATATATTTTTTGCAAGACCAAATAAAATTATATGATTTACGATCGAAATTGATTTATTCAAATATTATTCTAAATATGTATATGTTTCGGAAATTATATAAACCAATGCTTGAATATATAAACTACACGTGTAACATATGTATAGTGAATAAATTAATAGAATAAATTTTTAAATGTCGAAAGTAACATTTGGAATAGAAATTCAAAATTGAGGCTAGTAAATTAGGAAATGTTTAAATATAAATACTGATTGAGCACATTCACACAAACTCGATAAAAGCAAAGTGCAAATGTGTGTTTAAATTTTCCGCAAATTGACCGTAGAAAATTTACGACTTCGCCTACTCGTCGGATAAATCAGCGGTTAGTTACCTTTTGAATATTGAACCCAAAACTTGATAGTGATTATTATTATTATTAACGCACTAAAAACAAGTTGAAAACCGACAGGTTCGAATTTCAATATTGAGCTTTAGAAATGTATAATATATTGTAGGTATGTATGAAATACGTAGACAGCGGTTTTCCCAGCAGTGTCGGCGGATGAGCGGGAAAACACCGCGATTTCCCCCAAAACTACAATAGATTTCGGGGATTTTCCTACGCAAAACGCCTCGGGGATGACTCTGAAACAATCCGGAGCCTTTCGCGGGTCCAACGTTGCGGAATAATCCGCGAACAGGTAAATATATACTCAGTATACAAACCGTTCGCACCCAAGCGGAAAAGAGGCCGAATTAAAAAGAAAACCCTGGCCAAAGGGGAGAGAGAAGCAAAACTCACGTCGTTATTCATGTTTACGGTCAGCGGCGAAATTTTCACACCGGGAAAAATCGTTTGCGATTATATTGCCAGTGTGTGTGTGTGTGCGTGTAAAACACACCCTAGTATTAAAAAAAGAAAATGTAATTTCGCGTTAAGCTCGCCACGCCGTTCGCTTTTTCTTCGTTTGTGTAAACATGTTTACGGTGGATTTAATCACCGTGAAGAAATTAATAATACTCTCCTCGTTTTCCGAAACCTTCGATTTCGTTCAAAATTTAAACTGAATTTCTAATAAATCATTTGCAGGCAGATGTCTGCGTACGTATACGACTTAAGTGACCGATATTAATGGTAGTATTTGAGACGGCTTTATCTGAAAACGCAAATAACAAGCCAATTCAAACGATATAGCATTGAATAATATAACTCAAATAATTTCATAAATTGTACAGCAGATAATGGGATATTTACAAACGCGATTTAAATTCAGCCAGGTGTAATTTTTCAATGACAACTCAAATATTTTATAATACATGAAGGAAAAATATTTGAAATACATACATACAGAGCGTTTCAAAAGTTTCCATAAAGGGATTTATTTATATATACACATATGATAGATAAAATGTAATAAAATGTACACCATTATGTCAATTACTTTACTTGTTAGAACTTGGATTTCAAGTCTTATTGATTGGAAAAATCATTGTAATAATTAAGTCTAACACAGACATTTATAATACCAGCTCAAGAGATCATCAGAGACTAAAATTGATGTTATTAAGAATAAAATAATGTTTCATCTAAATAACAGTGCAGATGAGACTGTGGGCATATTTTCAGTACAAGTAGAGAAAATTATAACCGTTAGTCCAAATCTATTCAAGCTATCATTTAGATTAGTACCAAATTCTTTGAGCAAAGTCAATCATTTTGTAATGGTTAGATTAAAAAAAACACTGATTTCTTCCAGAGGGTTTTATAGAGGTGAAGGACACCCCTATAAGATATCAAAATTGTTAATAGGTTTTTGAGCTCTTTTTCTTATTATGCTGTACATTAAAATTATAATAATGTAATACTATGATTACTAACAAAATTAAATTAAAATTGTAAAATAGAAAATGATCAGTAGATCAGTAGCTATTAAAATAGGTATAAGATGTATTGTGAACATAATTTAGTAATAATAAAAAGCATTTAAAAATCAAAATAAGGAATCGCAGATGATTATAGAGACAGTTCATTACGGAAAAATACTCTTTATGAATCGTTTAATAAGAGCCAAGAGATCATCAAAGGCAACAGTCGCATTTTACTATAATAATAGTTAAATGATATAATAATGAAAATTTTAAAAATATCCTCAGGATCAGTAAATATAATTGTAAAGAATAAGTTAAAATAAATAGGTAAAACGTTTAATAGTACATTAATTAGAATCAAAGAACACTGAATCTTTCCAGATGGGTGTATTCAAACTTTTAGATTGTATACAAAAAATAAAAAACGAGCTGGAATTTAGAGACATATTGATATGCCGATAGTAATATTAAGGCTAAGATAAGATATTAGAAAAAAAATGAAATAAAAACCACTCAAAAAGGATTTTCACTGTATGTACTTACATAATATGTTAAATGCATATTTAAAATATTTGGGTCTGATGATGAAAATTCCGCACAAAAATTATACGAAAATTCGTTTGATGGACATTCTCTCGTACATTATACATAGTACAAATTGTGCATAGCATTGTCATTGTTCCGACATAATTAATCATACGCATGATTTGCGATTTTCGGCTTAAATCGTTGCTTTATTAAATTTAGAGCAAATTTTGCACCATTCGATCGGTTCCTATATTATAAGTAAATTATTTAATGTAAAGGTATGTTTATTTTATATACTGTTCAACAGTTATTATTTCACATATTTCGATCTCATTATAATCATATTTCATTACATTATATAAAAAAATATTTTTAATTTGTCATAATGATTATACAATTTCTTTATTATAATTTGACTATAAATATTATTAATGTATATAAAAATACGTATGAGATCATTTTTTTTTTTAATTAGTCAACTTTTCCGTTTGCAAGATTTTACATTTTTCAATATGCAGTATATTTAGAGTGGTCTTCACTTTCTGTTTTTGTTGTTCAACAAAAAATCTCATCTTAATAAGAGCTTCATCAAAAGACTGAAAACATAAGCATCTATGTAGGTACCACAATTTATTATTTAATTATTAAAACAATTGCGAACAAAATTCATATTTACATATGTATATACAAAATACAAATTAGCCAGCAGCGTATCTCGGTTCGATCCCATGAGCTGACCTCGATTGAAAAGAACTTTTCTGAGTATATCTGTAGTGCTGCTGGTCAAACCTGGATATTTGTGACTCCAGGTCAATTGTTTCCCAACAGACTTTGCCAATTTTCTCTGATTACATTGTTGAAACGGTTCCCGATTAAAATTGGCTAAAAAAACTTCCTACCTACTATGTCACCACTATTTGAGTATGATTACTGTACAATAAAATATATGTAAAATTCATAGATGTCTCGTTAATTTGCGAGTTTTTATGTCTCGTAATTCACCACTTGTATAATAAAAATGCTGAATTGTTTTTAATTGGCCAGGAAGACACATTGGGGTTTACCTTTAAGGTCTTCCTGGTATAAAATGTACTAAAATAAATAAACAAATATGCCCAGCGTAGTCCAGCCACTTCTATATGACTAACTTAGTTTCTGCATTCACTGAAAAAATCACCTTCTCGACCGGAATGTTTCCAATCTAAAGTTGATTCTCCAAAGCTATAAACCTTCCAATTAATCCACAAAGTAATTATTGAGTGAAAAGTAACCTTCCCACTTCCTAGATCAAAAGACGTAATAATTGATGTTAAAAAGAATTTGAATTTTCTTGGGATTAGCGAAGTATCCCCAGGGAGTCGCTACAAGATCAGCACATTTTTATGTGAGAGTTCACCGATCTTGGGATCAGAGCCCTTGCAAAAACCCTTTTAAGCTCTGACTACCATGAAAAGGTATAAACAAATTGGTGGTCTTGTATATTTAAAGAAAAATTGCATTTTTCTAAAAAAGATGTCCCAGACATGCTCATCGTTAGTGTATTACAAGAACATAATTATAGTCTCCGAATTTCTCAGAATCTGACTTGGACTTGTTTCGGACTTGGCTCACTTTAGCACGCAGCATCCTCGCCCATTATATAAATATTTAAATAGACGTTGTAGGTGCGCGTGTGTTAGTCAGTGTATGTAGTGTATATATAAACAGAATAGGAGCCGAAAGACGATAGAATAATATAACGGTCGTTGTGCTAGTAGGGCACGAATAATGAATTTTCCCCCTCCCTCTCCGCCCCTCGCCCCGCCATTTTCCCCTTACACTCTTAAAGCGGTCGGGAAAATGGGGTTGCAACAAGTCGCCGTCCCCCAAGGTGTGTACACGCACCCCTTCGAACCACCCAGCCACTCGCCCCCTTCGCCCGCAAGCCCGGGAAAAAGCCGGAAAATTCGACAAACGCACCGCGGTCGGTTTTCCCGGCATGCAAAATACTTAGCATTCAGTCTGTTACACCTTTCAAACGCAGACATTATATTACCTTCGTTTGGACAAATAAACAGACGGCACCGATACTTTATATTTTCTAAAGATTCTCTAGATACATCATCGGCAGGTATGTTGTATAAAAGACCTTTTTTTGGTTAGTAATTTCTTTTTGAAAAGTCTGTAAGAAAGTAATCAAATTATTTTCGACCACGCCTCATTTCCATAATGCGGTTGAAAATTTTCAATACTTCTTAAAAATTTTCACATCGCTTAAGCGATTGAATTTATACATAAAAAACATGGAATAGCTTTGTAATTAATAACAATTAGAGGTCGGTAATTTTAGCATTTTACCATATATAATGTTTAAAATTAATGATATACATATTTACATATTATTGCAATGTTGACTATGTATTTCATAAGTTCTGTTAAAAGTATTGAAATTGTCTTCGTTTCAAAAATTACGTTTTAAAGAAATCGAACATTCTATTCGCTAACAAGATAATACTAAAATGGAAAAAATATATGCTAAAAGTAAGAATACATTTTCGTGATTGTATTTATGAATATTTCGAAAAATACATGTTTTATCATAAAAATTAACTCTTTCGCCATAAAAATCTTTTCCAGAAAATTTTGCTCAATTTCATTAAAAGTACACTTTTAATTTATACCTCGAATTACAAATGGTGTTTTATTGAGATTATAATTTGTTGAATATTTCGATAAATTTGCAATAGATTTTTATAACAAAATTCAGCTCTTTCGCCATAAAAATCAATTCGGAAAATTTTGCTCGATTTCATTAAAAGTGCATTCAAATTTAATTTGTACCTCAAACTACATATGTTGTTTTTTTTAATCATATTATTTTTCGAATACATATACAGAAAAATTTACAATAAATTTTTACAACCAAATTCAACTCTTTAGCCATAAAAATTATTTCCGAAAAATTTGGCTCGGATTCATTAAAAGTGCATTAAATTTCAATTTATACCTCGAATTATATATATATTTTTTAATAATATATTTTTTTCTAATAAACCTACACAAAAATTTGCAATAAATTTTTACAACAAAATTCAGCTCTTTAGCCATAAAAATCATTTCCGGAAAAATTTGCTAAATTCATTAAAAGTGCATTGCACTTAAATTAATACCTCGAATTATATGTGGTGTTTTATTAACATTATAATTGTTTGAATATTCCGATAAATTTGCAATAAATGTTTACAAGCAAAATTCAACTCTTTCGTTATCAAAATCAATTCCAAAAAAATTGTGCTCGCATTTATTAAAGTGTATTAAATTTCAAATTACAAATGGTATTTTATTAAGATTATAATTTTTTGGATATTGCGATAAATTCAAAAAGCAAAATTCAACTCTTTCGCCATAAAAATAATTTCCTCGAAAATTTTGCTCGAAATCATTAAAAGTGCATTAAATTTCAATATGTAATTTTTTTTTAAATACGATACCATCAAAATCTTTCAAAAGAAAAATCATCATACTTTTCACCGATGTTTGCTAGAGAATTCAATAATTTCACCACCAAAATCATTTCGTAAAATGTGCAGTAAGCTGTAAATAAAACAGCTTACTTTTAATATTTCGAAACGTACATGAAATAAATGCAATAAAGTTGAAATGAAAAATAAATCGGGAACATTTCGAGGATTCAATTCAAAGGGTCGCAGCAATCTGGAATCGAATCCTCGACACGTTCGCCTTTAAATGATCTACCTGGCAATAAACATACAACGGCCGGTTCCGGATTTCCCACTGCAGTTTTACAATCACTCACTTTTTAAATTTAAAACACTCGGCTGGGTTTCGACGCGGGGTGTGGCCGTCACTCACACACACACCCACTCGTCACACAAAACTTTCACCGGGAATTAATTTTCTTTTAATTTGAAAATTTCGGAAAATTACGGAAAATTTTGAAAGTTTTCCGGACAGCCGGAACTGCGACGCTTGCGGCGACGGCTCACCCCAAGGCTCACAGTCGGGGTTTTGGCGGTAATTTTGGTTTGAACCTACGTATGGATGATCAGGGGGTGGGGGGGGGGGTAAGATTCGCGCTTTTTACTGGCGGTTCCGGATCCGTTGCGCGTTGGTGTCGGTCTGGCTTGGGGCTCCGGCTGGACCCCAGACAGCCGGCAGTCGGCGCCGGCGCCCGAGTCCCCCACCCCCTTGATCTCCCACCCCCTTTCCACCCACCCACCCACTCCGAAGCCGAACAACCTTGCCGGGACGACGGGCGCTGGTGTGTGCAGCCGCACGCGACTGTTCGATCCGCAGGTGTGGCACACACGCCCGGATCCACTCTCTCCGGATAGACTACCTGTCGTGTCCATTAATAAGACCACGGCTTTTAACCTCCTGCCGGGTGTGTGCGTCAAACTGTGGCGCGCGTACCGGCCGTCTCGAAAGATGCATCGCACCGGTGCAGCGCGTGGATGTCCCGAAGTCCCGGAGCGCAAGGGTTAACTTACACAAGATGCAATGTTTGCCTGAAACGACCATATGAGTATTGCACCTCCCCCTCGTTTCCCACCTCACATATTAAATCGTCAAAAGACACAATTCCCACCGAAGATATATTTAAAACCAGCTAACATGTATGTAACTATGAGAAAGAACATTAGATTAAAGTAATAAACTTTTAGTTAAGTGTAAATTATATATGTAATATATAATTTTTTCTGATTTCCCGGACTTTTTCAATTCCCGGGACACGGGACGGAGTCCGGGATCGTTCCCGGGATTCCCGGGATCCCCGAACACATGTAAAAAAAATGTTTAATATATTTTCTATTAATAAAAAATATATTTATTTATCCAGAAAATATAAAAAAAGTGAACAATACAAAATGTATCTATTAACTGGAAAAAAATAATTATAAAAGTAAACCTATTTCAAGTAGTTTCTTAAGAATACTAAAATATTTAAATGACAATCCGAAAGCTTATTTCTAGATTTGGTACAAAAATTTCCAGCAATGGAAACAACTCTTTCCGTTTCGAACGAAGTTGGTTTTATTGTCAAAAGGGACGAAAACAATTTTTTTTTTTTTTTTTTATTTGGAAAATTTACAGTTTATTAAGTTACATAGATTGATAGTAAAAAAATATAATTATGTTAATTAAACCATTAATAATTTTCACATATAGGTAAAAAAAACTCAAAAATTTAAAATAATAAACAAAAATGATAATAGAGTAAGATAGTTAAAGAAAACAAAAAGAAAAAAATAGAAATAACAATTTAATAAAAATATCAAAATAATAAGAATAATAATATGATAAAAATTATGAAATAATAAAAATAATATAATATATAACAAAAAACAAAAAGACAAAATAAATACATCAAAATAAAAATTCATAATCACAATCGTAAATTTTAAATAAAATTAATCATCGAAAAACAAATTTGCAATAATTACTCTAGCTTGTATAGCATTAATATTAAATAAGTCAAACATAGAAATTGTTAAAATTAGTGTGTTGATTTTTTTAAATTATCGGTTTTTTCTTTATTTTTTAAAGTCTTGGTTATTTAATTCTTCATTCATCGTCAAACACACAATTGTTTCATCTTCATCCGAATCTAAAAGAGTTTCATCAATTGTGGAATCGTCAATATAAGAATGATATACTCGATTCATAATAGTTTCACAAAAAGTTTTTTTCAAAATTTAAAGAATGTAAGAAAGAATTCGGTATAAAAATTAGAATTATTTAAAATTTGTGTTAAAAAAATCAGTTTCAGGCTTCCTCTTTCTTCGATTTTAATTTTCAATTCTCGGAATAATTCATCGGTAAGTCCATCGGTATTGAGATTTTCCAAAAATATAAAATAAAACTTCCACGTTCGTGGAATGCGCTGTACTTGCTGCTAAACAACAAACCTTTGAGAATATTTTACGATTCTTTGTGTATTTGGTTTATTATTTCCCTTCCCTAAAGATTTTTTAAATCAAATTCCTGGGATTCAAGAATTCAAAAATTCCGTGAATTCCCGGGAATGTCTGTCCCGGTTCGACCCGGGTCAGAAACCCTAATACATATGTATATGTATTTTATTTATTTAAATTGGCACACATACAGAATAATATATAAACAAGAAAGCAGTATAGTGAGACAAAAAAATATTCCATGTACAGTGAGCACCACATGGTAATGTAAAAGTTATAGGCGTTTAAACAATTAAAACCACCACCAGTGACCAAACCGCGCAAAATGGCGAAGTTTCAAGCCGATTGGATTAATATAGGAAATATTGTTTGACCGATTAGCGAAGTAAACGCAATATAGCGCTTGTAAAAATAATGTAATTTTGAACGAGAATTAGACAATTTTGTTTTGGTTTTTTATTTTCTTTTTAAAATTTGTCTAATTATTTATTAAAATACTCTTTTAATTTGAAAATACCCACTGACTTGAAACATCTTCTTAATAGTCACGTTTTGGTTGATTTTGACCCGCAGCCAAAAAAGGTTGCTGACACCTGATCTAACTGATGATGACGGGTAGGGTTGCCACTAGGGTTTTTGATTTCCCGGACTTTTTCAATTCCCGGGACATGGAACGGAGCCCAGGATTGTTCCCGGGATTCCCGGGATCCCGGGACACGTAAAAAACCTTTTTTTTTGCAATTTAATATATTTTTTATTAATAAAAAATATTTATATAAAACAATACATACATAATATATCTATCTATTAACTCGAAAAAATGTAATTATAAAAGTAAACTAACATATTTAAAGTAGCTTTTTAAGAATACTAAATATTTAAATGAGAATCCGAAAGTCTAATTCTAGATTTGGTACAAAAATTGTGTTTAGTAAAATTGTGTAAAAAACAGATTGTGTTTAGGTAATCTGTGTTTATACCTGAAGGGTATAGACATTTTGTTGTAATCACCGAAACTCTTCTCAAATGTGTTAGTATGTTTATTAGTGATTCTGTCATATAATCTACGGGTTAGTTTGTTAGTAATGTCTATTATAAATTATTATTTGGAATTTATTTTGGGTTTGGTGCAAACGATCGAAAAGCGCCAGACAGATTTAACCACAGATTAACTGGATGGCTGCTTTAAACGCAATTCTCAACTTCACGAATGAAAAATTGCACATCAGATGACGAGTAACCTTTCGATGTGCACAAATGCAATTATTAAAATGGTAATTATTAAAATTGAGTTGGATCTTTCTGGTGAGTTTAATAAGGTAAAATTCGGAACTTAAGTATCAGAAGCACAGAACGTATACAGGGTAGGTGTATATCGGGACTTCGGGTAGATTTAGCTTAGTGTAAGTGCGAGCAGTGCGCACGCATAAGGTACACGTGTCGTTAATCTGTGGTTCAGTCTGTCTGGCGCTTTTCGATCGTTTGCACCGCATCGATTTATTTTATATTATTTTGAGCTTGGAAAGGTTAGTATTTGAGGCGTTTCTAGCCATTTAAATCTCTTCACTCTCTCCACTGTATACGTCATTTTCTTCGAAATAAAATATTTTCACACAACAGTTCGTTCAAGATCCAATCAAACTTTGCTATTTATTAATAATGTTAATTGTATTATGAATGTGTACATGTGATGAGAAGTATTTTATGAAGAAAATAATGAATAACAGTCATCCTCAAGATTTTTATCTGCAAATCGGCTTATGATCTTGCCGTAAAATATACGCTTTTCCGTTTCAGCTACGAGCTAATCTCCCGCAAAAAAGTCTTATTTCCGGGCAGAAAAGTACAATGGAGGAAACAACCAGTTCGCTTATTGTATTATACACACATGTACATACATACAATATTACTATAGGCTATCAAAAGAAAAATAATAATAATTTAGACAAAATTTTCTTCCATTTTCCACATACTAGATAATTGAACCGGGAAAATAGCACTATTTCCACACAATTTAGGTATTTATTACGACATAATATGTAAATGACCATATCTAAAACATTTCTCCCTGCAAATAAAAAGAGTGCCCCTATCTAAAATGGCTCGCACGATCCAATCGGGGTCCGCCCGGCAAATCAAACGTCAAATGGGTTGCCAGTAACAAAAATAAAAACCAACTCTAACTTAACCTAACCTAACCTAACCCTTAAATAAATAAGTGTTGGCTGCTAAGATATTACGATGTGTTCGGATGGATATTACGATGTGTGGACCATGAGGAGAGTGGGAATGGACAGGAGCGGGGAGCGGGGACAGATCCAACTGTCAAAAATTTAAAACTGGTTATGATTTCATTGAAACGTCAAATTTTATTTTTGTTACTGGCAACCCATTTTACGTTTGATTTTCCAGACGGACCCCGATTGGGTCGTGCGATCTGCTTTAGAGATGTTAATTTGACATTAAATTTTTGTATGACATACATACATAATATGTCGTGTAATTTATTTCACAGCCGTGCAAAAAATATTATGCCATAAAATTAATGTTCTATTACATATTATATGTATTTTTCACTTTACTCCTCGCTTCTTTCTTCTAGACTCGGTAAAGAGTTTTAAAAACATTTAGTTAGTCCAAGACTCGTTTAAAAGGCAAAAAGCATCTCTCAAGATAGAACGGAGAAGGGGAGTTTTCCTCTAACGAGATATGCATACATAAAATGTAACGATCTATAAGGCATAACTACATTTTTATTATAATTGTACACGTTTAAATTTTTACGACATCACTCGAATATTATCGTGTCTTCACGAGAGCGATTTTAGTACCAAGTATTAAGTTATAAGACCTGTATAAAATTCGCATAAATCTCGATACAAATTCATACAAGCTAAAAAGTATCCACTTCAAATCGTCCATTTCAACAAAAATATACAGAGCGTGATGAATTACAGCACTCGAGTGCATCGCATCGAAATGCAGATTTTTTGCATTACCGTCGCGATGACTGATCACGCCATGTGAGTAATTTAGTATGCAGACTTTCTTTATATATAATTTTTCGTCCGCGGCGCACGCGTCGATTAGTATTAATTGCATAATGATTAACGACCGTGTAACGTTGTAGCGGGCGACTTTCCCGGTTTTCCGGGAAATTCTCTCCCTACGAACCACCTAGTGCCACCCTCCCACCCCCAATCCGCTCAGGTGTGTGGGCTCACCCCAAAACCCACCTGTAGACTGTGCGTAGGTCCAATGCGTACAACCAAGACATTCGTAAAATGCATCATCTGTATATACTAGTTTGATATGTCCGGCTTCGCCTAGGAGACGGTTTATATAATATAATAAAGATTCGTATAAAAATCAAAACTGAATTTGTATCCTGTATATGTACTTGATTTAATTTACTAAAGAACTACGGAGAGACATGTATGTGTATGAACGGGCGGCGAACACATTTGAAATAACTCAATTGTTTGTTTATTTTACCCTAACAACATAGGTGGTACACTTTTGAAATTGATAACTGGCTTACCTCGATAAAATAAACGAATTTTTATTATTAATCCACAAGAATAGTCGAAATATGATTTTTCTAAGTGGATTTTTTTTTTAATTCTCATATAAAAAAAATTTAATATATTATCCCTATTAATTCAATTCAGATTCGTGTAAATACTAGTACGAGCTTTTAGCTCGCAATTTTACCGATTTAAAATTCAGCACACTTCCAATTAACCCTTTTAAACGAAAACAAAAAATAGTGTGGCCGGAACACTATCCCAATAAACATTTTTCAATAGAAAATACTCAATATAAAATAGTATTAACAGTGGGATAAAATCCCAAGTGAAAATACGTACTTTTGACGTTTGATTTGAACTGGAGGACTACTTAGAGATATTTGAAAGGTGAAAAGTACTAAAAATGAAAGATAAAATACCCAACTATAGATTCCAATATTCATTTTGAACAGAAAATTAACAGATTTTGAGACATCAACCGAACAACCAAAAATCGCGCGATTTAAAAAACACATATACATATCTCCGAATCTCAAGCCAATCAACATTTTTTATTACCAGATTCGTGTTTACTTGGCATAGATCTATAAGAATAATCATATCTCGTCTCTGAACCATTTTTCGTGTCGAACAGTGTTATCGGTACGTTTTTATTATTTTATATTTTACGATATAAAATTATAAAATTCATTCCCAGTGCATAAAATAATAGCTCGTTAGAGTGCAACGGGCAAGCGTTGAACATGCAAAAATTCAATTATACGTTTGACCTGAGAGTCAATTAATTTCACAGCTCATATGCAGTATTTTAACAATATGCACATATTTGAAAATATTTAATCAGTTCTGAAAGTTTCATTTTATTTGCAATTTTCACCATGGAATTTTCGATTTTCACCTTTTCCGGACAAAGTTACGTAGACTATCGTGTACGTTGGGTAAGATTTTCACCACAAGATAAGCCCTTCAGATTCTGCGGTGCAAACTTACATTATTCACGTGTCACGTCGTCTCACCTGTACAGACTATACCGACGCCTCTCAACCTTTTGAAATTTGACAACTCTTATTTAAATATTCAAATGGGTCAGAGCTTAAAGACGACTGAACGGTCAATATCTTTGTCATATTCAGAAATTGGACAAAAATAAAACGAAAATAAATAAATGTGTAATAATAAATATGGCTCATTGGTTGCGTTTATGTTTAGCACCGAGAGGTTCCCGGGTTCAATCCCGTGCTAATATTTAATGCTGCTGGTCAGACTTTTATATTTGTGACTCCATGTCGATCGTTTCCTATCAGAGTTTTCCTCGATCAAATTGGCAAAAACCATCCTACCCGCTATGCCACAAATATCTGAATTTGATTATTGTACAATATGTAAAAATTTATGTACAAGTCTAAATCCTTAGGTGTCTCTATGGATTAATTATATAATTAATTAATTGTTAATTTCATGCTCTTCAGCTTCTTGAAATACAGCGATTTATGTGATCAAAAATGTTGCAATGTTTGTAATTAATTATCTAGGCGGGCAAATTGGGAATTGTATCTGTTAGGCCTTCCTAGTATACATACATATATGTAAATATAAAATAATTCGACACATAATTTGTCTACCAACTGGCATGGCATTGAATTAATGTTGACGATTCAATAAAATTGGGCTGTATATTTAAAAAAATTCGGATGTGAACAACCCATGACTTTATCTATGTATTTGAGGAATATAAGAAGGTCACAAAACAAAATTGGATAATTAAACATATGTACATACACGTTCACACATACCGATTATGAGAGCATTTTCGATACAAATTGAGCGCAAATATATGGACATAAGACAAAACTTCTACTTTCGGTTGTCTGATTTTGTTCAATTTTTTTTATAACTTTTAATCACTATCAGTATTATACACAATAAATATCAAGAAGATTCAAATAATTTAAAAGGTCAAAATAAAATAATGAAATATTGTTAAAAAAAAAATACTACTTTCGATTTACGAATTCTGACCAAAACCTTATCAGCTCTAAGTTAGTACATAAAGAATACAAATATAAATTTTTAGCTTGATACGATTAAGGGTGTGGAAAGAATAGTGGTCACAACATGTTTGACCTTTCTAAAAGGAAAAAATCCCACTTCCGGTTTATTAAATTTAGTGTTTTTCTTTTATTTTCATCACATTGATTCAAGAATTATACTTGATTTTTTCCATGAAGAGCAATCATGTTTAAGTGGTCGAAAAAAATAGTGGAAAAAAAATCGAACAGGAGTAAACTGCCACTTCCGGTTGACGGATGCTTACCAAATTTTATACAGACCTTGGTATTAAGCTTAAACTTTTATATATGAAATTTCAGTTCATTTCTGATAAAACATCGATTATCTACTAAAACCTCGATTCTTTCAAATAAAAGTACTACTTCCGGTTCAAGTAAAAGTATTCAAAAAATAGTAGGTTACAAGATTTATAATTTCTATTATGTAAAAAATAATCAGTCCGATTCAGTTAGTGGTTTGGTAGATAATTCAAAAACTTAAAAAAAAGAGGACACCTATAAGCGGAAGTACCATTTCCGGTCAACTTAAACATTTGAGAAAAAATTACATCGTGTCGATAAGATATTCAGTAATCGATACTAAGTTTCAGTTTGATAGGACTAACGGTATTCAAAAAATCCCCAAAACACACACACATTTTTTCTGGATCATGAGAACGAGATCAGTGATCGATTCTGAGTTTGAATCAGTCAAAATTTCCACATGATCACAAAACTGATAAAGATAAAGATAAAGTAAAAATAGTGACGAATGCAACTTTCCACCAGAAGATTCCACCTACAGATTGTATTCTATTAAGAATAAAAGCCAAATATATCAGCAGTCGGTGAGAAACTGCTACAAAAGACGAATTTCTAGAGACAAATCTCCACGTTTATACTTGAGAGGCAGGTTGAGAAACACTGATGTGCAAGAGTGTAACGTCTACATCGTACTTTATATGTATGTACATACATTGTTGTGCACTGCCAGACGAGAGATCGGCTGGTTGGAGCACTTGCGGTCTGGTAGATTAAAAGTTTGAGAACAGCAGATAATCCGTATATATGTACACACATAACTAAGAGAATATTCAAAGAGATTCATTGACGCGTTTATTGGTCCAAACTGGTCGTTCATAGTCAACCACTCCACAGTCCTCGTAGAGGACTGGAATAGTGGATGGGGTAGTGGGGTGGTAGTATGGGAAGGGTGCATCAAAGGAATCCAATTATCGTTGCACGTAGCGTAGGTGCAATAGCAAAGGCTTCTCGACCAAGACCGTTGCCAAGTGGAAACTTGCCAGATGCCCAGGGACTTGATTGAGCCACAAACCGAATTGAATCTGAATAGCCCTACGCATATTACATACATACATACATATCTATGACATAGATCAACATCATCGTTTTCAAGTTGTTTCCAATTTGAGGATCCAACTATGAGCATTTTTTGGTAAAAAACATAAATGCTTGCATCAAACAATTAATTCCAGATTAAATCCAATAAAGACCAGATTAATTGGCAAACTCTGATAGGAAACGATCGACCTGGAGTCACAAATCCAAGGTCTGGCCAACAGAAACCAGTGGGATTTGAACCCGTCACCACTTTATTCAAAGCATTATATGCTAACCACTAGTCAACTCTGCTGGTTTAAAAAAAAATATATACTTATTAAACAAATGCTTAACAAATATATAATAAATGTATGTACATATATAAAAAACTTTAGTAAAAAAACTCATGTAACAAAATAAATGAATATAAAAAATAATATACTAAAATATAAAAAATAAATGTACATAAAAAACTTTAGTAAAAAAACTATATTAAAAAAAAGTGAAGTAAAATAAATGTATATAAAAAAATAATGTACTAAAATATAATAATAATAATAATAATAATAATAATAGCTTTTATTCCAGACGATGAGGAGAATAGTGCAATCCCCAACGCCCACATAAATAATATATAGATAATAAAAAAAAAGTATTGAAAAATAGGAAACAAAAAATAAATAAATAAATACATAAGTAAATATATAAATATTAATGATAATAAATAATAATAATAATAAATAATAATAATAATAAATAATAATAATAATAATTATAATAAATAAATAATAATAAATACATAAGTCTAATAATAATAAATAATAATAATTTTATGTCTATTCAAGGCGGTCGGTGTAGCAGTTCCATCCATCGAACATACAATGAAGAATGAAAATGAGAAGATGCAGCAGCAAGAAGACAATTAGGCGAGAAAAATATACGAAGACGTAGAGAGGCCGCTCTCATCCTGAGAATGGCTTCAAAATGAGGCACATGCCCTTCTACAAACATTTGCGACGCGCTACAGCTCCTAGGTAACCCGAAAAGAGCACGGTAACAGTTGTTGTATTGTACCTTTATCTTCCTCATTGTCTCCCGCTTGTATCTGGTCCATAATTCACCAGTATAGAGGCTAGTACAAAAGGACATAAATAATTGTCTCTTAACCTCTACACTGGAGTGGAAAAATCGTCTAGCCAGCATATTTGCCCTTACACAAATGGCTCTTCTTTGTCTTTCGATGTCACGGTCATCAGATAGATCCTCCGTCAGCAAGTGTCCCAGATACTTGACTTCCCTAACAGTTTCAAGATTACGCCCATCTAAAATAATGTTGGGGACGAAATGAGGACCTCGACCGTATCGGAAAATCAATACCATGGATTTACTCGTATTATACCGCATATGAAAGTTCGGCCCATGATAACCAAAAATAAAACTATCGCTGTTTGATCTGTGTACATGTGTAGCTTGTATTGGTTAGAAAGTTTGTTATGAAGGAATAAACAATGAAATTTGAGGTTATGAGTTGCTGCCGGCAATATTTATACTCACTTATGCCGGGAACCTTACAGTTTATAGTAATAGTTTATTAATAACCTTACAGTAATATTTTATTAATACTAAGATTGCTTTAAGAATAGTTTATCAATGTATGATTGTCCATAAATGAGTTTATATATTTACAGAAATGAACTTTTCGATCATCAGATAAATTAAATCAGCTGATAACTAAAAATAATTGTAAGTGATGTATGTATGTAAGCTTATTGTAAAAAACTAAATGTATGTAAGCTTATTGTAAATCATATTAACAATTAGATACAACATAACTTCTTATTGAATACTTATCTCGCAGATAAAACCGACTGAGGAGATATACAGTGAAATGTCAGATTTGACATATTTGGCCAAAAATCAATATATATCGTGTATTACATTACATGAAGCTAGACGCCAAATTTTGAATTTATATATACATATGAGAGTTAAAACTATAAATATTTAAATATTAGAGATAACGAGAACCAATAGAGTGAATTATAGGCGTTTAAATAGTTAAAATCTTATATCGCCATATCAAGGCGAACAGGTTGGAAGATACGGGACGAACGCTTATTAAACTTCAGGGAGATTTACTTTCCTCGAGTTTAAAACGCGTTGTATACGATATTTTATCTCCAACGTAATGGCAGACGATACATTAACGTGTATTGATGACCAAAATGAGCAATATGGCAATATATGAAAACGTTCGGATAAGAGATAAAAATGACCACTAACACGAAAGCCATGTGAAGCGTAAAGGAGGTATGTAAAAATATGACAATGTTATGCATACAACTCACAAATATAGTTTGCATTGTATTTACTTCCTACTTTAATGGCAGATAACAAGGACTTCCACTGGTTTCATGTAATCCAGGACTTTTACATTTGAAATATAATTTCTTCTTTTTCTCAATGCCCTGTCCGCATCCGGACGTTGGCGACCACCTCTTTGATTATTTGAAGATATCCGCATCGATCTTCAGCGGCTTGGAACAAATCTTCGGCGCTCATATCGGTCCACATGCGCATGTTTCGAAGCCAAGGCAACTTTTTCCTGCCAATCCATTTTTACCTTCTATTTTTCCCATGGTTATCAAACGGAGACATTCATATTTTAGACCCCGTATCATGTGTCCGAGGTACTCCGTCTTTCTCCTCTTGATGACAGAAACTAGTTCTCTGCCTCTTCCTATCATGCCGAGGACAGCTTCATTTGATATTTTTTGGTCCATGGGATCTTCAGTATACGCCTGTAGACCCATATCTCAAAAGCTTCGATGCGGTTGATCATCCTGGTCATCAGAGTCCACGTTTCACATCCATGTAGTAACACTGTCCAGACGTATGTAGGCCAGAATCTCAAACGCGTACGAAGATTGAGATGCTTGTTTGTAAGCGCCGCCTTCATTTTGATAAATGCTATTCTAGCCATCTCGATGCGGATCCTTAGATCTTCTTAGACCTTTCCAGGTATTTGAATCTTTTCACTCTCCATCACCGGTGTCTGTATTGAAATATAATGGATTTATAATATCTAGTCGATCACAGTATATATTCATGTGTAAATATATTTTAGACGAAGAACTTGAAAGCCGAACGTTGTCAGATCTCAACATTATGAATATAGATAATAATTTAATTCATTATAAGCTAACGACTAGTCTATTTTGCTGGTTGAAATTTAAATCAAGAAAAGCCTCTCTATAAAAACAACTACACAACTCAACACGTAACCATAAAGTGTATAAACAATAACACTCATTATAATTTCCATCTCACTCCAATCGCTCAGACTTGGGCGGAAAAGAGCGAGACAAGACTATTTAGAATGCGACGTAGACTTGCATTTCCCGACTTGTTGACCTGAACGATGAAAAGTTACTTACTTGGGGGGTTTTCATCGTTATTTAGCGATGCAAAAAACAAACTGAAAGCGTTTGCAACGCGCGTTTGCACCGCTCGAGATAACGCGGTTCTAAATACGACGTGGCGGGTGTACAGTGCGATGCAAAACTGCTATAATTTAACAGGTTTTCGTCTCATTTTATTGCCTTTACGTTTGATGACCATAATAAAAGAGGTCGTGTATCGTCCTAAGGATATTTTTCATTGTTACGAGCGGCGAATTAAGCCGCGTTTATGAGACGAGGGTGACGGCCTCGCCTCAATCTCTTTCACGCCTTATGTATTACATACGTATACACATGTATTATATGTATGTATACGTATATAATAACATTTTATACATATAATATAATATTTACCCCCACATATAATATTATGTCAAACAAAAAAGAGGCCCTTTTCGCGCCAGTCACGCACTGATATTTCACCCTTTTGTTGTAGCGCAATACGGAGCGGGTGGTGGCGTTGGAAAAGTTTCCGGAAAATGCAAATAAAATGATCGAAAATTTCACGGTGAAAATATGCTCTGAATTTAATAATGATTAATTGTGTCGAAACAATGACAATGTTGTGCGTAATGTGTGTTTAATAATTACTAGTGTTGTACCCGATGACATATCATCTCATGGGTGTTGGCATATTAAAACGCCGATAGAAAAATTAATTAATTAATTAATTATATAAATAAGTTTTCAATAGATGGCGGTAAATTTTCAGTGAAGCGGAAAGATTGGTATCGATTAGTATATATTTACTAAGCCCGCTTTAAAGGTCAAGGAATTTGACCCTTATAGCCCTCAACATGAGGCCACCACCCCCCCAAAGAATACAGTCTAAGAGACCCTTTCGTCGGAGAACAAGACGGTTGTTCATGAATATCGCACAAGAACAACCGCACATCACTGTTCTATTAAAAAAAACCACACTGTACATAACCAAGTACATAATAAATAACAACGCATGAACACATAAAGCGCGCATGCGTTAGGAAACAATACCTGAAAGGTGCCGTGCGAATGCACGCACACTTCAAGTAAACATACATATATGCATGTTTATACGTGCACAAACACGCACACACACACACCAACACACACACACACACACACACACACACACACACACACACACACAATCACACACACACACACACACACACACACATACACAAACCATAAAAACATACACACACCTAAACAGCAAACGCACACTCACACACACACACATACACAGAATTTTTTTTTGTATATATAGAATTTTTCTTTTGTTAATATGTTTTCGCATACGTTTAAGCATTAACGTACATTGTATGTATGTACATATGTCGAATTGAAACGACTATTATAGTACGGCGAGCGTTATCTCAGACAGACAGACATACATACAGACAGACATACAGACAGATAGACAGACAGACAGACAGACAGACAGGCGGAATAGCGATATTATATACATATGTACATATGTATATGATGCTTCACCAAACGAAATATATTTCGCTAGATTATGCTGTATGCAACATATACATAGGTAAATTGTTTTTTGTGCGAAATTTTCATCATAAGGCAAATATTTTAAGCCAGTGTTGTTCCAGTTGATTTCAACGGGTGGTTTTGGAAAGGAATTGATACACGAATTTAAATAAAGTGATATACATATAAATAACAGATGTCATGTATAACTATAATGTAAGTTTATTTATAGGCACGGGCCTTATATTTATAGTAAAATGTTGAGTGCACGCATTACACGCTCGCCGATCCAACGCGTTCACCCGTTCGAAATGATGAATGAACGTGTGTGTGTGTCTTCGTGGATTTCTGTATGTGTGTACGCTCCCACGTGGTCTTCAATGATATATTAAATTTAGTGAAGATTTGTTTGAAACTGAATTACTCCCTACATCATTGACTCTTTGAATTTCGAGATGCTGAAAAATTCCAAAAATTGCGTCACATTTATAGACAAATCAGCAGCATTTTATAAATCAGTGAATTCAAGATGCCATCAATTCAAATTTTGCGAGAAAAAGGATAAGGTTGCCTATTTGTTAGAACGATTTCAAAGAAAATCAGATAAATTGGCAAACTTTGATAGGAAACGATCGACCAAAATTGGAAAAAATCAAAATTGGAGTCGCATATCTGAGGTCTGGCCAGCAGCACGGCTAGGGATTGAACCCGTAACCTCACAATTGAAAGCAATTAACGGTAACATGCTGTTGGTTAATATTTAATATGTAATATGTTAGTTAATATTCTGATCAATGCTGTTGGTTAATATATACACATCCATATTTAACGTGGCGTAGACGTAACAACAGTAGCCGAAAAGATCTATTCATACTATGCAGCAGTACAAGTCACCATAACGTATCAAGCAAAATCAGTATTCTTTGGCCACTGTAGAAATATTCACCCATTACGTGACTTCACGGTAGCGAGTGCTCGCGTACCATGAAAGTACGCATGCGCATATGAATATTTTCAGGAAAATCAAACGTCAAATTTCGGGCTGTTTAATGTATATCCAATCCGGTTTTGCCTTACACTCGGCTAAAACTTGTCTGACCGTGCCGAAACATGCAATGATCTATAGTATTGTTACGTACGCCGCGGATTAAGCGAATAGAATCCCAGAGACTGTGTGACCGTTCAAGGATTATCTGTTACGGATATCTGTTAACGGATTAACTAAGTGCATATTGTGCGACCGGTATAAGTGGTTTTAAGGATTAGCGACAAGCTAAGTGCATGTAGGCTAAACAATGGCCACCGAGTTGGCTGGTATTGGTCCTTTCGCAGAATTGACCTGTACCGTGGGAGTGAATGTCGTGGGAAGACATATCCGTACGTGACCATAACAATAGGTAAACAAATTAGACGTCGAAGATGTCCTGAGAGA
Organism: Arctopsyche grandis; assembly: GCF_051622035.1. Classification (NCBI taxonomy): domain Eukaryota; kingdom Metazoa; phylum Arthropoda; class Insecta; order Trichoptera; family Hydropsychidae; genus Arctopsyche; species Arctopsyche grandis. Next base: position 32,622,216 of record NC_135363.1, read on the forward strand.
TCTATCCCTTATAAGGCGATACTTAGGCGATATCATGTCATTCTGAACTGAGCACTGCCAGTGTGTGTATCTCTTTAATCATCAATAAATGCTGTGACACGACTGTTGGCCTTTTACTTGGATCCTCCACCCACCCCTACGCAACAGTATGAATAGAAATTGTCGTTACCGTGAGCTGCTGTGTAGCCGTCCATTTATGCTGGATAGCATAAATAGACCTTAAATGCCAAATCTCCAATCTCCAAACGGACCGATCAGACTAATAGTATCATACGTATATTTAACACAGACTTTTTGTTCTTAATGTGGAATCTGTCGATGTGTATTATGTACATTATATTTAGATATCAACTGTTAGATACAGTGTGTATGCGGTTTTCGTTTGAATTGTCGCAAAAATGTCGAACATCAAAGTAAAACGTACATTCTGCACGGATGAAAGGAACAATGGATGAAAACCTTTTATTGCGTTCAATTTTCAACGGATACATTTGAACGATAATCGAAATGTATACCATATGTACAGTTATGAATATACGTATGTATGTGCATATGTATATATGTATGTACATACACACCTGTCTATTCTAGAGGAATGATACATGTGTATGAATCAAGTGTGATAGACTTTTGCACAAAAAAAAATCTACTTTTACATATGTACTTTGCAAATACGCTTCACTCGAAATGGTAATAAAACCGTTTCCAAATATTTATCGGAATATGTATGTATATGTATTATATATAACTGTTATTATAATTTATTATTAGTAATAGTACACAGTATACAAATATACAATTAGCTAGTGGTTTTCCCGCCAGCAAATCAACGGCTAGTTTTGGAAATGAATTGATGGTAAAAAATATATATATATATATATATTGTGGCAAGGTGTAGTTTAAAGCATTGATTTCTTTCGATTGCCAATGCTTGATATTTAAATGAAAACAAAACAAAAAGATCAACCGATTCATACAGCGAGATATAAACTCAAATGTCACAATGATAATTGAGCCTGACGTATTTGGCCATAACAAGCATATCGAATCCCCATTATAATATAAACATTTTAACATTCATTATTTAACCTACGAGTGAAGTAAAAATATATAAGAGCGATAATGAGAGCTGATAATGCTTATTTTATAAGATATAGTGTGAAAAAGAAAAAGTTATAGGCGTTTAAACAATTAAAATCTGACAACACATTGGGTGGCGGAAAGTCAATAAGATTGGGTGGCGGAAAGTTATCCTTGTATTTATCCTTGCTTGACAGTGATTAATGACGGTTTATCCCTTTTTTTGAAGAAATGTAGGAGAACTCCTACAGCGGGAAGCCAAGCACACGACGTGCCGTTCTTCCCTGTGTGATTTTGCCCTTAATTTCTGGGTTTTATTTCTAAACTTATTGCAATTCAATTATTGGTAGGAATAGCCATTGCTTGAAGCATAAATATTTAGTAAAGTATTTTAGGATCATTTAATTTCAATCTGAATAGGTACATATATTGCAACATTCACGCAAGTGACGGAGACCCATACAATAATGTGATGGGTTCCAAATTGAAATTTATTCCCACTTTTATTGACAAAAAATATCTAAATGAATTACATAAAGTTGAGTAAATATAAAAGATTGCTATAAATCAGTGGTTCTTAACCTTTTCAGTGAACCGCCCACCTGTTGAATTTGAAAATATGTTCCCACAACCCCTTGAAAAATGAGTTTTGGAATCATTAATTTAGAATAAAACATTTATTGCAAGCTTTTTTTTCTTAGCGCACAAATATGCCACTTGATATGGACACAGATATGGACACTTTTAACAAGGGCTTTTGAATTGTTAAAATAATAATAATATATACTACAAAATTTTGCGACAAAAAATCTTACATTTGTGTGATAATTATATCTTATTCGGGCACACTGAACAATTATGTATGTATTTGTTTCTGCTTTAAAATGGTAGATAACGTTTGTAACCCAACTTTTGTGTGTAGAAGTTTTTCGCTATCTATCTATCTATAGTTTTTTGCTGTCTGCCACTGTCGCAAAAACAATTGTAAACAGTATACCAGTGGAGACGACGGTGTGCAAATTCTAAGAAAACTGTCGTTATTATTTGCGAGAAATGAGGAGAGAGCTAGACGCGATATCCTGCCAGAAATTATATTATTTTAGTTATACATAGCTACTCAAACGCTTTCGTCACGAAAAAAATCGGCCGATGTAATCGAATATTAAAATAGTTTTCAAATATCACAAAACTAAATTTATATATTTAGAAACTCCTTTCCGCACCCCCTGATATGCCTTCTCGCACCCCCCCGGTTAAGACCAATGCTATAAATACTCTGAATTAAGAACAGTTAAAATTTTCTTCAAGCTGATGGAGACTGGAGCCGTTACTTCGCATTTTATAAAAAATAACGACGTAGTCGCTGATTATACTCAAACAGTTAATTAGACCGAAATATCACTTCAATGCTTTAATTACGTTGTATAATAGTATCGAAATGTTGAATGCGAATCTAATTTGTGTGGCATCCGGTTGCCCTGTGAAAAAATGGAGCGGCGGCGCAAACGCTAATGAAAAGGGACACAATGGGGGCCCGGTCGGAAAATTTGATTTCTGATCTAAAATTGACGAAGCTTTCAGCCTCACTCAAGATAATAATAACAATAATTATAATAATAATAAGAACGGCGGTAAAATTAGCCGCTCGATAACAGCGAATTTTCCCCCAAGGGGGGGGGGAATTCACGAGGAGGGGTTTTCCGTCACGCAAGAAAACAAAAGCGCCATCAGCGCAATGTCTTTGGGCACGAGACCATTTGCGGGCCCCATTGTCCGGGCCTCATTAGCTGGAGATATGGCCCCCTTGGCCTCTTGCCCCCCCTCTCCCCCCCGCTGAATCTCAGGTGAAAAATGCGGAGAGGCAACCACTATATTTATGTAATAATAACACGAGGTCGAGCTTTATGTATTAGCGATGTGAATGAAAACTCTCGGATCAAGAGCTTTCCCTTTCTGACGGAAAATGCATGACGTGAAAGTTATGTAGGATTATTCATAAAGTTAAAATACTCGCTCTAGAATACACTGTTCGACACAAAAAATGGTTCGAGACGAGGTATGAAAAATCATATTTCGACTATTCTTGTGGATTAATAACAAAAATTCTTTTGATAACTGGCTTACCCCGATAAAATAAACGAATTTTTGTTATTAATCCACAAGAATAGTCGAAATATGATTTTTCTAAGTGGATTTTTTTTTAATTCTCATATAAAGACAATTTAATATATTATCCCTATTAATTCAATTCAGATTCGTGTAAATACGAGTAAATACTAGTACGAGCTTTTAGCTCGAAATTTTACCGATTTAAAATTCAGCAAACTTCCAATTAACCCTTTAAAACGAAAACAAAAAATAGTGTGGCCAGAAAACTATCTCAATAAACATGTTTCAATTGAAAATACTCAATATAAAATAGTATTAACAGTGGGAAAAAATCCCAAGTGAAAATACATAGTTTTGACTTTTGATTTGAACTGGACGACTACTTAGAGAGATTTGAAAGTTGAAAAGTACTACAAATAAAATATAAAATACCCGACTATAGATTTCAATATTCATTTTGAACAGAAAATTGACAGATTTTGAGACATCGACGGAATAACACGAAGATATATGTAGAAAAATCGCGCGATTAAAAAAACACATATATCTCCGAATCTCGAGCTAATCAACATTTGTTATTACCAGATTCGTATTTACTGAGCATAGATCTATAAAAAAAGTCATATCTCGTCTCTGAACCAAAAAAAAAGTCGTCATTTGTCGAACAGTGATATTGTACGATACATATAAACAATAATATATTTTCAATATAATACAAGGCCACGATTCCCAACCTTTTTTGGGCCTTCCAACCTTTGGACAGCCCATTACTTAATAAATTAAAAAAAATGCTTTCCCCGAGCGACACTTATTTACATTCAATGGTATTAAATTAGCCCTATTCCATACAAATTATGTATATATCATTATATGCAAATGACCATCTCTAAAACATTCGCCCTGCAAATAAAAAGAGTGACCCTATCTAAAATAGCTCGCACGACCCAATCGGTGTCCGCCCGGCCAATCAAACATCAAATAGGTTGCCTGTAAGAAAAATAAAATTTTACAAAAATAAAAACCAACCCTAACCTTACCTAACCTAATCTAACCCTTAAAAAAGTAAGTGTTGGCTGCTAAGATATTATGATGTGTTTGATTGGATATTACGATGTGTGGACCATGAGGAGAGTGGGAATGGTCAGGAGCGGGGAGCAGAGACAGATCTGACTGTCGAAAATTATAATTTCACTGATAGGGGCTAGTGAAAATGTAATTGGATATGATTTTTCTGAACTGAAGTTATGATGGCACTGAAACGTCAAATTTTATTTTTGTTACTGGCAACCCATTTGACGTTTGATTTGCCGGGCGGACGTAGATTGGGTCGTGCGAGCTATTTTAGAGATGTTAATTTGACATTAAATGTCATTTTGACATATATCGTGTAATTTATTTTATAGTCTTGCCAAAAATATTATCTCTTAAACTTGTACATATGTATATAAATTTATAGAATACTAGTTGTTTTACCCGGCTTCGCTCAGTGTTTGTAATATATATACGGCTTAACCCTGGCGAATCTAATAGTAAATAAAATGCTATTTAAAAGTAAATACTTTATTATTTGAACATTTAGCTCTCAAAATTAGCTCTCAAAATTTATCTTTCTCAAGAATTTTTCTATATTTGTCTCTTGTTTTGAAAATGGTTCCAAGCCTCTGCTTTAGATCCTGTACTAAATTTACAAACATCACAACTACGTTTTCATACGTGGTGGTGTGTTTAAATTTAATTCAAATAAAATTAAAAACACAAAAATAGCAATTGTGCGTATTTAATTTTATCACTGCACGTTTAGCATGCCAAACTTTTTCCGGTTATTTGTCAAACTAACCTTAAGCCCCCATCTGTTCAATTTGCGCGGCTGGCAAAGCTCTGTTTGCACAGCATCTACTCAAATAGAACGGTTAAAAGCGTAAAAACAAACAAAATAAAAAAATAAACAAAATAAAATAAACAATCATCACATTTATAAAATGCCATTTATCAATTCAACTTGAAATTTTCACACTTATTGTATGATATTTACATATAATGAAGCAACGAACACGAGGCGTACGTAGTACATTCGATGGACGCTCGATATTTAAGCTTGATAAATGATTTCTGTGAATTCGAATCGTACATTTTTTGCACTCAATGAAATACGGCGCAATTCGAAAACAGTATCGCACTTCTATAAAGGACACGGTCTGTTGATTTTGCAAGACAGCCATAATCAATTAACGTCCCGGTGTCTAATGGAGTCCCGCAATTGATGTGTACTGTAACGTATATGCACCCTAATCATTCTCAATACATTCATATATGTATATTCAGGTTCACCAAACAAAGGATCGAATCATCTGAATTTCCCTTTGGATCGGATCAAACGGATCAACCCCTAAGATGAGACTTTACACAAATTGACATCTGCATATACACAAATGTAAAGGGTGAGACGGAAACGACTATACGATCTTGAAAATTAACACTCAAATTGAAAAGTGGACGTCCTCTAGCTGAATTAAACCAAACTACATATTACGTATGTAGTATTTAGTTGAAATTTTAGGAACATTGATGACTTTTGATGCGTAATTCACCACCGTCTTGGGCGTCTTAAGAGATGAAAATGACAGATATCGGTAAGACATAAGAGTCACATTTGCATTTATGTATGTATATATGTTTCTATATGTATATGTTACAGTGAAACTGCAATTTTCAGTGAAATTATAAGTTCAATGACTCAAGCAGTGATTACGGATATAACAAAAATTCGTTTATTTTATCTAGGTAAGCCAGTTATCAATAGAATTTTTGAAGAATAGTCGAAATATGATTTTTCTAAGTGGAATTTTATTTAATTCTCATTTAAAGACAATTTAATATATTATCCCTATTAATTCAATTCAGATTCGTGAAAATACGAGTAAATAATAGTACGAGCTTTTAGCTCGCAATTTTACCGATTTAAAATTCAGCACACTTCCAATTAACCCTTTTAAACGAAAACAAAAAATAGTGTGGCCAGAAAATTATTCCAATAAACATGTTTCAATAGAAAAAACTCAATATAAAATAGTAATAACAGTGGGAAAAAATCCCAAGTGAAAATACATAGTTTTGACTTTCGATTTAAACTGGACGACTACTTAGAGAGATTTGAAAGCTGAAAAGTACTACAAATAAAATATAAAATACCCGACTATAGATTTCAATATTCATTTTGAACAGAAAATTGACAGATTTTGAGACATCGACGGAATAACACGAAGATATATGTAGAAAAATCGCGCGATTAAAAAAACACATATATCTCCGAATCTCGAGCTAATCAACATTTGTTATTACCAGATTCGTATTTACTGAGTATAGATCCATAAGAAAAGTCATATCTCGTCTCTGAACCATCTTTCGTATTAGTATTAATTTTCAAGTTACTGATCGTCCAGTTGTATTTGACTCACCCCATACTACACGTCTTGTCGAATAATTTCGTACATACATATGTATATCTCTAGCTGGAATCGTATACATAGTTAAAATTGGATCGCTTTGTATGCGCCGAAATTAGACTTCTCTTATCAATAATTTAGATGTGAAGAATGGAGATGGCAAATTCAGCACATTTTTGCCACATAAATTCGACGACAAAAGCGCGCTTTTCCTGTTGACTACGAGGCCTCGCCAAAATGAGGGTGTCTTCTTCGCAAATTAGAGATATCGTTAGGGGTGGAGATGACGTCATCCCCTACCACCTCTCGAGATATTACTGAACGACACAATAATAACAAACAAATGGACACGACGACCTCTGAAGAAACGCCAGCACGTTTATATGAAATAATGACAATGCCCTCTCCCCCAAATAATTTAGAATAATTTAACTATAAATACATATATGCACATTTTAATTATTTGCTATAAAAGATCGAAAGAAAGAAAATTAGAGACAGGGTTATTTATTTCTTATTTATATAATTTATTTATTTATTTATTCAATAGAACATATATGTACACTCGCCTTTACAAATCGTTCCATATTCCGATTAATACAGATCAAAAAACACTAAATCTAATATATAATTTCGACAGAGGCTTTGTATACAAGTTTGCAAGTATTTTTGGTTGGGAATCGAAAACAAGTCAAAGTTTCTATGACGACGATTCGATTGGTTGAATATATTTTTTTTTTCGATTTAAATAAATTTAATAAAAAATACAAATGAATATTTACTATTAGATTTGCCATGTTTACGCTGTTTATATTACAAATACTAAGCGAAGCCGGGTAAAATAACTAGTAACGTATATATAAATACATAATATGCTATATTTTTTTATTTGATATTTTTACTTTATCTGTTATTATTAAATGCTATTTTTTATGTTTATGTATGGATGTATTTATGTTTATGTTCAAATGTATTTTTTATGTATAATTGATGAGTATATTATTTTCGTTATGTATTAGTTTATGTTTAATTGTTATTTTGTTTTTGTGTTATATTTTTTGACCATTGTGGCGCTTTAGGAATTCCTGTTATTTTATTTTATTTTATTTTATTAATTGAAAAATCAACAGACAGGATGTACATAGATATGTATAAAAAAACAAATAGTTAATAAATAATATATGTAACATCCGAGTCCAATAATAGATTTTTACAAAAATGAAAAAGATAAATATAAGGAAAACAAATTAAAAAGTAAAGAATAAAGGCATGACAAAATATGTAGAACATTGCATAATTAAACTAAAGTATTAAAATATTTGGAAAAGGTTATAAAATAGAATATAAGAAGAAATTGAAATTTACAAATATAAAACAAATGAAAAAGGTAAATACAAAATTAACAAATGAAAATATGCCACAATGGTCTGTTTAGAATAAAATAAAATAAATAAATAAAATAATTATTATTATATATTTTTACATTATATGTATACGGCATCGATAGTCAAACATTGCAAGCATTTATACAATACGATCAATATAAGCATTTATAAAATGCGAATTCAAACGAAATTTTTACAGATTTTTTATTATACAAATCGATGAACCTCAAAACGTTGAATTATTTGAGATTAAGAAAGGACATGCCAATTTTACAGGAACCGTTTCAATGATGAATGAACCGTTTCAATGAAAATCAAAAAAAATTATAGGAAACGATCGATCCGGAGTCACAAACCAAGGGGTGGTCAGCAGCTACTAGTGGGACTCGAACCGTGACCACTCTGCTCGAAGGCATAATATGCTAACCACTAGTCCACGCTGCTGGTTTGGTAATTTTTAGACTAAATTTCTATTGTATTTTGATTTAATAATTATACAGTTATTTTATATTTGATGTAGTATGTATCATATAGAGAAAATTTTGTAAGGTTTCGAAAATAGATAGCGTGGCAGTGACAGTTGAAAATACACGTAACATGCCACGAAATGCATTTTTGATAAAACGAGTGCACGATTTTCCTCTGCTCAAATGTCAACGTGTAAGCGATTCCTTGTGAACGATATTAAATATCTCATATTGTGGAAATCTGACAACGTTCAGTTTTCAATTTCTTCATCTAAAATATATACGTACATATGAATATATACTGTGATCAATATTTGTAAATAGGTTTTTGAGCTCTTTTTCCTATTATGCTGTACATTAACATTAGAATAATATAATACTATGATTAATAACCAAATTTTCTTTCACTTGCTGACGCTACTGGCTTCCTGTTTTTGTTTTATCCCTTGGAATGATTTCTTCTCAAATATATGTTTGACCCGGCTTTAACAAATTGAACATCGTTCATAAACAAATATTGACCCTCTCTCCGTTTTCAACCCCTCGCTCCAGGTTCATTTCAGTTTCACTGTATCAATTCTCGCGTGTCTTTTAAATTAATAAATACCGACCCCTAACAACCTAATCTTAAATGAATATGACCAACCCTAACTTAAATGAACCTAAACTGACCCTTAAATAAATATGTGTTGGCTGCTAAGATTTTTTTTTTAATAAATACCGACCCTAACAACCTCATCTTAAATGAATATGACGAACCCTAACTTAACCTAACCTAACCTAATCCTTAAATAAATATCTTTTGGCTACTAAGATGTTTTTTTTTTTTATAAATACCGATCCTAACAACCTAATCTTAAATGAATATGACGAACCCTAACTTAACCTAACCTAACCTGATCCTTAAATAAATATCTTTTGGCTGCTAAGATGTTTTTTTTTAATAAATACCGACCCTAACAACCTAATCTTAAATGAATATGATGAACCCTAACATAACCTAACCTAACCTGATCCTTAAATAAATATGTTTTGGCTGCTAAGATCTAAGATGCTAAGGCGACGCGCTATCATCCAACTGTCAAAAATTATAATTTATTTGGTTTCACTTATCATTTATATTATTTAACTGATCACTTATTTAATAAATTACTGATCATTTATCTTATTTTTACATACCTCCTTTACGTTTCACTTACGATTACAATTCAGGAAAAAGTTTGCCTCTTATCTGATCGTTTTCATACTTTGCCATATTGCTCATTTTGGTCATCAATATAAGTAAATGGATCCTCCGCCATTAAGATAGAGATAAAATATCGTTTAAGAAGCTTTTCAAGTACGAAAGTTTTTAATCTCGGAGACGTTTGGTAGTCATTAATTTTATACATAGATGGCGGTAGTAAAAAAAAATTATTGGTGTTTTTATTCAAAATAATAATTTTGTATACAAATTATAGAAGAGGTATGTTTTTAAAAAAAATTTTTTTACGTGAAATATTTAACTGATCACTTTAGTTATTTTTAATAATTAGTTCCCATTTATAAATTTGACCATAAATGTCTCTGTGGATGTTAATTGATATGTATTTACGGATTTTCAGTGAATTGTTTAGAAATACTGCATATTTACAAATTTTATTTTATTTTATTTTATTGTTACAAATCAATATACACTCGCCATTGCAGATTTGCTCCAATGCGACGGTGTAAGTTAATGAAATACAGAATACATAAAAAATCAGAAATCAGAAATACAGTAATACGTACATATACAATCAGAATATATAGCATATAACAATTAATCAGAAATAATAATCATAGAGACATCTATGGATTATTTTTATATTTTTTTTTTGTATACAATTTTTATACATATAATAAATACGAAATTATAGAGATGTCTATTGAGATATCTATAGATTTTTTTTTTCAGATTACTGTGTATAATTATTACAAATTATACACAGGCAGATTTTGTGACAACAGGATTAGATCTAATACCAATTTTCAGGTACCGTTTCAGAAATGATCAAATAAAATTGGCAAACTCTGATAGAGAAACGATCGATTTGGAGTCAAAAAACCCCCAAATCTAACCAGCAGTGGCGAGGACTCGAACCTTTGACCTCAGTGGTGCTAAATATATACACTACCACTAAGCCAAACTACTGGCTAAATTTGACCATACATGTCTGTGTGGATGTTAATTGATATGTATAATACTAATAATACTTGTATCAAATGTACAATGTTTCTGGCCAGGAAGGATTGGGGTTACCTGTTAGGCTTTTCTGGTATAAATTAAAAATAAATAAGTAAATATTTGTTCATATATGTATACATATGTACATACTATATTGAGAGCAAGGAAAACAAGCTAGACAGTCAGAAGAATCGGCGTGCGTGTTTCCCGTTGAAAGAAAGAAAAATTTTGTCGAGGGGGGCAATTCGTTAAGCAATTCATCCGTCAGCTGGAAGATTTACTACGAGGGTGATCTCCTTTCAGGTTAAATTATTAATAATAGGCAGAACAAGGAAACAGTCATGGAAACCCCCCACCACGTACAAAGGAGCTGAAAAAGTAAATTTCGGACCCGAATTTATGGCGATCGCTCCAACTCGGGAAAGTATGATTCATCACGGCGAGGATTCTTCAGATTATGCCACAATTCTAAAGCCTGAAAGATGGCCGGCTATCATTCGATGAAAAGGACTCTTCGAGAAAAGGAAACCTTCCACTCGACCCGAATTTCCTCATCTGTGGAAATGATTCATGTTCAATCCCGTATTTGTTTATTGTGCGCAGTGTGGCCGTTTACCAATCTGCCTGGACGCGCGTTTATTTCAATTTTAAAATGCTTTAAAAAAAACGCAATAATATTATGTTATTGTATACATATACACATGTAGGTTAAGACTATAAGGAAACCTTTATTATGGCAGGAGTCTGTAAATAGGTAAATAGGGGTCTGAAATTAGCTGAAACGTCTATTGAAACAATCATGACAAAACAATCAACATTCAAGAAAATTCTATGACTTTTAAAAGGAATTGAAATAAATATTTGTTCTAAATAATTTATATGTCACATTGAAATTATATTTCAACTGAAAATACATATATTTTCACTGACGTTTCGGTGAAATCATAACCAGTTACATTTTCAGGGTTGGTTTTATTCATTTAAGATTAGATTGTTAGGGTTGGTATTATTTAAGAGTTAGGATAGGTTAGGTAAAGTAAGGGTTGGCCCTATTCGTTTAAGATTGGGTTTTTAGAGCAAAATTTATTCATTTTTTGATACATTTTCACTGCTTGAATTTGTGAAAATATATTTTCACAAATTCAAGCAATGGTAACATGGTTTGTATTTTATGCTTTGGTAACATGCTTTAAAAAATTCTTTAAACATTACACAAGATCCGGGAGCCACAAAATGTTGAAAATGTGCGTTGGAACATAAAAACCAACAACGTCGGAAATGAAGTAGAGGGCGCGAGATATAAATAAAAAATACTACTTCCGGTTTACGAATTCTAGCCAAAACATTATCAACTACAAGTTTCTAAGTTGACTTTTCTAAGAGGAAAAAATACACACTTTTAGTTTATAAGTTTTTTTTTATTTTTTTATTTTCATCACATTGATTATACTTGAATTTTCCCGTGAAGAGCACACATATCTAAAGGGTAAAAAAAATAGTGGTAGAAAAATCGAACAAGAGTAAAACTACCATTTCTAGTTACTGGCCTTCACCAAATTTTATATATAACTTGGTATATGAAATTTTGAATCAATACACTCAAAGGTTTCTGATAAGAAAAACCTCGACTCTTTAAAGTAAAAGTACTACATACTTCCGGCTGAAGTAAAAATATAAGTTTATCACTATGTGCGTGGTAGACATCATCATTTGCTGGCTGTACCTCCTGCCCGCACAGTCCTTTTTCTAATGGCTCCTATTCCAAGAGCTATTCGACTTCTTAATGAAATCGTTGCTGATGAGACTGAATGTGATATTTTCCACCTTAGTGAGCGTAAATTGTCGGAAATTACTCTAACCCATTTATCTGGTAGTCTGCGCTCGTCATTGTTTTCATGATTGATTGTGATTTATGAGTGAAATTTTGATTAACTCTCTTCCATTTGGGCCTTACAGGGATGTTTTGTATTTGTAGTTGTTTCTTACATATTTATTGAAACTGGCTGTAGGTGCAAGGCATTCCTTATGCTATATTTTATTTGATATTTTTACTTTATCTGTTATTATTAAATGCTATTTTTTATGTTTATGTATGGATGTATTTATGTTTATGTTCAAATGTATTTTTTTATGTATGATTGATGAGTATATTATTTTCGTTATGTATTAATTTATGTTTAATTGTTATTTTGTGTTATATTTTTTGACCATTGTGGTGCTTTAGGAGTTCCTGTTATGCCACAATGGTCTGTTTAGAATAAAATAAATAAAATTTATAATTTCTATTACCTATGTTCATGTATGTAGAAAAGTTTCAGTCTGATCCATTCAGCGGCTTAGGAGATAATTGAATCCAAAAAATTAAAAAAAAAATGTGCATAAGGGAAAGTACCATTTCTGATCAAATAAAATATTTAAAAAAATATATATACGTCATATTGATAAGCATTTCAGTTCCCGATACTAAGGTTATGTTCGATAGGACTAACGGTGTTACACTAAAATACACAGACAACACACACACACACATTTTTCTAGATCATGAAAACGGGATCAGTGATCGATTCTGAAATCAAATCAGTTAAAATCTCGAGTTGGAATTTTCGCATGATCACAAAACTTCATCTATTGTTACTACGTACATAGTAAAGTAAAAACAGGGAGAGTTTGGCGGATGGGGTAGTGTTTCAAAGAAAAAGTTAACCAATTGAAATAGCCAAAATAACCGGAAGTGGGGCACGTCCACTCAGGTCGAGCTCCCGTTTTTTCCCCCGACCCCTTTTTAAGGGCAAACACGGGCAGGCATTACTAATGCAGAGGCCGCGAGGCAATCAAATAATTTCCAGTATGTTATGTGATATACGGGGTACACGACCCGCTGAATTATTCACGACTCGCTCATTTGTTTTTAATCCTTAAAAACCCGTGAACCAGAATACTTTTGTATTCACTTATCTTGGAGGGGGGGTGAGAGAAGGAGAGGGGTAGGGGAAAACTCTCTCGAGACTGTCTCCGGAAAATTTGAGACCAATTGGAAGCCTCTGTCAAAGAAGACCGTAATTTAACTGTGTATGTTTTTTTTTTTTTAATTTAAAATTCTGAATAAACCTCCTCAGTCTTTAATTTTTGTAGAAAAATGGCGCCTTATTTGATTAATCATATAACATATTCCATTAGATCCGTCTTGTTGAAGCGTGTGGAATCTATGATCGATTTGGATATCATTTGATCCTCAAACCACCTTTTACAACGACAGTCCCTTTCGTTTCCTTTTGTCAATTTAGATTTGTTTTGAGATATTCTTGTTTATACTACAACCATTTGTCTTCTTGCTTGATTTTTAACTCGCTTGTGAGAAGCAAGCAAGTGTATAATACGATTGTGTGGAAACCGCATGGAGCAAATTATGTATTCTCTAATGATTGATAAAGTGCAAAAAGCATTTCTTCGTTTCCTATATAGAAAAGAGTATTACCCATATCTCTACACTACTTATTAAACTCTTGTCCGTTTAAACAATACAATAAAGATTACGAGTATATGTCGAATACTTTGACGAAAGACTAGAAACACAATTGAATTTTCTTCTGTCTTTTAAAAGGAAAAGAAAATGGCATTAAAAAATTCTACTTTGAAAAAGCAATATGTTATTTACAAATTTGATGTTTGATTCGGGTTCTTAAATCTGTTTTAATTAATAATAATTTTTTTTATTAAATTAAATTTGAGTGATTATTTCTATGATAGGGAGTATTCATATGGGCTTAATTTGTTTTCGTCAAATTGATAAAAAAATCTTTAATTGCTTGTTCTTTATTTTAATTTTTACTCTCATTTTTTTTGTAAAATTGATTTGTTAGTGTATGAAATTCATACCCATACACTATGAATATAATTAATTTTCATTTATACCTATTTCATTACCAATATTTTAATAAATTGGGTAGCATGTCAATTTTTACCCTGCGCTGCAAACGATTACAAACCAAGCGCCCGCATTGCCATTATTTTCATTACTAATAATTGTATACGTTGGCAAAAAATGTCGACTTTACTATAAATTATATTAAGATCGACTTTATTTGTCAATCGAATCGAATGGTTATAGTCTATTATCATTCAAGTTGGAGTTGGAATCGAATTATAACAAAAAGTCTGAGTCGGTAAATTTTGATCCAACTCCAAAGCCTTGATCTAAACATAAGTCTAACTTTATTATGCTTAGCACTTATAATTCTACCGTGGTTATCATATCTATTTTTTAAATTTTTTTCAGGAGAAAAATTTATAGGTTTTCAAATTCCATTATCCATGATCTTATTTTTTACAAGCCTCTTATTGCATGTCTCAGCAGAGGGATAATTTATGCGGTTGCACATGTCATTCCATATGATTCGATTATTTGATCGACTGCAGTTTTGTATTTGAAAATAAATATGCATAAAATAATCATAAAATGTATTTAAAGTATACTTTTTGTAATATTTGGATTTTTAATGTATCTAAATGTTTGAATAAATTCATAATTATGCAACAACTTCTCAAAGTGTATTTTATTTTTTTGTGAATATTTAATGTTTATTTTTCAATTAATTAGCTATTAAGCTATTTCTTAGATAATTAATTATATTATCCACATGAGCTGATCAATAAGAGAGTGGCCAAAATTAAAAACATTTGTATATTGCATATCTTTCAATTTTAATTATGTATTCAATTCATACAAAAATGTATTCAATTCAGGAATTTTTATATTTCATTTTTTATAATTTTTCTTGTTAAATAACACAATTTTAAATTCTTAAAATTAATTCAAAATTGACCGTATTAAAATTTTTCATAAATTGAAAATAAAGAAAAACTCAAATTCATCTGTAAGTTAACAAATATTGTATAATTTTGAAGATTTTAATACATTAAAATAGCACACCTTCGGCGATGTAAACGTTTATTTTTCTCATAAATAAACAATATACAAATCCTTCATGACATTTTTGACACCAAGTGACTAAGTGTCAACAATTTCAAGACACGTCTCTCCATTATTTATATATTTTCTTTGATATTTATTCAAAGTAATCAAAACATTTTCTTAATATTATGAATTTCTAGAATTGGCTTTATACCAGCGCTTCTAAAATGTAATGGTCTTTAACTACATTTTTTCACATACAAATTTGAATTATTATTAACCGTTGTTTATTGTTTGACCGTTGTTAAATTTTTGTTATGAAATATACAGAAATTTTCTTTATGAAGAGCAAACATATTTTAATGGTCGAAAAAATATGTAGAAGAAGTGAAAAGTGAGTAAGCACTCGGTTAACGGATCTTCGCTAAATTTATTATTTTACTTGATATTAAGCTGAAACTCTGCAGATATGAAATTTCAGTTCAATATGCTTTCGGAAAAAGACTCAAAAAAATTTCAATTCTCTCTAGTGAAGGTAATACTTCCGGTTTAGGCAATAAATGTGTTAAACTAATATTACTTGTAAAAAACTTACAGCCCTATCTTTTAAGCAGTTTAGGGAGTCAATTAAATAATAAAAATTACAAAAAATAAGACTCATTGTAGATTGAAATTGAACTCCTTATAAGGGCAAAAAGGCCACACATTATCAGGTCGGGTAGTTTTGGGGGTGCATTAGTATTCATGAACCAACTTCTGCCACACTTACTTCAGATATTGCACAGTCGAGAGCACACTCCAAATTGAATATTTAAGAACCTTTCCAGTGCCATCATATAATATTTACATACTGTTATGTACCTCGCTAATCAATTTAGTAGAATAACCAGTAGGAATAAGACACACCATTGATTTTTGGCACACCTAATTTAATAAATAGCACCATTGATTTGTGGCACACCTAATTTTATAGGTAGCACCATTGATTTGTGGCACACCTAATTTAATAAGTAACAAGATTGATTTATAGCACACCTTAAACACTGACTAACTGAAATTGTACGACAAGTGTCTTCAACACTTCATTGTTTTAAAGAAGAGAATATAAACTCATTACTGTTAGAATTTAAGTTAGTCATCACCATCGACTCCGCAAGTGACAGTCAGTCATCATCATCAAGAGTCCGAGACTGGTAGTCGATACCATCGAGACTCCGAGAGTAGCAGTCAACACATCAGCAGCAGAACAAAGTTAAATAGTGAAGCAAAGTTAAAGTGAATCAGTTCTAAGTATTTAAATTCTCCGTTCCATAATTAAATTCTACCAATAAGATAAATATAACGTTATAATAAAAATAAAGAAATTTTGGTTTGTTAAGCAAGTAGTTTAAATTTGAAAAATGATTTAATATTTCATTGGAATGTGACAGTACATATATATACACAATATATACAATGCAAAAGCTTAAAAAAAAAAAAACAGACACAACATACAGCAACAGAAACACAGACACACATTGTGAACATAAACAGCATTCTATAAGTAATACACCTTACACTTGGAAAAGACTGAAATATGATATTCCCGGGGGATGGAAAGAGAAAGAGGGGAACGCGAATAAACAGAAAACCTTTAAGCTCGCTCACTTCGAAAGCCGAAACAAAACCAGCACGAGCAAAAAAGGAAAATCAACACGCGCGCGTCCCCATTTTCCATTTTCCTTTCATCTGACGTGCATTTTCCGGCGATATGAGGGTCGTCTCGGACGGACGGACTCCGTTTGTGCATTTGGCGCTTTGTTGTCCCCGTCGCCTCTTTTCCCGGGAATTTAATCCCGGGATTACGTAGGCATGATCAATCGGAGACGTGCTTTGTGCCAAACTCCCAGCTAACTTTCCAGATTAACCTTGACACGTGCGCGTTAATAATAAATCTATTATGTTCGTCCTGTGGCGCTCCTGTCTGCCAATTTATGTTTAAAAACTCTCTTTACCACATTTATAATTACCGTACATATATCCAATCAAGAATTAATACGTTTAAACCTGATTCTCTCCGTTCATTTTCCAAATCAAGTATAAGCAGGGCCGTGCGGTAGATTTTCTCATTGTGATTTAAATAAAACTGCACAAAATGTACGAATACTATTATTTTTATTTCGAATATATAAACTACTATGAAATAATGACAATCATTTGCAACAATTTATTACAGTTTTAGCCTTTAACCCTAGATCATCGACCTGGATTATAAACAAATGGGTCTTTGACCTGAGTCGTAAAACATAGTTCATTGACTTTGTAGACGTTACAAAGAGCAACTACAAGTTTTCTCAGGGCATTTCGCAGAAAAATGGCCGCCATATGAATGACACTTGTAGCATCTAAAATCCCTAACATGGTCTCTAACACGGCAAGAGTTACCCTAAGCTAATTTTCCATTAAATATGGCGATGTAAATTTAACGGTATTATAATGAGCACAACAAAATTAAAATCGTATTATATGTACATATATATACGAATGTACGCTTCACAATATGAACCGCTTCGGCTAGTTTCACAGAACGTACATAAATCAGGTAAGGAAATTTTTCAAGAATCAATTTCGAAGTATATAAACCAGGATTTTTTTAGCAAGATGTTCAATATTACATATGTATATGATTAAATGTCAGTATAAATAACAATTGGACAGTATAAAAAGTACATTCACCAGAACAAATAGCAATGCCTGTTGGATGAAATGGTCTATCAAGATCGTATCAACCAAAATTTGAAAATTACCATTTATAACATTAATACTAACCATTTACGTTTAAATACTAAACATTTAATAAAAATACTGACTTTTTTTATTAAAACTGACCACTTGTATACTGAACGATGTATAAATTCCTCCTATTTAATATAAATACTGACCATTCATAATGCAATAATGACAAAAATAGACAAAAATAGACAAAAATAGACAAAAATTGACAAAAATAGACAAAAATTGACAAAAATAGACAAAAATTGACAAAAATAGACAAAAATACTTACTAGTAAAATACAAGCCATTTTTATTTATATCAGCATTCCATCAAATCACACAAATATTGAAGAAACCAATCAAAATCGAGTAGAGTTGAATACGTAATTGTTTTTTTCCAGGTGACAATGATACTTGGTGGATATTACTTGATCTTCTGCGCTTTTCTTTTAATTTTCAATACTTCTGCTGCTGCCAATGTATTTTCGGATTCGGAAAGTCCTCTTTCACTTCAAGCAACAAATCCACTTAACACTCAGGTATTCACACTTTTGCATCTGAATTTTGATTCAAATTATTCTAAACTATGATTTTTAAGATTCAACAGCTTACATGTACATATGTACTGTTACATTCGTGGGTGATGTGTATTTTGTTGTTATTACATATTTCCGCTGCCACCAAGCGTTTTTGCGGAACGCTACTCCGTAAATAAAACTCACTTTATTTTATAATATTATTATCTTCTTTAATAGTAGTAAGTATAAACGAGATTAATGTACAAGTTTGTATTACACGTTAGTAGTTAGTAGTTACTAGTTAGGCTGTCTAATCGCAAGTCACTAGTAAGACTGTTTGATCGCAAGTCACTAGTTACACTGTTCAATCGCAAGTGATCTTCCATATGTTTAACACCAGTATATATTCAATAAGGGTAACAATTTGAACCAATCATAGCTCATGAGAAAATAATATTTTAGGGGGGAACTCAAGTTAATTAAAAACAATATTTTAAAACTTTAATATTTTGACCCTTGAGTGTATCGAGAAATGGTTTCGTCGATACACACAATTACATAGTTACGCAGATTTAAAAGGGCTTTTGAAGGAGCACGACTCGTGGGAAAATGCAGAAATGCAATTAAAAACGATATTTTTAGTGTTAACATATGTGTCTTGAATGCATCGAGAAATTGTTGAGTAGATGCACACAATTTGTTTTGCAGATTAAGAAGGATAATTATATTTGGGGGAAACACAATTTGTCTCGCAGATTTGAGAGGGTTTTGGTTTTTGTGAGAAACACAATTTGTCACGCAGATAGCATTGAGTCGTTGGAATAGAATACAGCTAACATAAAACAAATAAAGATTTATGTAGACGTAACAGTACGTGATATGTATATATGTATACGTGGTAACTTTTGTACCATCATTATTAATTCAATGGGGAAGCGATGATCCATGACTCGTACTTAAAACATTATATACATTATATGCAATAAGCATCCGAATTAATTTGAATGAGACTGTTGTAGAATATGAGCTCAATTAGTCACTGTTCGAAAGTATTTTAAAACTATTATCTTCATCTGTGTAAGCTGTGTTATTAAAATATCTATTTTTTTTTAAGAACCAGAATCTTCTTATGACTGCACCTAAAACCCGAAACACGTTGGAATTTGCACCCGATTGGAAGTCCAAACTAGAAAAATTGGTGGATGTGATTAAAGTACTATTGAACAGTACTAAGACAAAAAATTAATAAATGTGCTTGAAATTTCTTAAAATAAATGTGCATGTTTCATAATTATTTATTATTATTATTTCATAGCTTCCGCAGCTTAGGCACACCTCCATTCCCTACTCCTTCTCCTACTTAAAATAATACTTCTTTTTATTTTTCATTTTGTCTTATAGAACTTGCATACATATGTACATGTGTATGTATGTACATACAGAGCCGGCCGTTATGGGGAAAAAAATAAAAATATATAAAAAATATTTTGACCTGAAACGGAAGTAGTACTTTTATTTTAGAAAATCGTGGTTTTTTATTTATTATTTTTTTTACATATACTATGCCAGGAAGGCCTTACAGGTAACCCCAATGCGCCTTCCTGGCTAATTACAAACATTGCAGCATTTCTTTTACTATACAAGTCGCTGAATTAACGAGACATATATAAATTTTATTGTACATTAATCTCAATAGTGGTGACATAGTAGGTTGGAAGGATATTTAGCCAATTTTACCGGGAACCGTTTCAACAATGAAATCAGATAAAATCGCCAAACTCTGATCGACCTGAAGGTACAAATATCCAGGTCTGACCAGCAGCACTACCGATATACTCGGAAAATTTCTTTTTAATCGGGGTCAGCTCATGAGATCGAACCCGGTGCCTCTCGACGCTAAGCAGAAGCTTAACGACCGAGCTATGCTGCTGGCTTTTATGTTTTTCTCGGAAACCTTTTGGTTTAATGAACTTAAATTTTATATCTAGAAATTTAAGCTTAATACCAAGTTATGTATAAAATTTGGTAAGCATCCGTCAACCGAAAGTGGCAGTTTACTCGATTCGTTCAATTTTTCTTCCACTTCAATTATAATTATAATTATTGTATCAATTTGATGAAAATTAAAAAAAAACACTGAATTTTATAAACCGGAAGTAGGATTTTTTCCTCTTAGAAAAGACAAAAATGTTTTTTTGTAAAAAAACTTTTGCAAAATTTATATTTGTTTTCTTTATTTACTAATTTAGAGCTAATTTGGTTTTGGTCAGAATTAGTATTTTTTTTTAAAACAATATTTCATTATTTTATTTTGATCTTTTAAATTATTTTAATCCTCTTGATATTTATTGTGTATAATAAAGATAGTGATTTTAAGTAAAAATAAAAAATTATCACTAAGTTTAATGAACCGGAAGTGGGATTTTTGTCTCTTAGAAAGGTCAAAAACTTAGTGCCCACTATTCTATCCACCTACCTGAACGTATCAAGCTGAAAATTTATATTTATATTCTTTATGTACTAACTTGGAGCTGATAAGGTTTTGGTCAGAATTCGTAAACCGGAAGAAGTATTTGTTTTAAAATAATATTTCATAATTTTATTTTGAACTTTTAAATTATTTTTATTTCCTTTGTATTTAATGTGTATAATAAATTTGGTAATTTGGTCACTTAAACATAATATGTATGTGTGTACATATAAGCTATGAATGATATAATCGTACATATGTATAATGGGGACAAAACTAATAATTTTCCTAATGCGTAAAATCAGAACGGGCTTGAATTTTTCATAAATTATTGTCTAATAATTTCACATAATCAGCAATTTCACGGAATCGGTGTTACATATTATATGCACATTTGCATACATGCAATAAATACGTTTTCCGTTTTAATTGATTACGACAATATTTCATGGTCAAGGTATGTAATAAATAATGGATGTAGCTATTTGTACATACAATATCGGCGAATTATTGGCTATGTGTACATACAGTATCGACGAATTATTGGCTATTTGTACATACAGTACATAGTAGATAAGAAGATTATTAGAATATTCAAAAAAAAATTGTATTCGCCGACACCCGAAGAGTATGATGTAAATAAAACTATTTTTTTGAAGGATACAAAAATAGTGAAGATATTTTCCGATAATAAAAAAGTTTCTCTTGTAGAATATTTTAGTAAAAATTGGGATTCGTACAGGAAAATGTGGGTACATTGTTTTCGAAAGTATCTCCCAATTATCTTTATTTTTTATTTTTATGACAACACATATCAGGAAGGCATTACAGGCAACCCCAATGCGCCTTCCTGGCCAATTACAAATATTGCAGCATTTTTCATTATATAAGTAACTGAATTACGAGACACTGAAAAACTCGCAAATCAATGAGACATCTATCAAGTCGTACACAAACTTGTTTATTACACATTAATCAAACATAAATTATTGGTGACATATTGTATATATAGGAAGGATTTTGGCCAATTTTTACCGGTAACCATTTCAACAATGAAATCAAAGAAAATTGGAAAACTCTGATAGGAAACGATCAACCTGGAGTCACAAATCCAGGTCTAACCAGCATCATACTCTGAAAAATTCACTCGAGGCCCGCCCTGGGATCGAACCCGGCACCTCACGACGCTAAGCAGAAGCTTAACAACCGAGCTATGCTGCTGGCTTATGGGTGATTCTACAACAAATAGAATTGAAAGGTCCTTTTGGACGCTCAAAAGTCATATTAAAACCAAGCTTCGTTCCGTTCAGTCTATTGGAATTTGTATTATTGAACTTCTTAACTACATCACACTAAGAATTAAAAATTCAAATACAATGATGGCACAAAAATCTTTATATCAACGGGTGATTTGAGGACAGAATTGAGAATTGTTAAGGAATAAATAATTGTCGAAAGGCGTCAATTGAATACTTGATTCCTCTCGGATACTCGCATGATGAAAATTTGGAATAAGTCAATATACATATACAAATATACACATGTAATATATATGATTTCGACCATACCATAATTTTCGCACAGTTGTGGTAGCCCTAATGTAGTGGAATAAATTGTGAAATAGTTCATACATTACATATGTTATAAATTGAACAGCATTATATTAGATACTTTACAATAAGCTGGCCAGAGGGCAACTTCATACTTCACGTTCTGGACTGATCTCAAATCAAGTACGTTTTTTTCTGCTTAATTATAATACCTTATGTCAATACAGATCGAGTGAAAGACTTATATGTATGACAATAAAAACACAGGATTTTTAAAATGTTGCAATCATAAATAAACACGTATTTGCTTCCAGAGTACAAAGATGATTGGTGGACGTTGCTTGATCGGATGCATCGTCTTGTTAATTTTGAGTACATTATCAACCTCCTATGTCCTGTCGGATTCAGACAATCCTCTTTCATTTCGGGAGAATATTTCGCCATTAGATGATGATGATGACATGGTAATAGACCTTTTCATTTCTGATGAAAATATGATATCATACTTGAGTGCTATGACGCTTTTACTTTTATGCTTATGCTGATGCTATGTTTTGATTAATTTGAACTCAGAATCGACCCGTCATTAAATTGCTATGAATTTGAAAATAGTATGGGTATATTTTTAATCTATGTACGTACATACATATACATATGTATGTATTTATATTAATTTAACTGTCTTATCGTTAAATCGTTATGGCTATGTGGAAGTCTCCAATTTATAATTAAAAATTAATAGGTTTAATAATACTTAGATATATTCCTCAAATATTTAGATGGGTTGTAGAGTTCAAACTTTTCATAGAAGTAAAAAATTATGTACATAAAATACTTTCCGAAAATATAGTGCAAATAATATAATATGTATGTAGGTGAAGCCAAATACAGCACTATATGAACATACATATATTATACATTTGTGCGTTTCGATTTTCACCATGTTTTATGTACGTAGATACATATCTTTTCCGGTGTTTAAAATTGAGCGAATGATAATTTTCATTGTATATTATTGAAAATCTAAGCTAACAAAAAATGCATTGACTACACTTACGTTTTATATTTTTGTTTTTTTTTTTAGAATAACCCCGAAGCTAATATAGAAATTAATCGAGAAGAACTAACTCCTTTGGCAAAATTTTATTTAGAGGCAGAAGAAGCTCTCATAGCTGAACAGAAGGCACTTAAAAAGGAAGAGGAAGGAAGTGAAGAAGAATCGTAAGATGCCAGATAGTACAGGATAAAGTGATAAAAACCAAGCTTTGGTTATTTTGAACGGCCTGAACAAGCAACACCGATTACTACCAAAAACATGAAGATTAAGAATATAAAATACCTTTTAATATTTTTTTATTTGGACTTTATTTATTTATACAAAAAAAATCTAGTTAGATGGATTATTTATACAAAATTACATTGAAAGCTCGAAACTTTATACATTAAGTTTTAGCTATACATATGTTCAACTGTGTTATAATTAAGTTCTTCGAAATATAATATGTGCTATGTTTTTATTAAACCGATGAAATGAAATCGTATGAAAAATAAATAAATTGGGTGGATCTGTACTGAACTTTTAGTAATTTACCTAATATATTTACCAAAACTTATATATTATTGACGGCTGAGTACTACACAAGTGAAATGATAAAAAAAAAACAATAAAAAAACCACCGCAAAGTTTATATGTATAATATAATAATTATATGAATATAAAATTCCTGTCATAAATAACCCGTTGAGATATCAACGAACAAAACACTTTTATTTAAAAGCTATCTACACCCATAAATTATACAGTCTATTAGTGAAGTAAAGTTATATATGAAAGATAATGACATCCTATAATGCAAATTTTATAAGATATAGTGGGTAAAACATAAAGTTATAGGTGTTTAAATTATTTAAATCGGAAAAAATGAGTGGGAGGGGGGAGGGGGTAGAAAAGTAAAATATGCATGAGCAATCACCCGAACGTAGTCGAGATCTGTCATCGTCTCGAGATTTTTTAAATATTTTTTAACATGATTATTGCAATCAAGGAATATTCGGAAACAATTGAAATCTCTATTGGGGGCTAAACCTCGCAAAATGGAAAAGTTTCAAAGCGATTGGAAGAGACGGACAAAACGCATGCATGCGATAAGGCAAATAATTTGCCTAGTGCGTGAAATCGGAACGGTCTTGCATTTTACATGAATTAGTGCCTAATTATAAGCCAACTTTAGCCGATTATAAACAATCTGCAATTTCACGGAATAGGTGTTACATATTTACATGCAATAAATACATTTTCCGTTTGAATATATTACAATATTTCATGATCAGGGTATAATATATACATACATAGTACAATTCTTCCATTATATATTGCATTTACAAAAACTATTTTCCAAAACAATTTTTCAAAAAAAATTACTTTAGTACAAATGTAATATAATAATATCACTGAACCTTAATAACGTATTAAATAATTTATTTATGATTTTATTTGACAAATGGCTTTTTGTCCGCTATTTTATTTACAATTTGGCCATCTTGAAATTACAGAATTGCTCCAAGTCATCACTATGGTTATATAAATCTAATACATACATATATGGCTTTTATAAAAAGGTACAAAAACAAATACGGATTCAAAAACAAAATAAGATAAAATATGAAACAAATAAATCAATATATAAAAACAAATACAATATTACAGAACATATTTATGTACGATCTCAAATTAAACAATCCCTCTTCCAGATCAGCATAGTTTATATTAAATAAATCTAAATAAACAGAAATCTGATTCAAGAGCTTGATGCCATCAAATTGGTCCGTGTCACAGGAGAAGAGAACAAATTGCGGCATCTAATGTACCTAATATGTAGCGACGCAACAAAATTAATAACTGTGTAAATAAATAAATATTTTACGATAGGTGTCAAGTAAATACTTGATTTCTTTCGGATACAACCATGATGAAAATTATGTTATTAAATTAATACGTATTTTCGGAGACTAATCATGAGTTTAAAGCGATTATATCTCATAAATTACAAGAAGGCAAAACAAAAATCATATTTGATAATGTCATATTTAAATTTAGTGCGTCAAACTCAGTATATGTCGATCGACTATTTTCCGTTCAGGAACTCTTTTTGGTTGCTCAGTATAAAGTAGTCAATATATACGTATATTTATATATACTTGCTTGTCTTTGATTCTGGATATATCGAATTAGCATACATAAGTGATAAAAAATTTTGAATTAAGTCCAACATAAATAGTATTTTTGGAACTGAAAATTAGATTCACAACAATTTACAATAAAATTACACAAATACTATGTAATAATATGTATGTATTTCTGAACTTTTCAATGTACAAAAAAGATCAATGTTACTTTTTTGATGTATTAAATAATTTACTAACAATAATATTCAATAACTGGCCTTTTGCCCCGTTGATATATCAACGGGTAATTTTAGGACATAATTCAGAATCGTGTAAAGCAGCGGTTTCCAAACTGGGAGGCGCGCCTCCCTGGGGAGGCGCGGGCTATTGCCAGGGGAGGCGCCAAAACTTTTAAATAAAAAAATAATTTTCATACCATAATATCTACAAATAAATAAAACTTCATATCGTAGCTTAACAGTAAAAATTCAATGCATGAATGTTTATTTTTATTTTTCTTTAATTTTTATATACACATTTAATTGGCAACCATTCAAGAAGAAAACCAACATGAAGAGGCACATTTGTGGACGAACGATAATTTTATTGTTAATCTTGCCTATTTAGTTGAAGTTTTTGGAAAATTGAGCGGTTTAAATAAATCAATGCAGGGATCACAAATACATCCACTTGTTCAAAAAGACAAAGTAAAAGCTTTCATTAAAAAGTTGAAGTTATGGAAATCAAATTTAAAAAAGAATGAGTTGGATATGCTTTCACTTTCCAAAAATTTCTGGGCCACAGCCAATATTAAAGAAGGTAAAAATCGTTTTATTGACCACTTGGATGGTTAAGTGCTGCATTTTTCCAATTATTTCAAAGACCTTGATTTCTCAAAGTTTTTGTGGATACAGATTCCATTTAACTACAATGAAGAAGACGAATTCGAGCTGACAACCATCGAAAAAGAAAAATTGATAGAATTATTATGCGATAGCTCACTAAAACAAAAGTTTCAAAATGAAACCATAATTAAATTTTGGATGAATCTTAGTGGAGAGTATGAATCTTTGTATTGCAAAGCAATGCAAGTGCTTCTACCGTTTGTAACGTCTTATTTAATCGAAACGGGCTTTTCGGCACTAGCTGCAATGAAAACCAAATATCGAGCCAGGTTAATATCCGAAAAGGAGTTACGAGTGGCACTCTCCATATTGCCCCCAAGATTTGATAAACTTTGTGCCAGTAAAAAACAACATCCTTCACATTAAATTTTGATGTGTTAGATGTAGTTTAATTAGTAATTTAATATAAAAATAAATATACGTGTTCGTATAAATTTATGTTATAGCAAAACCTTTTTATTATTCTGTCTATTGTAGTGTTCAGTATTTTTTTTTAAATAAAGGTTTATTATTTAAAACGGGTCTATATTATTATATCTATTAAAAATAAAAGGTAGGGAGGCGCGGAAAAAAAATTTTTTTTTAGGGAGGCGTAGTAGCATAAAGTTTGGAAACCGCTGGTGTAAAGGAATAAATAATTGACGAAAGGCGTCAATTAAATGTTTGATTTCTCTCGGATACTCGCCTGATGAAAATTTGGAGAAGTCATTATATGTACATACATATGTACACATACACATTTAAAATATCTGAATTTGATCATATTATAATTTTCGAACAGTTTTGGTAGCCCTAATGTAGTGAAATAAATTATGTAATGTATGAAATTAATATTTCACATGTACATAGGGTATAAATTGAACAG
Source organism: Arctopsyche grandis (assembly GCF_051622035.1). Classification (NCBI taxonomy): domain Eukaryota; kingdom Metazoa; phylum Arthropoda; class Insecta; order Trichoptera; family Hydropsychidae; genus Arctopsyche; species Arctopsyche grandis. Next base: position 32,650,045 of record NC_135363.1, read on the forward strand.
CTTTATAGATACTTAACAATAAGCTGGAGGGCAACACTCGTACTTCACATTCTGGACAGATCTCAAATCAAGTAAGTTTTTTTCTGTTTATTTATACTACCTTATGTCAATACATAGATTGAGTAAAAGACTTATATGTATGACAATGAAAACACAGGATTTTTAAAATGTTGCAATCGTAAATAAACACGTATTTGCTTCCAGAGTACAAAGATGATTGGTGGACATTGTTTGATCGGGTGCATCCTCTTGTTGATTTTTAGTACATTATCAACCTCCAATGTCCTGTCGGATTCAGACACTCCTCTTTCACTTCGGGAAAAGATTTTACCTATGGCAGATATTATGGTAATCGGCCTTTTTATTTATGATGAAAATATAATATCATACTAAAGTGCTATGACATTCTTTTTACTTTTATGCTTATGCTGATGTTATGTTTTGATTGATTTGAACTCAGAATCGACCCGTGATCAGATTGCCATGAATTTCAAAATAATGTATTGATTCGCGTTGTGTGGTATACACAGACGGACGTGTTTACCTACCTTTCATCCCTTTCTACCGATATGGCCACGATTTGTGCCTGTAGAGTGGTGATAAACGAAGTTCTGGCGTTCATACGCAATAAGATCGACACCCTAGATGAAGTATCACTTGTGCAAATTTGTGACTTCTTTACCGAGGATGAAATGATGGTGGCGAGAAACGTGCTCATTTCACTTCTGCCTGATGTGCGAGATACACGACGAAAAGGTGATCTAAAAAAGTTAAGATGTATTCAAGACATTATTAAAATGTTTAAAGAAACAGATGTGTCTGTTCTACCAAATTTTGGCGCTGTCAACCTGCGACGTTTGCCTCCTGTTTCTTTCGATTCAATTGATGTTACTTCACTTCTGAGTGCCAGTCAAGATTTGAAGGAAGAGGTGAGAGTTCTGAAGTCTCAGGGTGGGGCGAATGATATTTCTCTCATCAAGGATGCAATAGCTGAGTTGCGCTAAGATATGAACAAGATCACTTCCGATGTTTCAAATCGCGATTTGAATGCGTCTAACTTGGTGGAAGAGATATTAAAAAAAACCGGAACCTTTGCGGATGCCGTACGTAAGCAGACTAATAAAACCAACAAAAATAATAGCCAATCGAAACTACCTCCTGTGCCGAACGCATCGAATAATGTTACATCGAATAATGTAAACAAGCAGGGAGCGTCAACCAGTGGCGGCGCTTCGAAAAATGTTACATCGAACGATGCAAACAATCAGGGAGTGTCAACCAGTGCTGGCGCTCCACTAGCTGAAAATGATAACAACGATAATTTCAAATTAGTTAAAACGAAAAAAAACATTAGACGAAGTGCCAACTTAAGAGGCACTTGCAAGGATTCTGAATTGCAAGCTGTAATTCCAGAATCTGAAATTTACATCTCTAGATTCTCGTTAGAGACGAATGTCGAAATAATTAGTACATATTTAAAGAAAAAAGTAAATTTCAAATTTACCTTAAAAGAACTACCATCTCGAACAAAATGTGGTTTCAAGTCTTTTATTGTTGCAACTGAAGCCACGAACGCAACAAAACTGCTCGTGCAAGATTTATGGCCGACCGGAATTGTTTTCCGACGTTTCCGAAAAAACTATATTAATGGGGGACAAAACAATAACAATCGTCAGCTATAATTGTCGCTCTTTTCGACGTACTGAATCCTACATTTCCAAACTATGTAATGAGGCCGACGTTATTTTGTTACAAGAAACATGGTTTTTAGAATTTGAAACTGTATACTTGAGAAGATTCCATCCATCATTTGAAGGCACTGGTACATCTGCAGTGGACAGCGGTGATGGACCTTTAGTTGGACGTCCCTATGGTGGTGTTGGTATATTGTACAAAAAAACTTTTTGTACGTTGGTATAAACGTACAAAAAAATGAATATAAAGACAAAAAATATAATACCAATTAAAATTTATTAAAACTCAACATGGAGCATATTTCTACAGATTCTTTTTGAGATTCGTGCGACGATCGGTAACAATTATATTGTATTTACTAAAATACCTTTCAGCATCCACACTATTGACGGGACACCATATAGATTTTAGAGCTGCACAACCAAACTCTTCATATTTAATTTTGTTGCCATCAATAATAGCAATATATCCGGCGTGAATTCACTTTTTATATTCTCTATATTAATTGTCTAAAAAAGTGGTGATATCCTTCCAAATATTGAGCCTCTGTTAATACATTAAACAATGGCAGGCTTCTCAAAAACAAAACTGTTTCTTATTAACATTAATATTAAATTTTGCACCTGCCATAGATGGATTGAATAGTTTACTCAATGTTTGGAGGAATAGATTTGTCTCATTTAGTCTTGAATGGGATTTTAGTTTTAAAACGCGTTTTTGAGCAGCCTTTTGGATACACAGCTCCAACTGTCGTCTTTTGTTTACAATTTAAATAGATGTGCTTCATACTAAATATTTAAACTAACTTCCCATGTGTTTAAAAAATTCTAGAAAAAAAAGCAAATATTCTCGATCTTAGAATATTTGCATTTTTTTGCAAGAACAAAAAAGCGTGCGCACAGTGGTGTTGTTAACGCAACAGTATGGACATAGCCCTACAGAGATTAATAGACAAAAATTTAATCTTAAAAATAATTAATTTTACATTTGTTTGTTATTTAAGAGGGCTGTACACCCGAAACCTTAATTTTTTTACCGTTCCTTTCTTCGATATATATATATATATATATATATATATATATATATATATATATATATATATATATATATATATATATATATATATATATATATATATATATATATATATATATATATATATATATATATATATATATATATATATATATATATATAGGATCCGGATGTGAAGGATTCCAAGCGAAACGCACAGATTAAGTCAGAACTATTTATTATAACATGTCTTCGGGGTCGTTCTCCAACAAGTGACCATAACAACACGCATCCGGTCTCTCCCATGCATACCACACACACTTTATCCCAGCTTGACCAACCATACCTACGGCTCGGCTCGTTTAAAAATCATTCCTACATTTATATATATATATATATATTGAGTGTATGTATATATTGAGTGAATGCGACAATATATATCAATATATATATTGAGTGAATGCGACAGTTGCGCTTCGACCAGATAAAACGTATTTTAAATTGACAAAATCGAGGTTTCGTATTCTCCTATTTTCTCCTCCAACACTGGACCAATTTTTAAAATAATTTCATCATCGGTATGAAAAAGATACTTTCTGTGCATCTATCGGCGTATTTTTTTAAAAATCGACCGTTAAAAAAGCACACTGGACTCGTTTCGTGGGTGTAAAAAAGAGGCGATTTTATAGATGTTTGGTGGCTCCTAGCTCCTATAAAAAATAATTAATGAAAAAAATAAAACGATAGATGCACCCCTTAGATAGATTATTTTTTAATATCTATAGCATATTAAAAAATAATTTCTCTAGTGCCATAATTGAGGAAGGGAGAAGTATAGTACGTTTGTATGGACAAGGCGCTGCTGTCCAGCCCTCTTAAGCATCTATTCGCATATTTTACGAAAAAAGCATTTATTAGCATCTATTCCGAATTTTAGCATCTACTGAGCATTTATGCCAAAATGTCCAAAATGCCCAAAATACGTGTCTCTACATATTATACATACATATGTTCATTTCGATTTTCACCATATTTTATGTATGTACATTGTACATATATTTTCCGATGTTTCAAATTAAGCGAATGATCATTTTCTTTGTATACTATTGGAAATATAACCTAACAAATAAACCTATTGAGTAGACTTACATTTATATATATATTTTTTTTAGATTTACCCTGAAAGTATTATACAAACTAGACAAGTCAAAAAATTTCCATTGGATTATTTATATGAAGTGGGAAAACAAGCTCTCAAAGATAATCAGGAGGCACAAAAAAAAGAAAAAAAAGAAGAGGAAGAAAAAAATATGCAGAGCAAGTAAAAAAAAAATAGGGAGATGCTAAATAGTACAGATAGATAAAAGCTCTGGTTATATTGAACGACCTGAACAAGCAACACTTTTGTTGCTTCTAAAAATATAAAAATACACATTTTTTTTCTTTTGACTTAATAGGAGAGTCAAATTAGTACAAAACCCTTCTAACTAAATTATCCTAGATTTATTTATACAAAAATTTCATTTAAAGCTGGAAACTTTATATATAATATTTAGTTCCAGTTATATATACATACATACATACATACATATGTTCAATTGTGTTATTTTATTTAAATAACACAATTGAACAAAAAAAAAACAAAAAAAAAAAACAAAATAACAATTAAACATAAACATAAATACATGCATACAATTAAGTTCTTCAAAATATAATACGTGTTTTATTTTTATTAAACCAATGAAATGAAATAGTATAAAAAATAAATAAATTTGTTGGATCTAGACTGAACTTTTACTAATTTCCCATATATGTGTATCACAACTTAAACATTTCATTGAAATTGAGTTCACCCCCTCCAAAAATTTTTGAATTTTTTAACATGTCTTTGAAGACTGTATTTTAGTATCGACCAAGCGGAAACAAGCTGATGATGAAAGTCTTTAGTGCACATTTTATAAAATACAGTGTGAAAAAGATAAAATAATAGGCGTTTTTACAATTAAACGTCATAAATATAAGGCTACAGGCTAGTGGCAAAGAGTTAGCTGTCACCGTCTCCAAAATTTTTGGATTCTTAAACAAGTTTATTACGATTATATTTCACCATCGACTTAGCGGACCCAATTGCAATCTCTAACGGCAGCCAAACCTCGCAATATGTCAAAGTTTCAAAGCGATCAGAAGAGTGTAGGAAGTTTGTCAGACCAATTGATGAATTGAAACTAATAAAAACCTTATAATAAAGAAATAACCCTAATATATGTATAAATGGTTGCATTGTAACTGTGAAATGCATTTGGCTTACGATGCCATTTTTATTTGGCTTATTGGCGTATACTTCTGGCATTTGGTATCATCGTGTTGAACTGAAGACAGTCCGTTAAGCTATTTATTAATGGTTTGCTTGAATCTGGAATCTTACCACTTTAACTTGATTTGTCAAACTTGCAAGATGAAAGGTTTTATTATATTTTGATACTTTTTTCGCGCTCTCGGTCTAATCTGCTAACTCTGTTTGGCCTCAAATATGTGAATCTTATTTAACGCAAATTTTTAGATGTAATATTTTCATACATACATATGTATAGAAATAATTTTAGAATTCACTTACGCGTGTGCGATATTTATAATCTTCAAAATTTGTTTGTTTCATTTAGAAAATTACACAGTTCAGCTTTTTTCCTTTGAAAAAAATCGATGGAAAATTGCATTCAAAGATATGTTAATGTACTCGTTGCATATTCATATTCATATTGCATATTCGATAATATCTGTGACGTTAGCAAAATTATGAGTCGTTGAACCTCTTTCAATATTTTATTACTATTAAATTTGATCTGGATTTAATATACCCATATTATAATATATTAAATAATCCATAGTTTGGGCGATTGCAGCATTTGTTTGGATTAAGAATTAATTTGTTTTTTTGATATCAGATTACTAGGAGCGTTGTAATCGTGACAACCAGTCATTTTTTTGAGACCCCTCACTTCATCAGCCTGTAACTTTTTGAATTCTGAATTTTTTTATGTATTCTTCAAACATTAATAAATATTTGGTAAAATAATGGCTCCTAAAAATATTTTTTGTTTTTTTTATTGTACCTGAAAAAATACCTACAATTCATGCCTCTAGACTAGAACACCCCCTTAATTTGATTTGTAAAATGTTTTATTTGATTTGTAAATTGTTCAATTTGAAGTGTAAAACGTTAAATTTGAATTGTAAAATGTTCAATTTAGAGTGTAAAACCTGTATATAATTTGTTTGTTACTTTATTTATTTGTTCATAATTGATACGTTACGTAAAACTCTAATTCGATTCGCCTTGAGTTATTACTATAATAATACAATACATATAATAATACATAGTATATAATAAAAAATATATATATATATATATATATATATATATATATATATATATATATATATATATATATATATATATATATATAATAATACAATAATACGTATGTACATATATATATTAGACAGCATTATAAATAGGTGTGAATTACACGATATTTATTTATATTACGATAAGCTCATAAACAGAAAGCGAACGCGAATCAAGTAAGATGTTTTTATCCTTCATAATAATGTATGGGTTTGGTGATTATTCCGCACATATTGATCTTGCACACACGTCACTTAAGTCCCGATCACGGAATATCATTCTGTCAACTATTTAAAAGTATTCAATCAAACTCTTAGGAACGTTCTATACAACTTCTTACGGTTCATTACGATTGAAATTGGTTTAGAGATCCGCACATTAAGAATAATTCACACAGAAGGGGCTGCCATGGGCCTCACAATGTTTCGGTCTCAATTTTAGACTGTCAATTTTAGATTTTAAATAAATTAATTACTAAAGAATAAGTAAATTAATTTTCCCTGGAACAAATACACATACATAAATATAATATTTATAAAAAAAATCCCATTTTTACATACCTCCTTTACGTTTCACATGGCTTTCGTGTCAGTGGTCATTTTTATCTCTTATCCGATCGTTTTCATACTTTGCCATTTGCTCATTTTGGTCATCAATACACGTTAATGTATCGTCTGCCATTACGTTGGAGATAAAATATCGCATACAACGCGTTTTAAACACGCGGAAAGTAAATCTCCCTGACGTTGAATAAGCGTTCGTCCCGTATCTTCCAACCTGTTTGCCTTGATGGCGATATAAGATTTAATTGTTTAAACGCCTATAATTCACTCTATATTTTATGAAATTTGCTCTATTGGTTCTCGTTATCTCTAATATATAAATATTTATAGTTTTAACTCTCATATGTATATATAAATTTTAAATTTGGCGTGTAGCTTCTTGTAGGGTAATACACGATATATAACCTGCGCTCATCATTACTTTCTTAATTTGAATGTGATGAATGAGTAGAATCTTAATCTACTCTCTTCCATTTGGGCCTCGCTGTGATTTTATTTTTATTCATATTTTGTTTTATTTTATTTTACTTTTTCTTTCTCCTTTGTACATTTTTATATACTATTTTAATTTTGTTCAGTGTAAACAAATAATGGGATTTATGGATTTTTTTTTTAATTTTTACACTTTTGTTATTTTTTTTCTCTCTGAATGATGTATTATTTTCCTTTTGTTACTTTTTTTTTATTATTTTATTTTACCATGTTTTCTGCTTTTGCTTTTTTCCTTTATTTACAGTTTACTTGTTTTTATATCATGTTTTTATATCTTTTTCAAATGTAGGCCATTGTGGCGCATTAGGTTCTTCCTGTAATGCCACAATGGTCCAAAACTATTAAATAAATAAATAAATATTGATTTTTGGCCAAATATGTCAGATTTGACATTTCACGGCTAAAAGTATATCTCTTCACTGGGTTTTATCTGCGAGATAAGTATTCAATAATAAGTTATGTTGTATCTAATTGTTAATATGATTTACAATAAGCTTATATACATTTAGTTTTTTACAATAAGCTTACATACATACATCACATACAATTATTTTTAGTTATCAGCTGATTTAATTTATCTGATGATTGAAAAGTTCATTTCTGTAAATACATAAACTCATTTATGGATAATCATGCATTGATAAACTATTCTTAAAGCAATCTTAGTATTAATAATCTATTCTAAGCTGTAAGGTTCCCGGCATAAGTGAGTATACATATTGCCGGCAGCAACTCAAAACCTCAAATTTCATTGTTTCTTCCTTCATAACAAACTTTCTAACCAATACAAGCTACACATGTACACAGATCAAACAGTGATAGTTTTATTTTTACTTATCAGCTGATTAAATTTTTATGTAATACAGCACCTCTCGTTCCGTAGATGCATATATACAATTTTAAGATTCAAACATCTTTGCAACTGGACTTGATGACTTTGATTTATAGAAATACTACATATTGAGATTTTAAAGTGCCTTTTAAGTCATTTAGATTCGATATTACTCAACAATGAAAATAATTATAAATAATAATTAAATTAATTTGTTAATAATTAAATTAATTTGTAAATAATTATAATTAATTTGTAAATGATAATTAAATTACTATGTATAAAATAGTTAAAATAATCTGTAAAATATTGTATTCATAAATAAATGTCTGTAGCATTTAAAACAGTGCTACTCTAACATTTTCAGTTAGCGGACCAGCATATATTTTTTAGTAATTCTCATAGGCTGCCTGCGGTATTATTGTAATTTCTGTAACACTAAAAAGTAGAAAATAAAAATCTTTAGTAAAAAAAGGTTTTTTAAAAACATACCTCTTTTTGGTTTTGTATATAATTTTATTTAAATTGATCTCAAATAATATTTGAAAATCTTTTATTTGATAATTTTTCTAAGAAAATAAATATTAGAAAAAATATATGTATTATAAAAAAATGTATATTAAAATTAAGTATATAATTATTCTTATTTCAAAATCAAAACCGAGCAAAAATTATATTTTCTATTACTATTTTCAGAGAATGCAATGATTTGTGGATATTGGTTGATAGGTTTCACCCTACTGTTGGTGTTCAGTCGATCTATAACTTCAAATGTCCTATCACATTCCGAAAATTCTCTCTCGCTTCGGAAAACAGATCAGGTATTCGGCCTTTTGACTCAATCCATAGTAGATTTGATTTCCAGTTTCAAGACATATGTATAAACGATGTCGTGTATTTTTATCCTTTCAGAACTCGGATTACCCAACGGGACTGAGACCCCGACAAGTCGAAGAAGGATATCTCTTACATGGGTTCTTAGGCGGTGATAATCCTGAATATGTAAAATGGAAAAAAGCAGAAGAAAAAAAGAGGAAAAAGGAGGAAAGAAGGAAAAGATTCGAAGATTCATTGTATAAAAAAAAAAATGGTGGCAGAAATGGTGTTGGTAGAAAAAAGAGGCGTAGACGCACCACTACCCCAATGCCAGACCAAATCAACCCTCAATCATCAGATGAAGCACAAAATCAGTACGAAGAACAAGCAAAAAAAAATAGGGAGATGCTAGATAAAATAGGATAAAGTCATAAAAACCGAGCCCTGGTGATTTTGAACAACTTGAACAAGCAACTCCCATTACTACCAAAAATATGAAGATTAAGAACATTAAAATACGCATTCGAAATGCTTTTTTGCTTTGGACTTGACAAGAGAGTCTAATCACTAAAAATCCATCCAACTAAATTGTCCTAGATTTATTTTTATAAAAATTACATTAAAAGCTCAATACTTTATATATTTAGGTTTATGTAGTTATACATATGTTCAATTGTGTTAAAATTAAGTTCTTCAAAATTTAATACGAAAACCAATAAAATGAAATCCTATGAAAAATAAATAAATCTGGTGTATCTGGACTAAACTTTTAGTAATTTCACTAATATATATAAAGCGACATGATAATAGAAGCAATAAAACAACCACTGCAAAGTTTATATATATATATATATATATATATATATATATATATATATATATATATATATATATATATATATATATATATATATATATATATATATATATATATATATATATATATATATATATATATATATATATATATATATATATATAAAACCTTGCCTATCTAACCCACTACTAATATATGATTTCGAAAGAAAATTTGTATATATGTAACCTTCGTCGCGGGCGCAGGCGCCGAATTCTGGTATACATATAATTTTGAAAGATAATTAATATATATGTATATGTTTGTTTGTTCGTGACAGTCAAATTAATAAAAAAAATAAATGAGTACTCAAATAAATTTATATAGAATAAAACTGTTCATATAAATTTAATAAACTGTTTGCTATTAGATTAGTCATGTTTAAGCCGTTTGTTTATATTACAAATACCGAGCGAAGCCCGGTAAAACCACTAGTGTTTAATAAAAGACAGTTTATCACCGTAACGTATGTACATACTATGTATCTATGTAGGTACATATTGTTCATATGCATTTATACTCAAATATGTTTGTATGTCATGTGTAGGAAACTTTTAAATATCACAAGCCTCCAAAAATTGGTATTTATTTCTTTGGTTATTAATTAAAGGGTTCCGACATTGAATTTTCTGTATGTCGAGAAATATGTCAATTTGCGATGATTATCAAATTGGTTCCATGAAATTATTATGAAATCAATTTAACTAGAAAAGTGTAACTATGAATATTTTCGCATGTACACATTTTCCACTTTTCGCTTAGTATTTACACCATTGTTTCCCCCATATTCGTTTGATGACCGGTAATGGCTTGTAATCGATATATTACATGGACTTTATTTTACATAAAAATAGGATGTGCCTAAGTCAAAATTTGACAAATTTAAACCAAGTATTAGAGAATTCTTGAACATCATCATATTTTTAGTGTCAGAAATACCAAATAATAAATAATAAAATTTTAAAGTAAGAAAAGGAACGAAAAAATTGATGGAAGAATTGCTAAGAGAAGTTGGAAGAACAGGAATGAATGTGAAATAATGAAGGATTACTTCGGGATCTGATTAAACATTGAAATAGGATCTTGCTTAATAAATAAGGTCTATCGATAATAAAACTGAAAAGCTTAACCAAAACACAAAAATCTTAAATTGTCCTCCTACGTTGTAAGGAAACAAACTCGTCTCTCGACGCTCCGTGAGAACGGACGTGCCGAAGACGTACTCTCTGTGCGAGCGCTCATAATACAGCGATACGCCATACCGTCAAAAAACCCACACCTTTTAACATACACAACAAACACCCCCCACAAAACGAGCACCAAAAGAACACATGTTGGCACCATGCGAGGATCCAACCTGAAAAAGCGACTTAAGAAGACACTGATAACTACAACCGAAGCTCCTCAACCAGGCTGCTCTCAGACCGCTCAGATGGAGACCGAGTGGCAGTTTCCAAAACATACGGCAAAGAACGTGAAAGATGTTGCTCCTGAATTTAAAATTCAGGAGAAAAACAAATTTGAAGGGCTCTTGGAAGTTTCCGATGTCCCCAGAAGCGGTGGAAGAATCCCGCCCATCATCATGACAGCTACTGGCACTCACGGCAGCATGATCGAGTCGATCAAGAAGTTTATAAAAGACTTCACAATGACTTACATTGGTCAAAATAATGTCAAGATACAATGTAAAAGTCTTGAAGACTTTAAAAAACTTCGGGATAGATTGACACCAGACCGACAATTCCATACCTTTTCCAGGAAGGAGGAAAAGGAAATAAAAAGTGTCGTACGTGGCTTGCCGAAATTGCCGGAAGCTGATATTAAAGATGACATCATCAGACAGGGATTCCCTGTAACCAAAGTCATACAGATGAAGACGAAGGAGCCTAGGAGCAACGCCACCGAGCTATACTTGGTGTTCTTCGAGCCATCGGTATCGGCAAAGAAGATTAAAGAAATCCGGTACATCTGTTACACAAAGGTCAGTGTCGTTAAATATACTAGTAAATCACAAAATATTACTCAATGTTTCAGATGCCAAGAATATGGACACGCTGCGAAAAACTGCAATCGGCAGGCCAAGTGCGTCAAATGTGCCGGCACTCACCTCACCGCACAATGCAATCAAGGAATAGTTACCCCTGCTGTCTGCTCAGGCTGTTCAGGATCTCACCCCGCTAACTTCAAAGACTGTCCAAAAAGACAGAGCTATCTGAAAATGCTGGAATCGAGGAAGAATCGAGCATCAATTGTCAAAGCCAACCCTTGGAAACTCCCAGTGGTGCAGCCACAAAATATCCCGGTCGTTAACGATCATAACTTCCCAAAGCTACCGACCATTAAAACTCCTTCACCAAATATCCCTAAAAAACCCCACCAACCAACCAATCCCAACATTCAACCAACAACAGACCTAACTTCCATGGCGTCTATGACGAAGATGTTGAAGATCCTCCAGGAGATTCGTGCCAAGGCCAGCGGTTGCACCGACAAACTAGAGCTGGCACTCATGCTCGTCGAATATCTCGATGTCTTCGATTAACGGGAGGCGCCTGAACATTCTAGCTTGGAATGCTCGTGGACTTAAGAATAAGATTGACGAACTAGAGTCGGCGATCGGTGAGTACTGTGTTGACATAGTTTTAATCTCCGAGACCTTCTTAAAACCTCATATCCGTATTAACCTACCTAACTTTAACTGCTATCGCGAAGACCGAGAACAGCATGGAGGGGGAGTTGCCATTTTTATAAAATCGTCAATTAAACATTGTCGCGTAATAACCCCGCCACTAAAAAATTTAGAACTAACCGCCATCGAACTAACAATTAACAACACCCGTCACATAGTAGCATCCGCTTACAATCCTCCCCAAAAACGATTATTGGCATCCGATCTTAACAAAATATTTAACATTGGTAGTTCGGTAGTGGTAGCTGGTGACTTTAATGCTAAACATCCATTATGGAGTTGCGTAAACACTGACCAACAAGGCACAACTCTTTTTAAATACATTCAAATAACAGATACAATCTTGCTTCATCCGGATACATACACACACTATCCTACAAATAACTCACAACCATCCACACTAGATCTTGTCCTCGTCAAGAACTTCCCAAAAATATCGACACCAAATGCCCTTCAAACCCTGTCGTCTGATCATCTCCCGATAATCTTCTCAATCGACGGGAAACCCGAGGAAATCATCAAGCATAGTTGGGATTACGGGAAAGCTAACTGGCGAGAGTTCAAGTCGTACATAAACGACCAAACTATTCTAACTTCTACCACACTCACAAACAAAACAGAAATCGACAGCTCCATAATACACCTGACGGAATCAATAGCTCGATCCAAACATCTTCACATACCTAAGACACAATATATTGAACACAAACTAGAGATAACTGACTTTGTTGCAAATCTAATTAAAAGTAAAAATAAACTCCGTAAAATTTGGCAAACATCAAAAAATCCAGCATTGAAAACATTAATTAATAAGCTCACATATCAAATTAAAATTAGAATCAAAGAAATCAAAAATGAAGCTTGGTCTAAAAAATTAGAAAAATTGAGCTCAGTTGATGGCTCTCTATGGAAATTAGCTAAAGCGATTCGCAGGACAAAAAACTCGATTCCTCCATTAGATGATGCAGGAATCTCAGTGACGCGTGATTGCGACAAAGCAGAACTATTATCAAAATCCTTCCAAAAACATCACACACTCACACAACATTACAATCACATACCAACGCATAATAAAGTCAACCGGTCCATTAAAATCATCACGAAAACTCCCACTAACAGTACTAAAAATATAAAATTGGTGCATCCGTGTGAAATCCAAAATATAATACGTAATTTAAAAAATAAAAAGGCACCTGGGCGAGATTCAATAGATAACATCATAATCAAACAACTTCCATTTAAAGCTTTAGTCTCACTATCTAAAATATTCAACGCATGTTTACTCACCGGGTATTTCCCAGAATACTGGAAAACAGCCAACGTAATTCCCATACTTAAGCCCGATAAAAGCTCAAAAAACCCGGCCAATTATCGACCCATTAGCTTACTTTGCACGCTTTCAAAAATTCTGGAAAAAATAATCTACACACGTTTACTTAAAGTCGTAAATAAGAAATTAATAAATGAACAATTTGGATTTCGCACTGGACATTCCACGACCCAACAACTAACAAGACTAACTGAACACGTGACGAAGAACTTTAATATGAAGAGAAGTACCGGAATGGTATGTCTCGACATAGAAAAGGCCTTCGACACGGTTTGGCACGATGGACTCATTCATAAGCTCCTTATTAACAAAATACCAAACTACCTAATTCTCATCATCAAATCGTACTTAACTCGTAGAAAGCTAGTGGTTAGCGTAAATAATGAATTATCGTCTCCAAAAATAATCGCAGCTGGCGTTCCGCAGGGGAGCTTGCTTGGCCCACTCTTGTTCTCCATATATATAAATGACATACCTATTCCAAAAAACTGTCACATAGCCCTATATGCAGATGATACAGCTTGCTTCACAAGTAGCAAAAAACCAGACACTATTCTTAAAAATCTTGAATTTGCAATTAAAACAATGACTGAACACTTCACTAAGTGGAAAATTCAAATTAATCAAACCAAAACAGACGCCATATTCTTTAGTGTTAGAAAACATAAGCCAAGTTCAGATCTGAAAATCCCCTCTGGAGAAAGTCTGAAATGGCAGTCAGTAATAAAATATTTAGGAGTAACGTTTGATAAAAGAATGAGATGGGCACCTCACATTGAGGCAGCGAAATGCAAGGCAATGCGGGGTATATCCTCAATATATCCAATATTTAATCGCCATAGTTCTTTATCAACGCTAAATAAAATAAAATTATATCGCGCGCTCATATTACCATTATTAACCTATGCTTCACCTGTATGGAATAACGCCTCGAATACTAACCTTTCCAAGCTCCAAGTAATACAAAATAAATCCCTTAAAATAATTTATAATACACCCATATATACTAACCTGAAAAAACTGCATGCTATATACAATATTCCGTTTGTTACAGACATTACTAACAAACTAACCAGTAGATTCTATGAAAGAATCACTAATAACCATACTAACACACTTGTGAAGAGTCTCGTTGATTACAACAAAATGTCTATACCCTTCAGGTATAAACACAGATTACCTAAACACAATCTGCTTTAGGTCATCGACTTTAGATAGTCTTTAATTAATATTATGTATTAGATGTATTATGAACATTTATAAGGATTGTAAATAGGTTTTTGAGCTCTTTTTCCTATTATGCTTTAGATTAACATTAGAATAATATAATACTGTGATTACTAACCAAATTAAATTAAAATTGTAAAATAGAAAATGATCAGTAGATCAGTAGCTATTAAAATAGATATAAGATGTATTGTGAACATAATTTCGTAATAATAAAAAGCATTTAAAAATCAAAAAATCAAACGATAATTCAAGTATGATTCTTGTATAAATTGACGAAAAAAATTACTAAATTTAATAAACCGGAAGTGACATTTTTACTTTTAGAAAAGTCAAAAATACTGTGACCACACGATTTTTTCTTCACCCCTGGATGTATCGAGCTGAAAATTTATAATTTTAGTTTTTATGTTCTAACTTAGAGTTAGAGTTTGAACAAAATCCGACAACCGGAAGTAGAACTTTTGTCTTGTATAAGTTTCCCTATATTTTCGCTTAATTTGTAACGAAAATGCTCTCACAACCGGTATGTGTTAACGTGTATATACGTACATACATACGTTTAATTATTAAATTTTGTTTTGTTACCTTCTTACATTCCTCAAATACATAGATAAAGTCTTTGGTTGCTCACATCCGAATTATTTAACTACGTGACCCACCCATTGCCATTTTAATATCTTCACTCTGTCCATTATATCCACTACTCTTGTTAAATCCACGTATTCCGTTTTCAATATATCCTCGTTATTCTCAGCATACAACGTTCCACACTCCTTTGGTATATATAAATGTGTGTGTGAACATACATACATACATATATAATTAGTTTCTTAATTTATTTATTTATTCATAATCGATACGTTACGTAATAACTCCAATTCGATTCGCCTTGAGTTATTACTATAATAATACAACACATATATGTATGTATGTATATTAAACGACATTATAAAAAGGTGTGTTTTACACGATATTTATTTATATCACTACAAGCTCATAAACAGAAAGCGAACGCGAATCAAGTAAGATATTTTTCTCTTTCGTAAAAATCTATGGGTTTGGTGATTATTCCGTAAAAATTGATCTCGCACACGACACTAAAATATCGATCACGGAATACCATTCTGTCAACTATTTCAAAGTATTCAAACTCTTAGGAACGTTCTATATAATTTAAATAAATGTGCAATTATGAGCTATGGACGTGCAAATTCACTCTATCGTCACGGATATTCCATTAGATCCGTCTTGTTGAAGCGTGTGGAATCTATTGTCGATTTGGGTATCACTTTTGATCCTCAGCTCACCTTTCACAACCATATCAAGAATGTCGCTGACGTTTCCTTTCGTCGACTTGGATTTGTTTTGAGATATGCAAGATTATTCTCCAATCCTTTGTCTTCTCGCTTGCTTTTCAATTCGCTTGTGAGAAGTAAGCTAGAGTATAATGCGATTGTGTGGAATCCGCATGAAGCAAATTACTCTCTGATGATTGAGAAAGTGCAAAAAGCATTTCTTCGTTTCCTATATAGGAAAGAATATGGGTATTACCCATATCTCTACCCCACTCCTTTCCTTTTGGGCATGCTTGGGTATAATTCCCTTGAACTTCGGAGAAACTTCTCATTAATTCGTTTCGTTCTCCTGCTCTTACGTGGTAATACGTCATGCCCGTTGTTGCTGGAGTAGTTGGGACATGTCCCTAATCACTATGTGCGTGGTAGACATCATCATTTGCTGGCTGTACCTCCTGCCCGTACAGTTCTTTTTCGAATGGCTCCTATTCCAAGAGCTATTCGACTTCTTAATGAAATCTGCTGCCGAGACTGAATGTAATATTTTCCACCTTAGTGAGCGTAAATTGTCGGAAATTCCTCTAACCCATTTATCTGGTAGTCTGCGCTCATCATTGTTTTCATGATTGATTGTGATTTATGAGTGAAATTTTGATTAACTCTCTTCCATTTGGGCCTTACAGGGATGTTTTGTATTTGTAGTTGTTTCTTACATATTTATTGAAACTGCCTGTAGGTGCAAGGCATTCCTTATGCTATATTTTTTATTTGATATTTTTACTTTATCTGTTATTATTAAATGCTATTTTTTATGTTTATGTATGGATGTATTTATGTTTATGTTCAAATGTATTTTTTTTATGTATAATTGATGAGTATATTATTTTCGTTATGTATTAATTTATGTTTAATTGTTATTTTGTTTTTTTTTGTTATATTTTTTGACCATTGTGGCGCTTTAGGAATTCCTGTTATGCCACAATGGTCTGTTTAAAATAAAATAAATAAATAAATAAAATATAACTTCTTACGGTTTATTATGATTGAAATTGGTTTAGAGATCCGCATAATAAGAAGAATTCACACAGAAGGGGCAGCTGCCATGGGCCTCATAATTTTAGGATGTCAATTTTAGATTTTAGACTTAAGAATAAATACATTCATGGAAAAAAATCCCATTTTTTAGATTATTCTTAAATAATATTCGAAAAGCTTTATTTGATAATTTTTCTAATAAAATAAATATTAAACAAAAAATATGTATTATAAAAAATGTATATTAAAATTAAGTATGTAATTATTCTTATTTCAAAATCGAAACCGATCTAAAACGAATTTGCTATTTTCAGAGTACGCAATGATTTGTGGATATTGGTTGATAGGTTTCGCCCTACTGTTGGTGTTCAGTCCATCTATAACTTCAAATGTCCTATCACATTCTGAAAATGCTCCCTCGCTTGGGAAAACAGATCTGGTATTCTGCCTTTTGACTCAATCCACAGTAGATTTCATTTCAAGTTTCAATCTGGACATATAAACAATTTCGTGTGTTTTTATCCTTTCAGAACTCGGATTACCCAACGGGACTGAGATCCCTAGAGACTGACGAAGCCTTCCTCTTACAAAACTTCTTCAAAAAAACTTCCCAAAGCACAACTGAAAAATCAGACGAAGCAAAAAAATACGATGAACAAGTAAAAAAAAATAGGGAGCTGCTAGATAAAATAGGATAAAGTCATAAAAACCAAGCTCTGGCGATTTTAAACAACTTGAACAAGCAACTCCCATAACTTCCAAAAACATGAAGATTAAGAAAATTAAAATACACTTTGTAAATGTTTTTTCTTTGGACTTGACACGAGAGTCAAATCACTAAAAACCCATCCAAATAAATAATCAGATACATACATACATACATATATACAAAGTCTCTTTCCACATTATATATTAGATAATTAGATAATAAATTGGGTGGATCTGTACTGAACTTTTAGTAATTTACCTAATATATTTACCAAAACTTATATATTATTGACGGCTGAGTACTACACAAGTGAAATGATAAAAAAAAAACAATAAAAAAACCACCGCAAAGTTTATATGTATAATATAATAATTATATGAATATAAAATTCCTGTCATAAATCACCCGTCAATATATCAACGAGCAAAACAGTCGTATTTAAAAGCTATCTACACACATAAATTATTAGTGAAGTACATATATGTATATGAAGAAAATAAATATTAAATAAAAAATATGTATTATATCTAATTATTCTGATTTCAAAATCAAAACCGAAATGACTCCACATAGGCAATTTTTCAAAAAAAAAAATATAATATATATGTACTCTTCAGTATAACTGTCTACCCTATTTCTATTACACAATCATTTTCTTCAAAACATTGGTATCAAAAAGTAAATATTGAATAAATTATATGCTTCGAAAATGAGCTTGTTTTTATTTATTTCTCCAATATATCAAAACATCGATAGCTGTTTTGATAATGATAATGATAAATGATAAAATTATACATTTAAACCCAAAAGTGAGGGTTTTTATGTTCTATATATATCATATTAGTTGGCATGAATTCTGTTCTATTCAAATTAACGCAATTTTGGATTTTGTTTACCAAAACCAGTAGTATAATTAAGTTTTCGTGTTTGGTCATATTTAAAAATTCTTATAAGGTAATCATGGATTACTGCAAATAGAAATTCTATAACTTTTACTATTCAATATATAATACTATGTAGCTATATTACCCGGCTTTACTCGGTATTTGTGATATAATTCGTTTAAACATGACTAATATATACATTTTATTACATTTATTTGAATAATTTTATTTTATATACATTTATTTTTTAATACTCATTTGTTTTTTTTTATTAAATTGACTGTCACGAACAAACAAACATATATATTAAGTCTCTTATAAAAAATTATATGTACACCCCCCGGGTCTGCGTCCCCTAGGGGGCGAAATCCTAAGGCTTCGCCCTCGGCGGCTGCGCCCCCGCGAACTTCGAATCGGAAAAAAGCGAATTATTTGTTCGATGTCGTCAGAACAATAGACTGTTTTACCCGCTTCGCTCAGTATTTGTAATATAAACAGCTCAAACATGGCAAATTTAATAAAAAATATTTATTTGTTTTTTTTTTATTAAATTTATTTGAATCGAAAAAAATATTTGTTAATAAAAAAATATGTTTTGTTCCCAATCAACGATACAAAGTATTTCGAAATTATATATTAGGTGTATCATATATTATACCAGAATCCGGTGGAGCCCCCGGGGCTTTCTATCTTGGTTTTCTATCTCAATATTTTTTTTTATCTAAACGTACTAAAACGTCAAGACACGTGTCAATTTGCGATGATTATCAAATAGGTTCCATGAAATTATTATGAAATATTATCATAATCAATTTAACTGGAAAAGTGTAGCTGTAGTAATTTTTCGCATGCACACATTTTCCACATTTAATTATTCGTGCTGAACATTTACACTATTGTTTCCCCCATATTCATTTGATGACCTGTAATTGCTTGTAATCGATATATTATGGAATTTATTGTATAGGTAAGGTGTGCATGTTTCAAAATTTGACAAATTTAAAAATATTAGAAAGTTCTTGTAAATTATCATAATTTTAGTTTTAGAAATACATACATACGTACATATGTCATTGTACACGGAACCGAAACTAAAAAAAAATCAATATCCGGAACTGGTATAGGAATGCGGAACTGTAACTTGAATAGGAATGCGGAACCGGAACTGAAAATGGAATCGAAATTGGAATTAAAATCAAAATCAATATAACAATAAATTTTTAAAATCTCCATACTTATCCACATACACACCCACAATCATAAATACCTACATTTTGTCCGTTTTTATATATTCGTACATATTATTATTATTATAGGTATTTTAGGTAGGTATTTTGATCGCACATTGCCTAACTTGTGGAGCTGCAGAGCTGTGCAGGATGTAAATTCAAGAATTGATTATAAAAGAAATGTATCGCCTTAAATAAGTTTTCCCATTTTAAATTTTAGCCCAGAGAGAGGGGGTAAGAAAGGGGGTTTCGGCAAAATCATTAGTCTATTTTTCGAAAACGACTTATCATCTCAAACTTTACATTTCAATATAGGATTTATCTTTTGAAAAATTAATGCACCATATAAAAATTTCAACAATATATAAATTATCAATAAGTTGGTTCATATAATATCATACTATGACGCAAATGTCTTTAGCTCGAGGCTACTTTTTCGCGAAAATCTCACCTACGTATACCGATGTGAGTTGGAAAAATCAATACGACGGCAAAAACAAAGCTAATTACCTATCAAAAGTGATTGAATCGCAGAAGAACCGTCAATTTTTTCCCGAAAAGACGATATAAAAAAGGCATTTTGTCTGTAATAAAAAGCGCCATTTAACTAGTCTTTGGAAAGCGACCGAATCGACCCGGTAAAGATTGGCAACCGGATTTAAGTATGAGAAATATCTATAGTAACGAATGTCACCAGAATATCCTCTTATTTACTTTTTGACCCGACTCATCATATTGACCAAAAAAATTCTTCAAAATGAGATCGGATTTAGTACCTATGTATATATGTACATACAAAGAAGGCGAGGAAGACTGAATTATTACTTTTTATATTAATAAATTAATCGACACTGGATAAATGCACAAAATTCATCTTTACAATCATTAATTGATCCGTTCTTTTACTGATAGTTGAAATCTTTGATTTTTAAATGCTTTTTATTATTTCTAAATTATTTTCACAATACATCTTATATACATTTTAATAGCTACTGATGTACTGATCATTTTCTATTTGATCATTTTAATTTAATTTTGTTAGCAATCATAGTATTATATTATTCTAATGTTAATGTACAGCATAATAGAAAAAAGAGCTCAAAAACCTATTTACAATTCTTATAAATGCTCATAATACACCTAATACGTAATATTAACTAAAGACTCTCTAAAGTCGACGATCTAAAGCACAGGTGTGTTAGTATGGTTATTAATGATTCTGTCATAGAATCTACTGGTTAGTTTGTTAGTAATGTCTGTGACTTATTGTTGGAACCTTTAAATGTTTATGAAATGATCCATTGATGATAAGATACTGCAATTAGATTGGGTATATATAAAATAAATATTTTTGCTTGTGTTTAATTCGACAATTAATTTAAATAAAGTATAATACCAGCAGCATATATCATTGATTAGCTTGTAATACTTTTAGTTGTATGGTCGTGGGTTCAATCCCTGACTGAACTGCTGGCCAGACCTTGGACATGCTACTCCAAAGTCGATCGTTTCAATTCAATCAGGGTTTGCTAATTTATCTGGTTTCTTTTAAATGGTTCCAGCATATTAGCAACCCGGTCTTACTTCTTGCAAAATTTGAGTTTACAGTTTCTTGAATTTTCTAATTTTGATCAAATAATATTTTTGATCCAATCCATATGTGCATATGTATGTATTGTCATGTTCCAAAACGCAGTTTATATATTTTTTAAATTGCTTGGTTTACAAACCATGATTGCTTTATTATCATAAAAACATTACATTTAAGTTATTGGTGGATATATTCGAAAACTACAGATGTAATTATGGAACGATGATGAATTTAAAATGAGATACGTAGAACTTTGGTTCACTTTGTTCTGCTGCTGTGCTGACCGTGACTTGCGGTGTCAATATTAATGACTACCACTCTTGGAGTTTCGATGGTGATGACTGACTGTCATTTGCGGAGTCTATGGCGATGACTTACTTATGTGATCGAATCGTGATCTATATAAATGAATTTTTATCTTTTGGGTTGGGCAAAGTCCGGCACTCCTGTCTTATCTGACTTTCCCTTTACATGAATTTTAATGGACTTGTTACTCACGTATATATATGAATGTGAGAAAGTGAATTGGGTTATTATGGGAACTACATTGATGAGCGAGATACATAAAGTATGTATATTTTGCATGACGAGTTGAACGCTCTGTGAATTTTTAGTTAAATTATGTAGATAGGTAAAGGTTCAGTAGTGAGTACTCCCGGATTGTGGTCTGGAGGTTATTGAAGTCCCAGTAAATAAATGATGGGAACGGGAACCTCGTGTGGTCATCGTTAATAGTTAACGAGGCGTGCAAGTTGTGCAATTCTGAAACAACAAGCTGGCCAACTTCATCCTTTGTTCGGCCGCTTAAATCACTAACCGAACTCCATTGAACACCCCTGGCCTTGCTCACTCTTACAATATATATATACATATTTGTATACATATACCTGATCATATGTATAACGTATAAACACTATGCATACTAAATCGATCTATGGAAATACATATGTAGTTCAGTTCTAAAACGAGAAAGAAATTTTGTATGAAAAGCTTTCAACAATAATTGATATAAAACAAAATAACCCGAAATCAAGATATTGAACCAATAGTATCGGTTCAGTTAATACAGATACAATATAATACAAGAATTTTATATTATATGAATGTACAATTCGAGTTCATGCAAAATCATCCACAGTGAGATCTATGAAGAAATTTTTGTAGGACTTTATTATAGAAATTGGTGAATCTCAAGACGCTGAGATTTTGAATAGCTTGAGACTTTCAAGAGATTGGAAAGGATATGCCAATTTGTATTTATTTAACATACTTGGGAGAGGTGGCAAAGCCGATAGATCCAAGGGGTTTGATTTATACATATTTGTAAATTAAATGAGAAAAAAGTAAAATACATTCAAAATGACAATATTAAAATAAAAATAAAAATAAGACAGAAAAAAGTGAACAAGAAACAGAAATAAGATATTGAGAAAGAAAAATTACAGAAATTGTTTAAGTTTAAGAAATACATCAAGCTTATTCTTAAAAGTATTAAGGTTATTAGAAAGTACAATATCATTGGGAAGACAATTCTGTTTGAAAAGAAGGAATCTCTGATCAGTTTATTACATTTTTCTTTTTGGAGTGGACATATGGCATATATAATGATCTATAGGAACCGATTAAAATCAGAAACAATTGGCAAACTCTGATAGGAAACGGTCGATCTGGAGTCACAAACCAAGGTCTGGCCAACAGCTATGTACTAGTGGGAATCGAACCGTAACCACGCTGCTCGAAAGCATAATATACTAACTACATACTGTCCACGCTGCTGGTTATAAGCATATATACACATTAATCAGGAATAAATACTTATAAGGCTGATTCTTCCTGCTTTTAATCATTTCTCGAATCAAATATTTATATACATATGTACCTACCTATATTATACAGACGTAACAAATTGATTCACTAATGAAAGCTTCCATTTTTCATTCCGTCTCCTCCAGCGAAATTAACTATTAAAAAAAACTAATTCTTTCTTTGCTCTATAACTCAGATATAAATCAATTATTTTTTCTTCTTTTAATTCATACCTATAAGTACATACCTTCATGTATATGTATTTATAAAATGTAATATGCTACATAAGTGCAATTAGTGGACTAACTAAGCATTTTACAAACATATATGGAATTATATATACATACATCTGTTAATTATATTTTGCTATAATA
This sequence comes from Arctopsyche grandis, assembly GCF_051622035.1. Classification (NCBI taxonomy): domain Eukaryota; kingdom Metazoa; phylum Arthropoda; class Insecta; order Trichoptera; family Hydropsychidae; genus Arctopsyche; species Arctopsyche grandis. Next base: position 32,673,891 of record NC_135363.1, read on the forward strand.
TTTTATCACGTTTACCCTTTTGAATCTTAATAACATTTTGATTCTGCTTCATACCTGTTAAATGTTGTTTGTATAATTTCTAAATAATATTTTTATTAAATAACAAAATATCAATAGGTTTCATGTTCTTAATAAAATTATTCAGCTATTTCGCATTATAATACATAGAGTGTACTTTATTTAAAAATGTAAAATCAATAGAATTTCACAACGTTTATAAACCAAAAAAAATAATTTCGACATTCGCATATGAAATTGGATCCCAAATGCGTGTAAATTATTTTGCACTATCATCGCTGCGATGAATAATAAAAAATGCAGAACAATCATTTGTCCAGTGCATTATTTGGTTACTCCAGAGGTGATATACTACACGTACACAGTTTTAAATCAATAAACGAGTGGAAAACACCAAAATAAAATCACTGATGATTTTTCCCGCGTAGTAAAAACCGACCCTCTTGTGACAGCGACTTTTCCCCGGAAATTCCCAGTCCACTCGTAAGAAAAATCCAGTTCTCAAATCCCATCGATAATCCAAGCTTTTATTTAATACTTATAACTTTATATACTATGTATGTTGGTTTTATTTTCAGAATACAAAGATGCCTGGAGGATATTACATGATCTGCTGTATCTTTATGTTGGCTTTTGATGCATCCGCTACTTCCAGACACAAAACGTATAATGAAATTCTCTTAGATCAGACATTGGCTACTGCGCCCATAATGAATATGGTATTTGACTTTTTAATCATCCTAGTACCCAGTTAAATGATATATAAAAACATAAGAAAAGAGAAAACTACAGGTTTTCTATGAAACCATTACAATTTAAACCATTTCTTATCATTACCATTTAAACCATTCAATTCTAAATACATCCTCTTCTATTAGGGGTCTTGGTGTAATTCTTAATAATAAACTCGATTACTTTGAACATATTTCCTTCATTATTGCATATAAATAAAGCATATAAATCTCTTGGATTCCTACTCCGCTCAACTAAACCCTTTAATGATACTTAAATAACTATTTTTCCCTTGTAAGTTCACTTTGAATTTGTCACAATTATCTGGTCACCTTTTTATTTATCCAATATTAATTATATTGAAAAATTCCAACTAAAGTTTATTAAATACTTACGCTACCGTTTTCCTACCTGCGCTCATACTACTGTTCCCGATATTTTAAAAATCCTATCCTTTAACAATCTTTCTGTCAGGCGACGACTCACTGATGCTACATTCCTTTTTAAGCTTCTGAATGGTTTCCTTGATTGTTCCGATTTACTGAGTAAGATTGGTTTCAGGATCCCAGTTAGGTATTCCTATACTTCAATTGATCCTTTCAAACCCTAAAATATTCCTATATACAGCGTGTTTATGGTTTGCTAAACGGGGAGCTGAATGAGGTTGATATATTAGATATTTCCTTACATCAATTCAAGACTGCCATCAGGAAAGTCTTGATTGATCTATTTCTATTTATATTATACATTTTTTATCCAATTTTATTATATCACTTTATGTCTAATTATGCATAGTCCAATTTAGTCATATTTTAGTTTATATTCTTTTGTTTTTCATTTGTTTGTCTATGTGTACTAGATATATTATGTATTTTGTAAAAATCTATAATTGGGCTCAGATGTTATTTTGTTACATATATATTTATTCTTTATTTTTATGAATTTCTATATCTAAAGCCTGTAGATTTTTCAATAAATAAATAAATCTCATCTATAAGCGAGTGGTTAAATCAGTCAATTTTAATGCAAAACGAGTTGTATAACATTTGTACCATGTTTGTGATGAAATTCTCATTTATATTTGTATTATGTATGTATGTACTAACTTAGAGCTGATAAAGTTTTGGTGAGAAATTCGTAAACCAGAAGTAGTATTTTTTTTTTAAACAATATTTCATTATTTTATTTTGACCTTTTAAATTATTTTTATTTGCTTGATATTTAATGTATAAAATATTAATAGTTATTTTAAGTAATAAAAAAAAATTAAACAAAATCCGACAACCGGAAGTAAAACTTTTGTCTTGTGCAAGTTTCCATACATTTGCGCTCAATTTGTATCGAAAATGCTGTCATAGCTATTAGTATTTCAAAATGCTGCTGGTATGTGTGAATGTGTCTTGCCGGTTCAATACCGAATTTTATTTTGTGACCTTCTTATATTCCTCAAATACATAGATAAAGTCATGGGTTGGTCACTTCCGAATTTTTTCATTAAATTTAACGGCACAAATTCTACGAACCAAAACTTACATACATACATACAAAGTCTCTTTTGAAATTATATATTAGATTATATTTTGTTTTTTAAACGAAGTAAAATCACTTAACAACTTATGTACATATGTACATATTATATCACAGGTAAATATTTACAACTCTTTCATAAGCAATGCATTATATTTACATGTGCATTTTTCTTCTAAGAATCTGCAATATCCAATGGAGATGAACCCCATGCAGTTTCAAGAAACGGCTGCACTACAGAACTTCGTAATAAGAAAGATACTAGATAATAATATAAAAAAAGAGAGAGACCAAAAAGACTTACAGAATTGGAAGAGGCAAGTGGTGAAGAACAGTGATATTCTAAATAGTATTGGATGATGCGAACGAGTTGAACCCTTTCCCTTTTCTTGTTATTAATATAAATAAAAAAATATATGTATATTATACAATTTTATTAATCATTACAAATCCCAATTACCTGTTTTTAAATACATTTGATAAAAATCATTAAAACACAATTCCAAATTTCATTTGTTATCAATGTTAAAATTGGGCAGGTTTAAAACTACGCGCTCCGGCAATGAGGCTTAAATCGACATTTTCAGATGGATAGCAAATTTCACGTGCGCCGAAAATAGGCCACGTGTATTGAATCCCCATACAAATTATCCGAAGCTTTGGGATACAGGTCCTGTGGGATGTGCCAGGGCTCGAAAAACGATCCTCGTAACTTTTTGTTTGGACAATTGACAAATTCCACAGCGAAAAAAATTAAAAACAAAAACAAAAAGCCTTCACTCGTACATCAAAATGACACTTTTCGATTAGCGAGCTATACGACTATGAACTAGGAATCCCACAACCGTTATTCAACCAGTATATGTAAATAAACAACCGATATACAGAAATTGGTGATTTTATTGAATTTATTATTGGATTAATAATATGCTCAATTTTTTTAGTGGTGAATTGTGGATTGCATAAAAAATGGTGATCCGATAAAATCGATCACGAAATACGAAATCGACACTTAAATTTATTGTGAAGATAGAAAATTGCACGCACAAAAAATCAGTAGGTATATGGTAAAAAAAAATCGCTAGTGATCGTAAGTGAAAGTAAGAAGATGTTAGTAAAACATGGAATATATGTAGGTATATTATAAATAGTGCAATTTTCGATGACCGTAATCTGTGTGCGTTTTAATTAATTAAGTTATTAAATAATTAATTGAATTAATAATTAATCAATTTATTAAATAATTAATTGAATTAATAATTAAGTTATTAAATAATTAATTGAATCAATAATTAATTAATTAAGTTATTAATTAATAATTGAACTAATAATTAATTATTTAATTGAATTAGTAATTAATTGAATCAGTAATTATTTAATTTAATTTGTAATTAATTGAATCAGTAATTATTTAATTGAATTACTGATTAATTGGATCAGTAATTAATTAATTAATTATTTGAATTGAAAAATAATTAATTAATTAGCAGCGATATCACTGGTAATGATTTATCGGGCATCGATAAGATGGCACAAAAAAATTATTTAATTAGTAATTAGATAATTATTTGAATAAGTATTTAATTGATTAATTTTATAATTAAATTGGTAATTAATTAATTATATAATTGAATTTGTAAAAAAATGACATTGAAAATTAGAAAATCACAGTTTTTGGTTTAAAAAAAAGTTTTTTAAAAACATATGTACCTCTTCTATACATAATTTGTATATAAAATTATTATTCTGAATAAAAATGTCAATAATTTTATTTTACTACCGCCATCTATGTATATAATTAATGACTACGAGACGTCACCTAGATTAAAAATTTTCGGACTTGTTTCGCTTCTTAAACGATATTTTATCTCTATCGTAATGGCGGAGGATCCATTTACTTGTATTGATGACCAAAATGAGCAATATGGCAAAGTATGAAAACGATCGGATAAGAGGCAAACTTTTTCCTGAATTGTAATCGTAAGTGAAACGTAAAGGAGGTATGTAAAGAAATCATTTCACTGTGTGTAATTAGCACAATATATGTATGTTTGTAACTTTATATGTCAAATACCCAATCTTCATAATAAACTGAACGTATGTATATAAAAAGTGTTCTATGTATATAAAAACACAAAAAAATGTTATAACAAAATATAAAAAGTGATATAACAATATATAAGAATATAAAAAGTATAAAATATAAAAATTATAAAAGTAAAAAGTATACAATATAAAAAGTGTTTATCCATCTAATCTATAATTTGAAAAGAGACTTTGTATATATGTATGTATGTATCCTTCGTCGTCGTCGTCCGTAGATCGGTGACGTCATCGAACACGTGATTCGATTTTTTTTTTTTTCGATCCATGGGCGCCGATTTGTTTTTTTCGATTCAATGGATTCACCCCCGCGGGGGCGCAAGGCGAGTAGTTTCATGGGGCCCCGCCAGGGGCGCCAAAAGGGGCGCAGCCCCGTGGGGCCCCGAAGGGAGCCCGGGGGGGCGCAGCCTCATGGGGCGCAGCCTTATCGGCCGCAGCCTTATGGGGCGCAACCTTATGGGGCGCAGTCTTATGGGGCGCAGCCTTATGGGGCGCTGTCTTATGGGGCGCAGCCTTAGGGGCGCAGCCTTATGGGGCGCCGCCTTATGGAGCTTAGCCGCATGGGGCCCCGAAGGGGGCGCAGCCTAATGGGGCGCAGCCCTATGGGGCCCCAAAGGGGGCGCAGCCTCGTGGGGCACAGGGGGGCGCAGGGGGGCGCAGCCTCATTGGGCCCCAAAGGGGGCGCAGCCCCATGGGGCCCCGAAGGTGGTGCAGGGGGCGCAGCCTCATGGAGCGTAGCCTTATGGGGCGCAGTCTTATGGGGCGCAGCCTTATGGGGCGCCGCCTTATGGGGCGCCGCCTTATGGAGTTTAGCTGCATGAGGCCCCGAAGGGGGCGCAGGGGGGCGCAGCCTCATGGGGCGAAGCCCTATGGGGCGCAGCCTTATGAGGCAAAGCCCTAAACGGCAACTGATCATGGGGGCGAAGCCCTAGACGGCATTTAATCATGGGGGAGTGGAGGGGCGAAGCCCTAAAAGGCAACTGATCATGGGGGCGAAGCCCTAAACGGCAATTGCTCATGGGGGCGTGGAGGGGCGAAGCCCTAGAAGGCAAAGGCTCAGGGGGGTGCCGAGGGCGAAGCCCTAGAAGGCAAAAAAAAATTTGATTTTTTTTTTAATTTTTTTATTATTTATTATTTTTTTATTATTTTTTTAGTATTATTTTTTTTTTTTTTTTTTTTATAATTTTTTTTTATTATTTTTTTTTTTAATTTTTTAAAATTTTTTTTAATTTTTTTTTTGTTTTTAATTAAATGTTTACTATTAGCTTAGTCATGTTTAAGCGGTTTATATTATAAATACTGAGCGAAGCCGGGTAATACAGCTAGTTAATTATATTTATTGAATTTAGCTACTCACCCGAATGAGTTGATCGTTTATTTGATTACTAATATTATGCTTACCAAAAGCATTGTAAGGTACTGACTAATTAAATACTAGTCAAAATTATTTATTGAGTTTTCAGCAATAGTATAAAAGCTTTAAAAAGACAACTTAAAGGCTTCGAAATATACATATGTATATAGTATAGATACATGTGTATATAAATTCGTTGCTGTGAAACATCAACGAACATTTTCAAACGCTTTTCTAACATTAAAAACAAAAAGACATTTTGAAAATGAATACAAAAACAAATGAGTTTATTTACGATGTTACATCGTAAAAAATATCTTGTTTTATTTTTAATTCTCTTCTGAATACGTAAAGCTTCAAAGCAAAAGTTTTCACAAAAATACAAACATCGATCATAAACGTGTACGAGTGTAATATAAAATAAGTCAAATTTATTATTCGTGCAATAAAATTTCAATTATATTTTAAACGTCAAATACAGAATGCGTCGAATGATAAATCGTGTACATAGATTTCACATACATAATGAATCAAACTAGAATGTGTAAAACACTATACATATTATGTATAATAAATATAATATGTAAAACGCTGTAATTCAGGTCAATAAGCATGTACTTTTATAAACTTAATTGCACGTTTACCTATACGTTACTGTTTGTTTTGTGTTAACGTACAACTAAGCATGATTTTCATGTTATTTATAAAATAAAAGCTGGTAACTAACAAGAGCTGGCTTATTTGAATTTGTTAATGTATTCAAAGCACAGCTTTTCAATGCAAACTTGAACAGGTTTCACAGTTGATGAGTTCGAAAAGCTCAATCGATACTAATTAAATGCGGTGAGGGAATTGCGCTTTATTTTTACTTTCTGATCATAAAAACTGTTTATATATTATTTCACCGTTTGGCGAATATATGTGTATACAGTCGATGTACTATCAAATGAGCTAATCTTGTATATTTGTCTATTTGATCTAGAAAAGTGACCAAGTATTTTTAAGGAAATTTTTCACCCCACCTACATATGTACATATCTAAGTAGTTATAACCTAAAATTTCGATTTAAATAAGTCTCGACTCATTAAATGATTGATTAATTTCAATCGCCTACGTCCTGATTAAATATTCCTAATTATTGGTGACAATTTAAATTCATCGTTGTGATTGAAACATACCATACAATTTGAACGAATTCGATTTTACTGACTAATCTAGTGATACAGATACCAGATACAGTATGCTGAGGTTTAAAATTAATTCATTAATATACACTTTGATTAATCGTTAATTTGAATCAATAATTATTGTAGTGTGAAATTTTTTATTATTTATACTAGGAAGGCCTAAGAGGTTAACCCAATGTGCCTTCCTGGCCAGAAATATTGTACATTTGATACAAGTATTATTAGTATCTTACAAAGTAAATACATATCAATTACAGACCCTATCAACCTTATCTTAAATGAATAGGGCCAACCCTAACTTAACCTTAACCTAACCTAACCTAACCCTTAAATAAAAAGGTGTTGATTGCTAAGATATGCTTTTTTTGTGCAAATATTGATAAAAATAAAAAAACGTATCTTAGAATGTATGTATGTATGTAAGTATGTATGTATCTTGAACTATAAATGCTGTGAAGCGATTTTGGCCTTTCATTTGCATCCTGAACCCACTTTTAATCAACAAATATACTTTCACACAAAACCCGGTGTGGTTGGGATGCTGCAGTACATCAATCCCTATAGAAGAGCCGCACTTGTAACGTAAAGTAAAGTAAACATTCATCTTTGTGTAGTTGATATCAACCAAACAAACTTTTTTTTTGTTTAATGTACCTAGCTAATCAATGTAGTCGACTAACCAGTAGGGATAAGACACATCGTTGATTTGTGGCACACCTTATTTAATAAATAACACCATTGATTTATAGCACACCTTAAACACTGACTAACCAAAATTGAACGACACGTTCAACACTTCATTGTTTTAAAGAAGAGTATATAAACTCATTACTGTTAGAATTTAAGTTATTCATCACCATCGAGACTCCGAGAGTGGTAGTCGATACCATCGAGACTCCGAGAGTAGCAGTCAACTGACCAAAGTTAAATAGTGAAACAAAGTTCTACGTATCTCATTCAAATTCTCCGTTCCATAATTATATCTGTCATTTTTCAAATATATCTACCAATAAGATAAATGTAACGTTTTAATAAAAATAAAGAAATCTTGGTTAACCAAGTAGTCAAAAAAAAAAGAAAAATTATTTGATCTTTCATTGGAACGTGACAATATGTATGTACATATGTGTCTTCTTCTTCCAGGTACTGCGTATCGAAATAGGAAGTCAAATTTATTTGAATTTAAATGTTTTTATAATACGTATGTATATTGAAGGCACGATGTTGTTAATTAAATGTATGGCTTACTCGTACACTAACAATAATAATGGAAAAGCAATTTACAACGATAATAATGTGCAGATGCAATCTGTGGGTCATCCCAAGAGGTCACTATTTGTAATTGGGGGAAACTACACAGTATTAAAAGCGACCGGCTGATAATTACAATTTCATGGGACAAATTCAGTCTCGTCGTTGACCCTCGTTAAAGCAAAATCGCGATTCAAGTCTGAAATCTGCAAAATTTTATCAAAATCTGCATAACGACCTTTATTTCGTTGGCTATCATCTGTCTCATCGCTCACTCTTTACTTTATTTGCTTCTCTACGTCTCTACGTGATTTTAGCATATTTTTCATATTTGCATATCTTTTCGGAGTTGTATTGTATTGTGAATATATGTGTGTATATTTTACATATGTACATATAAAAACAATGTCTGGTGGTTCTTAATTTTATCAAATTATAAATGTTCCATTGTGTTGTCGTCACGATCTTTTTTGCCATTGCGCAGACGAGAGAACAGTCTTCTTACTAATAAGACTTCCGCAAGTTGAACCAAGTAAGTGGAGCACTTCTAAGCGTTAAATTAAATACCATCAGTCAATTTACTGAATGAAAATTCCGCTTTGAATTTTGATTCTAACCCATTAAGAAACTGTATAACAAGTAATTTGTAAAACAACTTTTCAATGTATGCTTTGACATAATTTATACTGAAAGCTTGTAATATTAAGATTAATAGTTAAGAGTGCATAGATTCTTATGTCATGAAGTTTCCTTTTTTTGCAAGCCTCTTATTTATAATTATTATCAATGAGTCAGATTTTCTCAATATTTGTTTTAAATAATACTTTAATCTAAACATCTAAAATATAATAATAAATTTCAAACAAAAAATGCATTGTACACTAGTCAATAAAGTATGCTTTATATCAGTGGTTATAAATCAGTGGCCTATGTAGTCACGAGGGATTCGTGAAATGATATCAAGAAGCTTGGGATCAGATAGAACTTCCCAATCATAATGGATATTTTTCTTTTTAAATTTGTACATACATATGTATGTATACATACAATAATTTATATAAAAACGGAAGCGATGTATGTATTATGTGACAGACGCGTGGAGACACAGCCAATCAGAGTCACAGAGGCATACAGCCAATCAGAGTCAAGTGTGTCCACGTGGTCAAGTGGTCGAGGAGACGCGGGGTAGCGGGGAAGTGAGAGGTTGTGTAGCGTCTGACATGTGCGACGTCAGGCCGAGCGACGGGAGCGTACACACACATGCATTCATCATTTCGAATGAGTGAACGGGTTAAATAGGTGAGCGTGTAATGCGCTCAACTTTTTACGATTAATACGTGCACGCGCGCGCCTATAAATTACCTTACATTATATATAACATATAACTTTATTTTAATTCGTGTATCAATTCCTTTGCAAAACCACCCGTTGAAATCAACGGGCACAATACCACACCTTAAGCGCGCGAATTTTTTTTGCGGCGACTAGCGGTAGTGGGCAAAAACACAACGCTGCGCGAATAAATACAATAGATTATAAAAATCGCTCAACATTCAAACTCATATAAAATAAAGTAAAAATCGAAATAGTTACATGTATGTTTCTCCATATACTATTAGTAGAAATTTTGAACGAATTATTGACCATTTGTAGATACAGTCGATTAAGAAACTTTTCCTTCGGCCGTTGCACATAACCTAAAAGCGCAACATTTGACAATTTAACCATTATTTAAATACAATATATCTGCTTTATTTATACAACATAAAATAACGCTTGCGGTAATTGAATTTAAAAGTTAGTCTTCAGAGCGCGGTAATTAATCAAAGTCGATTGATTGGCTTAAAAGTTTGAGAAGCCGTGGTGCTAGTTTGCAGCGACAGATAACAGAATCCCATCTCGACCTTAACTAAGCCAGATATATTTCACAAAGAACATCAAACCGTCGGGGAGTGTTGACCTTACATAAAATAAAATATTATATACATATACAACCATGTATGCACGTAGTATTGCAACAAACATAAATTTCCTTCAGACTTGATGCAATTTTTATATATATTGTATTTTGTATGTTCATTTTATATATGTATGTACATATATACAAGTACGTCGATTGTTAAATGTAAAAATGTCAATACAAAAATATATAAACAAACTAAAATTCTGATTTATTACGGGTACCATTTATGGGCCCCGTAAAATAGCTCGCACGACAGATTCAGTTTTCGTCTGGCAAATCAAACGTCAAATAGGTTGCCAGTAACAAAAATAAATACCAACCCTAACAAACTAATCTTAAATGAATAGGGCCAACCCTAACTTAACTTACTTAATCTAACCTAACCTAACCCTTAAATATATTAATTAACTTAATTTATAAAGGTACCATTTATAGGCCCGGCAAATAAAAATAATGCCTCTTTCTAAAATAGCTCACACGACAGATTCAGTTTTCGTCTGGCAAATCAAACGTCAAATGGGTTGCCAGTAACAAAAATAAAATTTGACAAAAATAGATACCAACATTAATAACCTAATCTTAAATTAATAGTGCCAACCCTATTTAACCTAACCTAACCTAACCCTTAAATACGTAAGCGTTAGCTGCTAAGATATTACGATTACCCAGTGAAAATGTAACTGGTTATGATTTCACTGAAACGTCAAATTTTATATTTGTTACTGGCAACCCGTTTGACGTTTGTTTTGCTGGGCTAACTCCGATTCTGTCGTGTAAGTTATTTTAGTGATGTTAATTTGACATTAAATGTCGTTATGACATTTGTCGTGTAATTTATTTTAATATTATCTCTAATTATATCAAAAATATTATCTCTATCTTTACTAGGTATTTAGATATACATATATCGAAAGATAAGTACGTATTTCCGTGTTTAGCGACTTGCCCTCGTTTAAGTTGACTTAACTGCACTAAAAGTCGACTAAATATAGGCTTCTTGTCTTCTAGCAAAGTGCAGCTGTGATTCAATTTTAAAATTTGTCGAATTATTTATAATATTCTGGGTATTTGGATTTTATCAGTTAATTTAAATTTCTATTTATATTGCATAAACATTTTTTTGTTTCCAACAGTGTCAATAAATAAGTTTATATGAGATAAGATAAGTATTTTATTTTTTAACCTGAGAGTTGGTAGAAAGCCGCGTTTGGATAGCTAGCTGTTATCGCTTCGATCTTTAATTCGATCTTCGAGTTCGTTAATGATAAAACTTCTCTAATAACATGTTGGAGATTTTGAGTTACTTCAATGTTAGCTAACCCTCCCGTATGTCAGTAAAATATTAAAGCTATATGAAGAGTGGAAGTGGCTCAAAATCTGATCACAAATATTTGACGAGCAGAAATTTCACTAAACTAACAGAGGCGAAGTTAACAAAAATGGCTTATAAAAAATAGTATAATATGAAGTTCGTAAAATATCGTAGTTACGAATAGACGCTATCAATATAAAATCAAGCCAAAAATTCAAAACCAGTCACAATGATTCGATTATATGAGATAATGAGAGCCTGTAACGCAAATTTTATAAGATGTTGTGTGTAAAAGATAAAATTATAGGCGTTTAAACAATTAAAATCTGACAAAACGAGTGGGTGGTGGAAAGTCAAACATGTAAGGCTACTGGCTAGTGGCAAAGGGCTAGCTGTCACCGACTCCAAAGTTTTTGGATTCTTAAATATATTTATTACAATTATATTTCACCATCGACTTAGCGGACCCAATTTAAATCTCTATCGGCGTCCAAACCTTGCAAAATAGCAAAGTTTCAAAGCCATCGGACGAATACAAACGGTTTTTCAAACCGATTGGCGAAGTGAAACTAATAAAAGCCTCGTATAAAAAATTCATCACAATTTATCAAATAAAAAATAAGCACCCCATTTTCGAAAAATAAAATTGGTATATAAAAACTTTCAGCACGGTTTGAACCGAGTCATGTCAGTTATCCGCTTTGCACCTCTCTTACTCTTTTCGTGAAAATGGAGAAAATATTGTTTGCATATTCAGAGAGCACACGCGATTTTCCCGGATATCGGCTCGGCAACCAAGAAAATCTTCGACGGGTTTTCCCCGTCTAGACGACAGAGGGAAAATTCCCCTAATACTTTCGGTTGGATCGAATCCAAAGAACATTTACCCTCTTATATACTATATATGTATGTATGTATGTATGTAGTGCATTATATATTGGGTGGCAATTACCACTACCGCAACACGACTAATGCACTTCTATCGCAACACAAAGTGCATTTGTACCATTCGACCGACCGAAAGCTCGATTACTCATTACTCACGCTGCTATATCCTTTCCTCTTTCCATTTTTATTTTACACTATCGGTTTTACCCGGCGTCGCTCGGTATTTATAATATAAACCGCTTAAGCATGACTAATCTAATAGTAAACATTTTATTAAATTATTTTGAATAGTTTTATTTTATATAAATTTATTTGAATACTAATATTTGTTTTTCTTATTAAATTGACTGTCACGAACAAAAAAACAGATATAGTATGTCTCTTTCGAAATTATATGCATACCAGAATCCGGTGCCTGCGCCCCCAGTGCGAAGGCGGCTTCGCCCTCGGGGCCTTCGCCTCGGTTACTCTCCGGGGAGAATCCTTTGAATCAACCAACGAATCAACGAACGAAGGTTACATACATACATATATGCAAAGTCTCTTTCCAAATTATATATTAAATATGAATATTCACCTTTACAGAACGCTCCAAAGCGACGAGTGTACTTAAACAGATACAATAAATCAATACAATGTAAATTCATACAAACATCCACAGTGCCATCTATGGAGAAATTTTTGCAGCATTTTATAATCAAATTGGCAAACCTCAAGACGCTAATTAACCTGATATTAGCAACAAATGAAAGGAAATGCCAATTTTAGAGGAACCGTTTCAATGAAAATCAGAAAAATTAGCAATTTCTGATAAGAAACGATCGACCTGGAGTCACAAACCAAGATCGGGACAGCAGCGGGACTCTAGTGGGAATCGAACCCGTGACCACTCTAGTGTGACTCGAACACTAGTCCACGCTGCTGGTTATGAAAGGAAAAGCACAATAGTTAGCCACACTTAAAATTCACTAATGTGTAGGCAAATTCAAATAAAACACATTATTTTCTTAATATATTATATTTTGTCACATTTTTATAAAATACAACATTACAAGTTTAGTATATATTATATAATATGTGTATGTACAAAATTTACCCTGTCAGTATGCTTAGCAATCCGGCAGGCTTTTTTTAAAATACAACCTATTACAAAGTTGCAGTCTAAAAACAGCTTGTTCGATTCACTAAATACAATATACAGGCTCACAATAGTAACACTTAAATAAAAATAAAAATAAAGTGTTTGTAATTTGGCTAATTTTCAGGTGACTCACTTATATTTTTACGTCCAGTCGTTCGTTATATCATATATTTGTGAGTTGGAAAATCCCCTTTGGAGCAATTTTGCGGGAAAGGACGTGACGTTGCACGGTTTTAATAACGAGTTTGACGGGAAATCCCGAAACTGAAACGACTATGACACCTGCTGAAAGCTCTGTGTGCAATATGCAGTTATGCAACACAATGCACTTTGTTGCATAATGCGTTTTGACGAGCCCAACACAACAATACATAAATTAAAACAAAATACATAATAATTCTTATAATAATAATTAATCATATACTAACATTTACTTCTAAATTAACAAAACAAATCACAGCTTTTATATACAGGTTAAAAATATTTTATTAATGTGCGATTTAAATGGCAAATTAGCAATCACTAGGAAAACTATACGTGGAACACAGTATTGGACATGTAACCATAACGGAATTGATATCAATGACCGCATTGTACGTTTTTCGGTGTCGTTCATGAACTAAATTGAATGAAATGGATGTAAACAGCTATGATTTTAAAAATCAAAATTTTTAAAATCGTGTCTAAAGTTCAATGATCGCATCATTCATATCCAGAAACGTTTACTTATAAAATATTTACTATTAAAAATGGTTCAATACAACTTTTAGATCATCTATTATTTAAATTGAAGTGCAGATTCATATCTTGAAAACTTTCAAAATAAATTTAATTTAAATAATATTTCATTAAAATATTTTTCTTTACATATTTACGATGACTACTTTAGTAGTCACCAAAAGATATAAAATAAAATAAATATATACAAAACTCTTGCAAACATTTTAATTTGCAATTTATCCGGGAACAAATTTCAGAATCCAGATAATTAATATACGTACAACATTCAAAATAAAAATTATATGGTTGTAATTTTTAAAACAACACAAGAAAAAATTATTACAATTCAAAATCAACATGTTAATTATTCTAAAATTAATTGCTTGAAATTCAATTTCTTTAAAAAAAGTTATAAAATTGCCAATTTATTTCATGTAGAATATTATTCATTATAATTCATGCTAAACAATTAAATGTTTATACAAGTCAAGTATATGTATGTGATTATATGTATGTATATATTTTTTTATCATATTAATGCATACACATATTTTCCTTTTATAAACATACGATATTTTCCTTTATTAATGTATTTTTGTTATATTAAGTTTTTTCTTAGCTTGCGTCAAAATTTATTTTTAAAACAATTATATATTTTTACGAGTAACTGACATTAGAGCAATTCATTTTCGGGTAATTAAACATGTAGACAAATAATAATGTGCCATTTAATAAAATAAAAATATATGATATTAAGTTAGCTTGGCACTGTTTAGAATTACTCAAATAAAACTTAACGAATTTGAAAGTTTTCAAATATCATTAGTTACAAATTTTTGAACTAAGTGTACACAGGCATATATAATATAGTAAAATTTTATGAATGTGATAAATGAGTCAGAACTCGTTTCGAAAAATTTCGTTTTCACCGAAAATACACGCAATTACGTTTTTATATGATAAAAATAGATGTAAGAGACGTTTCGTACCGAATTTAATTTGACTTTGCCTCGTTGCAAACAACCGAGACAAATTGGTAATTATTTTTAGGGGATGGTATTGGAAAATGCGGCAGAGAAGGCATCATTATTTTGATCAGTAACCCAATATCTTGTCGAAGATACGCCTCCAAATGGGTCTCTGCCTTTGCTCCATATCCTTGTTCTTTCTTTCAGTGAAGCTTATCCATTCTTTCTTGGCCTGCGATTCTACGGGACCCCAAGACTCTCTAGGCCTGTACGCAGCTTTGAACATCTGAAAATCATACGTAAAGTGTACTCTCGATTATTCGGACTAATTTATTTATTTATACAGGTAAAAATCCATTTAAGTAAATTACATAATAAAAACATATAATGAAATCTTATAATATAAAATCTAGTATATAATTTGGAAAGAGACTTTATATGTACATATATTATATATGTATGTATGTATTCTTCGTTCGTTCGTTCGTAGATCATCGAACTAATGATTCGATTTTTTTTTCGATTCATAGGCGCCGATTCGATTTTGGAGAGGGCGTAGCCCTAGACGACAAAGGCTCAAGGGGGCGCAGAGGGCGTAGCCCTAGACGGCAAAGGCTCACGGGGATGCAGAGGGCAAAGCCCTTGACGGAAAATGCTCAAGGGGGCGCAGATGGCGAAGCCCTAGACGGCAAATGCTCAGGGGTGCGCAGATGGCGAAGCCCTAGACGGCAAATGCTCAAGGGGGTGCCGAAGACGCAGCCCTATACGGCAAAGGCTCAGGGGTGCGCAGAGGGCAAAGCCCTAGACGGAAAATGCTCAGGGTGCGCAGATGGCGAAGCCCTAGACGGCAAATGCTCAGGGAGCACAGCCCCCATGGAGCCCGGTCGGGGGTGCCAAGGGGGCGCGAAGGGTGAAGCTAAGTGTTTAAAAAGCCCCATGGCTGTGCATATAGGAGTATTTAACCTTTGACGGACAGAGCGTCAAGATTGAACGAGTGTCCCTTAATGGGGTCGAGTAAAACCCTAGTATTCTTTAATGAAAATACAGTTTTCTTCAATACATAGGTAAGGCCAACAGGCGACTGCACGACTCAATAGCCGAATAAATGTCTTTCTATAACTTTACAGCATTTCTTCTGCGATATATGTACATACATAATGAGTGCCAGTAGACTTTTGATCAAAATTAAGTTACTCCATATACACATGTATGTTTGTATAGTACTCAGTATCGTCATTATCATTGATGATCTATGATTTAAAAATGTGATGAATACTGAGACAGTTGTTATTTACATATGTTACTTCACCTTACAATTTACATATGTAGTACAGTAGATTGAATTTCAACAAATTTGAAAAATACTACATTCATTCACAGATAATTGGCACCCGGATAATCGAGATTATGTTGTATTTAAATCATGTATGTATGTATGTATATACTTGCATACTTTGAAAAGTATTGATCGCGAGCCTAATTGCTGATATCTACACCGCCGAACGACAAACGCTAGCTTTCCGGAAAATTGCCGGGAAAACGGCAGGTACGATCGTTAAGGTGTTTTATGCCGTTCTGTTTTATCTTTCGCGTTTTGTACCGTTCTTACGAGTCGGTGGAAAAACTTCGGTTTCGCCTCTGAAGTTCGGTGACTTTGACTGTCCGTAGACAAAATCGATTATTTCGCAACACTATACAAATGTATATGGAATGTTTTGAAAATGCGTACCTCTGGTATACCCAACAATCGTCTCTTGTAGAATGCCAATCCGGCAAATGTTGGTAGCTGAAGTATTCCAAAAGCAGACAGAAGCCATCCACAAACTGAAATAGAAGGAAGATTTTCAAGTCACTAATGTATAATAATAATATAAATTGATTCTGAAGTTCTGTTATTTCAATGTTAGTACACGAAATTTTCTCAATGATTCTAATACAGTATAAATTATAAAGATTTAAAAGTGATTTTTTTCTGTATATGTAACTTACAATATTTGAGTATATGTATTATATATATACATATGTATATATAGGATTTTTTTATGAGAAAATTGGCGATTGGAAAAACCGCACACTGAAAAATGAGAACACATACACAATTTCCGGTATGTATTTTTACCTACTCATTATTTTCAGTGTGCGGTTTTATTTTTACTTTTTATATTTTATTCGTGTGCGGAGTTTATCATATTTGTTTATCGTACGAAAATTTTAATGAAAAAATTCCGTCCAAAATTGCTTTTTCTATATTTAGAAAATAAGGTCGATGGAACTTGTTTCAAATTTATTATGTATCATTATTATTTCATTGATAAATCAAACTAAAATTAATCAATGAAAAATGTTGATAAATTTTTCAATTCCCAATCTTAAGCTTAATCAATTCAATCTGTATAATTTTAAATATTTAGGATATTCTTACTTAATAAAGCTGAGTATTTCTCTAAACCCCAAAATAAAATAAAACAATCATTTTATTCAATGAAAATGACTATTTTTTTTAAATTGAAGGCATTTAGTTTACCTGTAAATACATATATAAATAAAATAAAATTGAAGTATATTGAAAGCATAGCATCGATAATTCGTTATATGAAAAAGTTGAATATAATTTTGTACCAGAAATAGGTTTTTACTTCTAGTGCGAAAAACCGAACAACCTAATCATTTTATATAAACAATGTAATCGATTTGCGTTCGGCAAACATTTTTTCAGTCAAGTAACGAATGTGTAAACATTTAGAGAGTGCTTTTCGATCATCTTTGACATCCGATAAAAGCATAGAGAGAGGCAAAAGAATGAAACGATACGTCTAATATTATGTACATACATATATGTGTATATATGTACATACAATATTATATGAACATCACATACGATACGTATTTGATTTGAACAATTCCATATTTTCGAACCAAAACTTTAGATGAACCATTTTATTATATAAATTAGACATACCTACGTACATATATTATATACGCACATCCTAAATAAAATATTTGAAATGTAAATATTCAGCACTATTCAATAAATTTTGCTAACGAGCGTCCAATTTCCGACAATTCCAAACAAGGACCCAATGGATTCGAATAATATTGAATTACATTAAAAAGGGTTGCCGATCGCCGAATCGTCAATAATGATTTTTTTTTTTTTTTTGAAAAGCGGCCGATATGTTTTCCATATTTTAGAGATCGTTTGCGCATTTTGACTGAAATGTATGCGCATAAATAATCTCATCCCGGGGAAAAAGCCGGATGCACGAGAGAACCTCATGCATAAGTTTTCCGCAATATGAATGTGTGCAATTTTTCACGCGCTCAATACGTTTATCATTCAAGTGAATAAATATAATAAAAACATACATACATATGTATATATATAAATATATATATATATATATATATATATATATATATATATATATATATATATATATATATATATATATATAATACGTGTTTGAACGATAACGCTCACTTTTGAACGAACGATCAATATTAATAGTTATTGAATATTATATATTAACATAATATACAATAAAACCATTTTTTATTTCAAGTACCGCTCAATACGAATTACCTAATCATTTATTTTGGGAAAAATTTGAATTTGAATTATTATAATATAATAAAATATATGTATGTAAAATAAAACACATCACTGAATACTCTCGATAGATGTCGTACATTAAATGCAGAAAAATATATTTTATATATATGTATGTAAGTAATATTACACATAGTATAAACAGCAAACAGATGTCGTTATGAAATTTTTCAAAATAATAATATAAAACGTATTCAGTATTCAGTCAGTCGAACTATGAAAATGATAAGTATATATATTACAGTGAAAGCATATTTCAAGTGAAAATATTTTAACCAATTCAAGCAATGAAAATGTATCAAACAATGAATTTACAACGATTAACTCTATAAATTTAACCCTAACAACCAGATCTTAAATGTATAGGGCCAACCCTTACTTAACCTAACCTATTCTAACCCTTAAATAATACCAAACCTAACAATCTAATCTTAAATGAATAAAACCAACCCTGAAAATGTAACTGGTTATGATTTAAAATATATTTTCCGAACGCGGTTGAACTTTTTTCAAATACCTTTTATTAAATTAATTTAATTTAATTGTATAATATGATAAAAAATGGTAAAAACTACCAACATATCTATCTACATATAAACAATATAAAACACCAATAGAAAAATTAATTAATTAAATAAATTTTCAATAGATGGCGGTAAATGCTCAGAGACTAAGCGCCGTCTATTAGCCTAGAGGAAATATTGGTAGCAAACAGTATATATAAAAGTTTATTTCTTTTATTATTATATTAATATAAATATTACGCCTATTTATTTCCCACTGCCTTTTTACAAGGTACTCTAGGCTTTGACTCATTATCTTTGAAAAGTATCAGTACTTAAACTTTGGACGCCTGAATGCAGTAGAGCTTTGCGTCATCGTTTACTTTTCCAACTTATTGCTGCGAAAATGTCTCCTTTCGATAACTCATCTCTTGTAAAAGCTATCCGGTTGATAGATGAATATTTGGACCTGTTTGATTTTCAAACAGTCAGTTTCATAAGATTTAACACAAGTCTATTTGAATGAGATGAATGATTGCCAATTTTTATTGTTGTTTCCTATTTTTTGTAAGACTGGTGTGACACATTGGGGCAACCTGTCAGGTCATATTAGTCATTATTTTGTTATTAATATTATCTATCCATTTATATAATGTATTATTATTATAAATCAAATATAAATAAATATTCTTGTTATATTCGTACGTTTTGTTGGCAGTAGTTTAGATGTGACGTACATATGTATATCGAATCCAAACGAATATTATAGTTCGAGAAGCGTTATCTTACACAGACACACAGACAGAATATCGATATTATATATACTACATATGATGATACGGTAAATTCGGATACGTTGATTTGGAAAAACTTTTCCATTTTCCTTAATAAGGCTTTGATACCGGATCCAAATTGAGCGTCTGCCATAAATTAGCACGTAACGAGGTCGTGTGTCGACAATCAGTCGTCCGTAAATCATGCAAGGGATGGATTTATCATTCCCGCGATATAGGGTGGGTCGTAAATAATACCCTTTAAAAGAGACCCGCCCGCTGGTGGCTTTTATGTGGACGGAAAAAGCGCATAGGTTCTGATGCACCTGCTACGCGTTCCCCGACACCTGTTTCCCTCGCAATTCATTTGCGAGGTGCGGCTTAAAAGTTCTGGGAAAATTGCAAATGAAGCTACTTTCGCTCTAAGATATTACATAAATTACGTTATGTCTTTTTTATGATATCGTTATTAAATATTACTGCATACTCGCGAAATTGCTAGGCGTCGCTGGGACGGGTGAAAATTACAAGAAAGAATTTCAGAAAATTTTGTAAAATAAGATTAGAGTAACCTTACATTATTGAGTGGGATTGCAAGTTTGGGCATGAACTTGTGCAATATTTTAGAATTATTTCTTCTTCTTGTTAATGCCTTGTCCGCAACCAGACGTTGGCGACCACCTCGTCGATTGTTTGAAGATATCCGCATCGGTCTTTAGCGGCTCTGAATAGTTCTTCGGCGCTCATATCGGTTCACATGCGCATGTTTCAATGTCAAGATAACTTTTTCCTGCCAATCCATTTTTTTCCTTCTATTTTCCCCATGGTTATCAAACGGAGAAATTCGTATTTTGGACCCCGTATCATGTGTCCGAGGTACTCCATCTTTCTCCCCTTGATGACAGAAACAAGCTCCCTGCCTCTCCCCATCATGCCGAGGACACCTTCGTTTGATATATTTTTGGTCCACCGATACTTCAGCATACGCCACATCTCAAAAGCTTCGATGCGGCTGATCATCTTGGTCTTCAGAGTCCACGTCTCAAATCCGTATAGTAATACTGTCCAGACGTAGCTCTTCGCTAATCTCAATTGAGATACTTGTTTGTAAGCGCTGCCTTCATTTTAATAAATGCTGTTCTAGCCATCTCGATGCGGATTCTTAGATATTCATCTGGGTCCATCTCTTCATTCAACCAGGTACCCAGGTATTTGAATCTTTTTACTCTTTCTATCACGTCTCCATCCAACGTTAGATCACCGGTGTCTGTTTGCATTCTATCTACTATCATAAATTTTGTCTTCTTTAGATTTATGCGCAGACCTCTTCTATTGCTTTCTTCATGTACACGGTCTAGAGATCTTTGCAGGTCTGCTAAATTTTCAGCACTAGTGCTGTGTCATCTTTATATCATACATATATCTTCATATCTTTATATCATTTAGTGCCGTGTCATCAACATATCAGCATATATGTTTGAGTTGGTTTTCAATCTATGTAAATATTTTATTTATTTATTTGAACGTACTAATTCAAGCGATAAATGATTTTAAATTATAATATGAAATAGGACGTTCATAATTGCTTTAAAACACGTAACTATCTAGCGAAATTTAAAAGTCAAAAGTATATTTTTTTTAAACATTTTGTTATGAAACTATCATGCACTTATTGGACCAGTTTTTTCACAGTTAATAAAAGTTTGTTTTCAATATTGTTACGTACGCCGTGGATTGAGCGAATTGCACTTAGACCAACGGATATATGTTATCGGATTAACTAAGTGCATGCACTTACTTCCAAGGATTATATCTGGACTCTAAGTGCATTTAGGCTAAACAATGACCGTTATTAGTTATTTCTCAGAATCGGTTCGGGGAGACCCAATGTCGTGGAAATACATATCCGAATACGTGACTATACAACAGGTAAACAGATTAGGCGTCCTGAGAGATCTACCCTTTATAAGGCGGTACGTAGGCGATATCATGTCATTCTGGACTGAGCACTGCCAGTGCGTGTATCTCCTTAATCATCAATAAATGCTGTGAAACGACTGTTGGCCTTTTACTTGGATCCTCCACCCACCCCTACGCAACAATATCAATGTTTATTTTATTTTATCTGAACGTTCTAATTTCAGCGGTATATAATTTTAAACTACAATAAGAAATGTTCCATACAGAGCCACTCGTCCCCCGTAAGTGAGCGGGAGCGAGTGAGACGTAATGATGCGCTCTCAATTCATCATATCGCTCTTGCATCATACATACGACAGCATTTTTACCTCAATTTAAAATCATTTACCCCTTAAATTAGTACGTTCAGATAGTAAAAAATATGATAAGATAAAAAAATCCTCACAGACGTGGTTAAGTGAAAAATTATCGAGCTAAGCTCATAATTACGGAAAGGTATGTGTAATAAAAAAGTAGATTTTTTTAATCCCAAAATTCGCTAGAATTCGCTTTTATATCTAAGTTAAATTACCGTAATTATTCTATGGTCCTAAGTTGAAAACTGTGGATTTTTATAACGAACATACAAACTTTCATTTTACATATATAGACATACATATTTATTTGTTCGTACGCTAATGAAAATCAACTAAACGATGCTGAATATTTCTTAGAATACCAAAAAACACCAAGCTTCATTCCGAGTCCTATCAATAATCATTAAAATGATTGATCCGTCAACTTAATCAAGCTAAACCTTAAAAAAGTAATACTATATTTAAAGTGTGTCGATAACCAGAGGGTTAAATGCAGGCTTTGAAATTACAGGTTATTTAAATTGAAAGTAGGCGGGTAGAGAGAGTTAAATGATGAAAGTTTCACATCTAGATAGTGGTAAAGTTCACAGGGGACTTCATCGAGGATCTGGCTGTAAAGTGAACTATCACGAGCGCTCTTCAGACTGCGGACCTTTATTGAAGTGCTCCTCCACTTGATAGCCCCTGCTTTGTGTCGTCGAGAACACGACCTACATTTTTATTACATTATATGTATGCTTTATAGTGTCACAAAGCTTAAGAATCGGGTGACAAACGCTTTCAGTTCCACATTGTAATATAATCATGTTATAGCCCCCCCCCATAGTCTGTTCTGTTCTTACTTATTTGAAATCGAAAAGAAAACTTAATGTTTGCCGACAGTATATTTTTAAAAGAAACAAACATATACCATACATAACCAGCTGAATAGACTAGTGGTTAGCATACAATGTTTTCGAACAAAGTGGTCACGAGTTCAAATCCCACTGGTTGCTGCTGGCCAGACCTTGGATTTATGACTCTAGGTCGATCGTTTCCTTTTTATGAGATCGATTTCCGTTATATGAGAATCAAATAAAATTGCGTAGATTAATAACACAATTTCTATTGATAACTGTCTTACCTAGATAAAATAAACGAATGTTTGTTATTAATCCACAAGAATGGTTGAAATATGATTTTTTTAAGTAGAATTTTATTTAATTTTCATATAAAGATAATTTAATATATTATCCCTATTAATTCAATTCAGATTCGTGTACAAACGATTAAATACTAGTACGAGCTTTTTGCTCGAAATTTTACCGATTTAAAGTTCAGCACACTTCAAATTAACCATTTTAAACGAAAACAAAAAAAAATGTGGTCAGAACACTATCCCAATGTTTCAATAGAAAAAACTCAATATAAAATAGTATTAACAGTGGAAAAAAATCCCAAGTGAAAATACGTACTTTTGACTTTTGATTTGAACTGGACGACTACTTACGAGAGATTTGAAAGCTGAAAAGTACTACAAATGAAAGATAAAATACCCGACTATAGATTCCAATATTCATTTTGAACAGAAAATTGACAAATTTTGAGACATCGACCGAACAACACCAAGATATAGAAAAATCGCGCGATTTAAAAAACACATATCTCCGAATCTATAATCCGAATCTCCGAATCTAGAATCAATAACACATATCTAGAATCCGAGCTAATCAACATGTTTTATTACCAAATTCGTGTTTACTGGGCATAGATCTATAAGAAAAGTCATATCTCGTCTCTGAACCATTTTTCTAAGTGACCCGACTTATACAAACGAGGGCAGTGTTTATAATTTATTTCCCATTCCCCAGTCTGACTCCTGCTTCTCCAGTGAGCGATGTTTGGATATCAGATAAGTCGGAATTGCAAAAAAAAATACTAAAAACGAAACAAAAAACACAAATTTTCATGAAATATTATATTACTTTATACCTGGGACGTGCCTACTTCACAGTTTTGTACCCGAATGTCCTTTATTTGAATTTTTGGGTTTGGCGTATTTTTCATTCAATATATTTAACCACGCAAGCAGTGTTCGAAATATTGAGAGCACCTGTTTTTTTTTACAAACAACTAGATGAACCCGGCATGCGTTGCAATGCCAGAATAAAGCGTAATATTCCCGTTCCCATTCTCATTCCCGTTTCAAATGATGGTTGTAGGAAACTAACTCAACTAACGTCTCTTCAACGCCGTGTCGTCATAAACCAACTGGTAACGTGGTTACCAACGAACACATTTCCTTGACTACACAATGGCCCTTCAAACTTTCGCGTCGGTAAAATCGTAATTACAAATATTATTATTATGAGGTTTATTCCCGTTTTTTTTCTTAGTAAGCTTCCCGGACATGCATACAACAAATCCTGAAAGTCTCATCGTAATCAGTTGAGTGGTTTAGGAGCCTATACTAGACAGACAGACAATCAGACGAACGGACATTCAATTTTATATATATCGGTATATATATTGATTAATTAAAAAAAAATACCGGAAATATCGGTATAGCTATTTTTTTCTTTCGATAATACCTTTGTAATAATAATATTTTTGCAATCCCTAATACCAACAGAAACGTCAAAACCAAATGAGACCGTATAAAAATAAATAAAATAATAATACCTATAGCAGCTACTGGATAGGCAACCTTGTTGTACTCCAGTGGCTTCATTGCTATTAATGAATACAACAAAACGATAATGAGAATAGCAGGTGTTACTATCGCCCAACAAATCCTCCAGTAAAGACTCGGCTTCATATTCAGCATGAACTCAATATCGTTACAGAACCTCCTCATACCTAATTGAACAAAGAAAAAAAAACATTAAAACCCTTATCTGATCAACCCTTAAAATGTCTACAATATACATATGTACATATTTACCATAGATCCAAGAAACGGCACATATTTGACCGATGCCCAAAATGTACACAATGAACGAGCCTCCGTGATGATCGACGAGATTCAAGATGAACATTCCACCCTAGAAATAATAATTTTCAAATGAATGTTTCGTTATTGTTTATAGGTTTGTTTCGGGATTATAAGTGAGCTTAATTATCCACCACAAAGTGGTCCCCGGGAATTATTTTTCCGGACGGCCACTTCAAAGGATCCCGGGACATTTTGATTGTATACGCACTCTGCGGTCCTTTTACCTTCGTCACTTATCCTTTGAATTACCATAATGCTTTTCAACGACTAAAGAAATGACAAATTGGGACCCGGGGCGAGTGAATGTAATTATTAACTATTCACTGTTTTGCAACCGAACTCATCCGCCTCTTTTGATCTTCAATTCCAGTCTCAATTCGTAAACGACGCATTCAAATTAGGGTTCAATAATTTACTAGTAACTACATAGGTGCACGCGTTCGTGCATTTGTTTGGGTGTGAGCACCATATTTATTTATTTATTTATAATTATAATAACAATAACAATGAAATGACCAGTGTGACCTGACATGTTGCCCCAAAGCATCACACCAGTTTTACATAACAAAAAAAAGAAAATAACAAAATAAAAACAATAAAAATTTCAATCATTCATCTCATTCAACTAGTCTCGTTTTGAGTCTCAAGAAACTAACCAGCTCATCAACATGACAATTAAACAGGTCCAAATGCCCATCAATCACATTACGGAACCGGATAGACTTTACAAGAGAAGAGTTATTGAAAGCAGACATTTTCGCAGCAATAAGTTGGAAAAGTAAACGCTGACGCACAGCTCTACCGCATTCAGGCGCCCAAAATTTAAGTTCCGATAAAATCGAAGGTTGTCAATACTTCCCTTTAATACTTCCAAGAAATATTTGTAAATGGCAATAATTCTTCTCGAAGTGAGTGAGTCAAAGCCTAGCATACATTGTAAAAAGGCAGTGGGAAAAAAATAGGGGTAATATTTATATTTATATTTTATATAGGGATAATATTTACATATAATGTCAGTTTACAAATTTCACATGCGCATTGTCGGTGTGGCATATGTACGAACGTGTGACGAAATAAGCGTTTTGTATATGTTACAGTGAAAGTGTTACTGCCAGTGAAAGTATAATTTCACTAACTGAAATAGTGAGTACGGATGTAACAATAGAATTACAAATTCACTGCCGCCTATAGGCGGCAGCCTCGATTACCGTTTTAGTTCCGATTACTGTTTCAGTTCCGGGTCCCTATTCCAGTTTCAGTTCTGGATCCCGATTACTGTTTCAATTCCGGATCCAGATTCCTTTTTCAGTTCCGGTTCTCGATCCTTGTTTCAGTTCCGGTTCCCGGTTCCCGATTTCTGTTTTAGTTCCGATTCCGACTAATTATTACTATACGTATTGTAACTTTATTTTAAATCATGTATCAATTTGTTTCTGAAACCACCCGTTGAAATATCAACGGGTACAACACTAGTATATACATATTTGCCGACACACCGTTTTTATATCTAATATACATATATAATTTGGAAAGAGACTTTGTATGTATGTATCTTTCGTTCGTAGATCCGTGACGTCATCGAACAAATGATTCGATTTTTTTTTTCGATTCATAGGCGCCGATTCGATTTTTGTATACCTCCTTTACGTTTCACTTCCGATTACAATTCAGGAAAAAATTTGCCTCTTATCCGATCGTTTTCATACTTTGCCATATTGCTCATTTTGGTCATCAATATAAGTAAATGGATCCTCCGCCATTACGATGGTGCAAAAATATCGTGTAAGACGCGTTTGAAATTTGAATTTCGGAAAAGTGCCTGACATCTATCCAGTTCTTAGTTTTAAACATAGATGGCGGTAATAAAATAAAATTATTGGTATTTTTATTAAAAATATGAAAAGGTATGTTTTTAAAAATCTTTTTTTTTACATGGTATTTTTTACGATTCAAAGGATTCACAATCCCCGCAGGGGGCGCAGCCCCATGGGGCTCCAAAGGGGGCGCAGCCGCATGTCATTATCCTCTTCATTGTCTCCTGCTTGTATTTCATCCGTAGTTCACCAGTTTAGAGGCTAATACAAAAAGGACATAAATAATTGTCTCTTTGCCTCTATACTGGAGCGGTTAAGCTATATACATATGTACATATCTAGCAAATTTGCTCCGACACAAATATTGCTGTTATTTGCCTTTCAAACATCACATTAAACGATAACGAATATCCTCTCACCTTTCACTAACAACATTTTAACATTGCATTCAATTACCCAGAAAGACTTAATTAAAAAAACATCCGATTTAAAAATCGATTCAATCAGCAAGGTAAACTGGCCGTCGCGGTCTTGTACAGTAATTAACCAATTAAGAGATCTCACGTATAATATTATACATATACTTGCTTTAATTATAATATTTTTTCTTTTAATTATTTTCGCAGTAGGTACAAACAGTCGTCAGTAGGAAACATTAGGAAAGTAGCACCGAGTTGCGGTCTAGGGGCCAATGACTGCTTGCGAACATTTTAATGAGCTCCTAATTGCCGTTAGCCCTTTCGTTGCCGAGCCCTTGGACATTCGAAAGTGCCGAAAGCTGTGCGAAACCGCCAAACTATACCAAACGCCTAATTAATTCATATCAAAACTCCCAAAACTAACGAATCCAGGGCTGGATTCTCACCCTCAGAAAAGAGCAATCACTTACCTGATCGAATCGCTGATCAGTCTCCCCGACTTTACCCACCTATTCATTATTCATGAACTTCTGATTTTATGGCAAAGGCCCTCTCTCACTCACTAATACATTTTACTACATTTTGGAGTTTGCGTAGCCTGTTCAAAAAGCTCCCGAAAAGCGGCTATTTTAACAGGTATTGGCTAATATGTGGTGTTTGTATATTAATTTGTAATTTCAATGAAATTCTTAGTTTAACCCTTTGAGTGCTGACGTCTTTTCTGTTGAAAGCCTGCCACGCTGAAAATTTCGCCAACATTTCCAACAAGAATTATTTAGAAATCCAATAGAAAGCAGGTATAAAAATTGTAGCTTATCTAAACAAACCCTAAATCACTTCACTAGATAGCTACCGCTGAGGATTTCGAGTTTTGTAACGGTGTATTTAGACTCGTAATATATCTTGCAACAATATAAAATGAATAAAATAAGTACATTAATGAATGTATTTTTCCAAAACTAGTTCCATCTTCTTCATTGTTGTTAAAATGTAATGCTCACAATATAAATAACAAGTCACAATCTAAAATACTCAGCAGTCAGGGATTTCCATCGGGTAATTCTGCTATGGCTATAAATTCAGAAAATCTGGTGTAAATCAGTCTTTATAAACGTTGACAAATGAATGACACGGATTACACGACCCATGTTCAATGCATGTTCAGGCTTAACGGGTAGTATTCTTATTCTTGAAACACACGCTTTTGTATCTATCCATATTCATATGAGTACTGGCTGAGTGTTCGTTCGATCGTTCGTTGTGTCAATTTGGACGAGTCATAAGTGAAGTCTATTTATATGATCTAACACTGCAAGTCAACAGCAGTGCACGGAAAAAACTATTTATATTCATACTATACAGCAGCGCACGTTCAGACTCTTTTTGGTACAGTGCAAGACAAAACCAGCTTACTTATGCATACATTACAGAGCGCTAAGATATGTACGTGGTATCGTATATATGTACATACTCGCATGCGCTCTTTCGTTAGTACGGGTGCACTCGCCACTATGACGTCACTACGACTCCATAAATATTTTCACAGTGGCCAAAAAAAAAACGTTTTTCTTGATACGTTTCGGTAACATGTACTGCTGTATAATATGAACAGATAGTTTTGGTTACTGTTACGTACATATTACGGAAAACATCAATGTGTCCATATATCGTATATACTAAATAATAAAAACACATACCTCTTCTATAATTTGTATATAAAATTATTACTTTTAATAAAAATACCAATAATTTTATTTTACTACCGCCATCTATGTTTAAAACTAAGAACTGGATAGACGTCAGGCACTTTTCAGAAATTCAAATTTCAAACGATATTTTTGCACCATCGTAATGGTGGAGGATCCATTTACTTATATTGATGACCAAAATGAGCAATATGGCAAAGTATGAAAACGATCGGATAAGAGGCAAATTTTTTCCTGAATTGTAATCTTAAGTGAAACGTAAAGGAGGTATCCAAAATAATAAATAATTTTTCGTAATGCTGTTTACGTATAGTTGTCGGTCTGTGCTCTGCTAGTATTAAAATACTTTTATAGTGCATTTACATCAATTATAGAACACAAGAAGGGTTTATATAAAAACAAATTTTTAATAAAAAATTTAAATAACATTTTGATTAAAAAATATAAGTGAAAAGTTTGATTTCGAATCACCGAGTGTACATATTTTCATTGTGCTATCAAATTATCGTATTCAATTTTTTTGTTAATCATAATAGGCATTCAGTTGATTCATTCTTATTGATCAATGAAATGATTTTTTTAACGAAATGATAA
Organism: Arctopsyche grandis; assembly: GCF_051622035.1. Classification (NCBI taxonomy): domain Eukaryota; kingdom Metazoa; phylum Arthropoda; class Insecta; order Trichoptera; family Hydropsychidae; genus Arctopsyche; species Arctopsyche grandis. The sequence continues at coordinate 32,703,725 of NC_135363.1, forward strand.
TCTAACGATTTCATTAGTCGACCTACACAAATTACACGCGCGTACATATTTTATTAGAAAGTTTCCGATGATTGACTCGTTATTTCCAAAAAAAAAATTATTGCGCACTTAAATTTCGCACATTGCGCTGAATCATCGCATATAAAACATTCAATATAAATTTAGCACAAAAAATTCAAAGTGTGCCACTTAATTGATAAAGTTGATAAACAAAAAAAATCATCTTCTATCGCTTTATATCTAAATGATTCACTTTCATTTATCGAATTGATTCGTTTTATTTATAAAATATAATTAAATTAAAATGACATTGCGAATATAATTTTATGCCGGATTTATGTATCTGCCGATTTGATAATTGAGTAAAACTGCACGGAAAAATCCACACGCCGAAAATACCGAACTTATAAAATTGCACACACGAAGCACCACATGGAAAAAACCGCACATGGAAGAAAACGCACATCAGCTCTAAGAAATATTTTAAAATGGGGTTTTATTTTTATTTAAGAAGAAATAGAGAAAAACTCTAAGATTGTATTTTTATATGTGCGTATTTATGTATATTTTACTAGTTGTTTTACCCGGTTTCGCTCAGTATTTGTAATATAAACAGCTTAAACATGGTGAATCTAATAGTAAATATCCATTTGTTTTTTTATTAAATTTATTTGAATCGAAAAAATATATCGAATCGTCATAGAAACTTCGACTCGTTTTCGATTTCCAACCAAAGATACATTTGTACATACTTACATACTTATATAATTACATACATACAGAGTTTCTTTCGAAATTACATATATATTAGATTCATACTTCTTTGATTGCATTGGACTATTGGACTGGACTTGGCCTTTAATGTCCAGGTTTTACATTCATACGTCATCACTGGCAAAACAATCGAAGATCTTTTTCTTTATGCAAAGTGGAATTTTTTATTTAAAAATCGCATTCATTCGTCCAAATGCACTCCATTCTAATTTCAGACGTCTCTTTATCTCTTCATCTTTACTACCGGACATGTCAATTATTTGACCTAAATATAAATAATTATTTACTACTTCTACTGATTTATCATGTTTAATGAGATGCTATCAGGCATGCAATAGATATTGAACATTAGTTTGGTCTTACCTACATTAATTTTTAATCCTACTATTCTACTTTCCCTGTCCAGCCGTGTTAGTCTGTTAAGTAGGTCAGCTGGATCACGAGTATCTTTCTTTCTCCTTCATTACATGTACATATGTATATACATATATATATTTTATTATTGTATTGTATTTTTTCGACCATTGTGACGCATTAGGGACCCTATAATGCCACAATAGTCCAAACTTAAACTTAAATATTATAAATAGATTAGGAAATGTAGATCAAAAACAAATTAATCTTATAGCAAAGTAAAATTAGAAAACTTTTGTTTAATATCCTTTCTGGAAGTGTAATAAATAATATTTTGCGATCAAATTGTATGCAATTCTTGTGATGCGAATCTTTCGTGTTCGCTTTCATCACAGAACCGCTAATTTATCGTCTAATTCACTTACGCTTCTCGACAAAGCGATTTTTCAGTTAGCTTGTAATTTATTAATCGCTCTAAGTTCAACAGAAACCACAGGATAATTAAAGTAATTAATATGGAGAAAGCCCTCAAAGGATTTGAAAGAAATTCAACCCTTTTCGACGGCAAAAACAAATTTGTTTTCCCCACTTTATGTATCGGCCTTTGCGAAATTAGTATTATATTTCGAAATTCCCAAATAATACAATTTACAACGAAAACATGCCAGCGCAGCCTTATAATCAAATTTTTCATGTTGACTAATAAAATTTAATTCTATATTACACACAATAGCGGTACCGGGCAAAATATTATAAAAATCGCTCAACATTCAAACTCATATAAAAAAAATCTCCATATACTATTAGAATAAACGTAGTACTGCGTATCCTGCCTTCCGCGATGAACCAATATCAAACGTAATACTACGTATCCCGCATTTCGCGTCAAGCTCATATGAAACGTAGTACTACGTGACCCGCTTTAGGTGTGTTAAAAGGTCAACAGACATTCAACCATTCGAATATTGAATAATGAATTCACATACACACACGTACATATACGAAAGCCTCTTGTCCTATGCTCTAAACTTACCGGAGTGATATAAACGAGTCCTATGCTGAATCCGAATATCGCCACAGCTATGACAGCATGCCAATGTTTGACATGTGGAAACTTATCCCTGACAACAGTGATGATGCTGGACGCCATGGCAACATTGGAACCAATTCCGAGAACGAACAACATCAGGAAAAACAGCACGGAAAAGAGCTGAAATTTTAAAGCGAACGTCAAATAGGCGAAATATGAGAGTGAAAGTGTTCGTATTATATGTATATGAAATAAGAACCTGAGGGACCGCTTTAAATTTGCTGATGGCCTCCGGATATGAAACGAAAGCCAAAGCCCACCCACTCTGAACAACATCCGGAATCTCCTTTCCGGACTCCTGGGCCAGGTTTCCGAGGATTCCGAATATGGTGAAGCCTGCCAATAGACTGGTGACCGTGTCGAGTGACGTCACGATCATAGCATCCCTTCAAAAAAATTTTTTTCATTATTATTAAAACGTTAATAATTCAATGTTGAATAATTTTCCATTACACAATAGTGTCCGTCATGCAACTTGAGTATAGTATTTACCTTGTATTGTTAAATTACGAAATTACGTGTGTGAGCAATGTATATAAATTGTCGTTGCGTGTTCATTGTAAATGTACATACATACATACACACATACATATGTACAATCATTAAATGTGACGAGTTTCTGATTATTTACATAGATTTTATGTATTTTAATTCACCTGTATGGAATAACGCCTCGAATACTAACCTTTCCAAGCTCCAAGTAATACAAAATAAATCCCTAAAAATAATTTATAATACACCCATATATACTAACTTGAAAAAACTGCATGCCATATATAATATTCCGTTTTTTACAGACATTACTAACAAACTAACCAGTAGATTCTATGACAGAATCACTAATAACCATACTAACACACTTGTGAAGAGTCTCAGTGATTACAACAAAATGTCTATACCCTTCAGGTATAACACACAGATTACCTAAACACAATCTGCTTTAGGTCATCAACTTTAGAGAGTCTTTAATTAATATTATGTATTAGATGTATTATGAGCATTGATAAGAATTGTAAATAAGTTTTTAAGCTCTTTTTCCTATTATGCTGTACATTAACATTAGAATAATATAATAATATGATAACTAACAAAATTAAATTAAAACTGTAAAATAGAGAATGATCAGTAGATCAGTAGCTATTAAAATAGATATAAGATGTTTGACCCACTATATTCGAATAGGTTTTTAGCTTTTGCAGTATCTAACTCAATATTTAGTAAAGCTGTGCCAAGTGTGAGTATTATAATTATAGTCAGGTGTATTTCTATTGATTATGAATTATAATTTATTTAATATAATTATTATTAATTATGTAGCGAATTTTAAAAGTTAAAAATATTTTTTTTTTCTCGAGCTATTGTGAAATCTCCTAGGACTTTCGTCACTCGTAAGTGATTATTTAACTGAATTTAAAATTATTTATAAAAAATATTGAGATAAAATAGCCATCCCCTTATAAACCTAGTTAATGACAAATTAGCGAAATGAATTCATAATATTATGGAAAAAAGGATATTTTTCAGTTTAAAATTCACTAGATAACCAATTAAAAGTATTTAAAAGCAATATAAAATAACAAAAATATATAAAAAAAAACATCTGACTATTCATTCTAATTCTCACTTTTGGCAGAGCAGTATTAGATTTTTTTAGTTAACAATAGCAAAAGCCGAAAATCTGTAAAAAAATTTTAAACGCTCTTATCTCATAAACAGGAAGAATCCAAAAATATTTGAATTTAATGGGTCAAACTTAGTAAAGATTGATTAGTCATCGCTCTGGTAAGAAAAAAACATGATTTTTAATTATAAAAACATCTTAAAGACAGGCATTTCCTAAGTTAACTCATATACTGCTATTTTTTTGGCAGATTTCAGCAACAAAATACATATTATTAATGATCATATTATGTATTTAGATACATTGAAAAAGTACTACAAATTGGATCTCATATGAATTTTTATAGAGAATAGATGTCAATGCAAAGTCTTTAAATATTTAAACATGCATCAATCGATCCGAATTATCATATTAATTTCATACCACGTAATAAACGCCAAAAAAAGACAAACTACATGATAAATTACATTTTCATTCAATAATATTCAGAAAAAAATGATTAATCGTCTGAAATATATTGAAAAAGTTATAACACAATGACGATATATTATTCGCTCGTTTGTTCACCGAAATATGTGCAAACATATTCATATGATATTTTTTTTTTACTAATATTTTATTATATTTAAATATAAATCAATCAGATGGATTTACCGGTATATATTGTGCCTGAAATTGTTGTATGACGAATACATGATGACATTTCCGAAGCAGACAGACAACGAAAAGAAGCACTGGGTTACAGCTGCATACCACACCTAAAACAAGCATACGTACATATTATATTAAATATATAAAGTATTTTAAAATATAATAATAGCGCATAAAACAGAATTTCGCATACAAAGTTATACATAAACGCTTTCGATCTACAATGAAAGTGGACTGAGCGGAATAAGAAAGGGATCTAGCGAGAATTTTCCGAGTTTTCCGAGCTCGACTGGCCACATTGAAAAATTTCAGTGCACATAGAACGGCTACTTTTCAAATCGTCGTTTTTCCTCTTCTTTATTTAGTCTTATCCGTCTAATGCTCGCCAGTGCATTTTTACAATCGTTGAATTTTCCAACTTTTCTATATTTTATATGTACTATGACTATACGTATTCACATAGAGAATATAGTCCATAAAATAGCCCAAATTTTTACAAGCAATTAAAACATATTCACCATATATTCTGTTAGTGTTTTTCCCGTTGATATATCAACACGTTGTTCTGTAAATCACTAAAATTGACCAAAATTTGGATCATATAATTGATTTTTCTCGATCAATGGTCTAATCTGTTGAAATAGTCTTAAATATGTAGTTTAAAATGTGAAATTTCTCACAAATACAAACCCACACACTAACATTTACGTCTAATAAATGACGTCACCGTTCTTAAAACTGACGGAAAGACAACGTTCATTTTTATAAATACATAATATGCGTGTGTAATGTAAAATCACGAACTTGTTCAATTGATTTACAAGTCAATAGTCTCATTACACACCATGAAAATATTGTGACCGATAAAAATGACTTTGAACCTGCATATGTACGAACATATACCAATTTCGCTATCATTTTGAGTACCTGTTAATTTCAGGCACTATAAATTAGTTCACCTGTCACCATACTATATATCTATGTATTTATCATTTCCGAGTCTGCTTGTTTTAATCCTCATTAATTATTTACCCTGAATAAGTTATTTAGGTTATTAATAGAAAAAAAACCTGCTCAGAAAATTGTGTACACAGAAAAAAAGTTTAAAATCGTATGTATGTATATGTTACAGTGAAAGCATATTTTCACCAATTCAAGCAGTGAAAATGTATCAAACAATGAATTCACAACGTTCAACTCTATAAATTTAACCCTAACAACCCGATCTTAAATGAATAGGGCCAACCCTAACTTAACCTAACCTATTCTAACCCTTAAATAATACCAAACCTAACAATCTAATCTCAAATGTATAAAACCAACCGTGAAAATGTAACTGGTTATGATTTCACTGAAAATATATTTTCACTTGAAATATAATTTCACTGTGACATATACAAAGAAGCTCAAACGCGTAAAGCACTAATTGACACGGTTCCAATATGCTAACACCCTCCCCCATAAGAAAACCCTTAAATAAACTAAAAATATTTATAATATTTTTCTATCTGGGCAGTTTTTCAATATACGGAATTATTTATATCGGAAACTTTCGTGATGAGGCTTTTCTACATACATATATGCGCATTTTTCAATCGAATTGTATAGAATAAGAAGTCCTTAGAACAAGTCTGGACCTGTCATCCAGATCTTGCCAGAAGCAATCAATGGACTTGTAATCATTAAAAAAATCGAATGATTATTTCGGATTCCAACCGGAATTTGAACTCTCGATGTCTCTACTACATAGTAAAAAAACTGCCTAATCATTGAGTTATGGTTAAATTTATTTGGCTTACACTTACCTATCACACATTGTCTGATTACAATTTTAATTTATATTTGTATTTGTTTATGGTTCATAGAGTAGTGCACTATTGCATACGAGTAGAGAATTCCCGGCCAAATTCGCTGCTGGCGAGACCTTGTGGTCGACAAAAAACACAGATTGACCGTCTCCTGTTAGAATTTTTTGATTTTTGTGACTAGGGATTGCAATACCGGCATACCGGTATACTGGTTTACCGGTAAATCGGCAAAATTTCACCATCGGTAAATTTGCGCTACTATTCATATTAAAAAAAGATACTTACCGATGGGTCTAGAAGCTTGTCAAAATCAGGTTCAATGAAGTAGATGATGCCATTTTTGGCTCCGGGAAGAGTGACAGCCCTGATGAGCAGAACAAACATGACGATGTACGGGAAAATCGCCAGAAAATACGCGGCTTTTCCCGAACTCTTGACTCCCCGCAGCAAAACCAGGAAAACTGATAGCCAAGCGGCCAGCAGGCAAAGAATTAACTTCCATTCCGGTGTTCCGATGCCGTCATCAATGTTTGGCAATTGTCTGAGCACGGTCTTTCTGCGAAAAATATAAGCACATTGTATTACAGATATATGTACATACATAGAGTTATAATAATAAAATCGCAACGTGTCTACACTCGAGATATAATCCGCAAACGTAGTGCGTATCGGTTTCGGTTCTTTTTATGCTAAACTAATTGAAGTCGTTATCGCGATTGCGGTACACCTAATCAAAATTTCAAATGACTGATGAGCTATTGTGGAAATCCAAATTGTACCAGACTCGTGTTCATTGCGGATTAAATCACTCGGATAGATAGCGTAGCGTAGCTTGCTTACATTTATACTATACTAAAATATGTAAACAATATATGTGTATAATAATAATATAACAAAAAAACATCAACCCAAGCCAAAAACCAATACGTGTGTGTTTTATTCAATGATTTTAAATCATCACGACTTGTTTTCCTCAATTATGTATGCGCATGCACATATGTAGTTATATTCATTTAATTGCATCTTGCATTTTAAAATCCTTTTGCAAAAGCTGACTATTTATGATAATGGAATCGATAGAAACCGGTTGAATGTTGTTGCTAAGAAACGATCTTATTAAAATTGCATTTTATTGGAGCAATTTAATAAATACGGAAATTGCGTGATTTTTTAATCAAAATTACCATTTATTTATATTTTCGGAATAAAATATAATTATATAATATATAGTACAATCTAATATATAATTTCGAAGGAAATTTTTTATGTATATATGTAAGTATCTTTGGTTGGACAATTCAATTGGTTGAATATTGTGTATATTTTTTTCGATTCAAATACATTTAATAAAAAATCAAATGAATATTTACTATTAGATTTTAAGCCATTGTTAAGCTGTTTATATTACAAATACTGAGCAAAGCCGGGTAAAAAACTAGTTTACTATATGAAGCATAGTTGGTAACACACTGATCAAAATTTATTAATATATTTATAGGTATACTGGAAACGCAGTGGTAGCTTATTAGCTAAAATAATCATGGATTCGAAAACGAAACCTATCATGGATTCGAAGTTATGAAAAACGATCAGTGTCTAGCTTTGACAAAGTCAACTTGAGGAGGTTAGTAAATTATGTATGATAAATAAAATCAAGATACATGTAAATATGTACAAGCCCTCTTCTTCCAATATCACTAAAAAGCAAGTGCCACGTTTGGCCCTAACGATTTTTACTTAATTTAATTCGTGCTCCAAATGAAATCAGACAGTATTTATGACGACAAAAATCTTCGATCAATTTGTTTTGCCAGTGACAACGTATGGATGTGAACTATATATATGTACATAAATGAACAAATAGATGTTACGTCAAATAATTGACATATCCGGTAGTAAAGAAGAAGAAATAAAGAGACGTATGAAATTAGAATGGAGTGCATTTGGACGAATGAATGCGGTTTTTCAATCAAAAATGCCACTTTGCCTGAAGAAAAAGATCTTCGATCAATGTGTTTTGCCAGTGATGACGTATGGATATGAAACTTGGATATTTCACTCAAAGAAGTATGAAACCTTGTATGCTTGACATAGCGAATAAAGACAGGAAACGGAATACGTGGGTGAGAAGTATGACTAGGGTAGTCTATATAGTGGATATAGTAAAGAGATTGAAATGGAAATGAGCGGATCACGTGGTTAAAAGAATGAACGAAAGGTGGATTAAAGAAGTGCTAGAATGGTGCCCTAGAGAATGCAAAATGGTAAAAGGAAGACCGCAGGAAAGATGGGTATACGAAATTAGGAAGATATGTAGGGGAAAATGGATGAGAGTTGGGCAAAACAGAGACGAGTGCAAGTGTATTGAAAAGCAGTGGATGGTGAATGATTGTAGATGATGACGATGATGACACAAAGCAAGGATTTGTTGACAGTGACGAGCATATTTTGTTTTTGTTTTTGTACTCATTCAATCATAATTATCAAACTGTGATCCCAATCAACGACTGAGATAGTGAATCGAGGTCAAATCAAAACTTACAAGAAGTACAGCTCGGACGAACTTTCCAATCCCATGGTTTCGTTGATGCTCAGATCTTCTCCGGAGGGATAGCAATTCTTCCAAGACTCCTCGCACACAGTCCATGGCAGAACAGAAGAGAACGAAGCAAACAAATAGTAAATGATGATAGACATCAAGGAAGCGTAGTAAGTCATGACGCAAGCGACGGCTACAGTCTGTCCAGCCCCAGAACCTATCAACACAATCAATCAGATTATCCATTTGTTTTGAACTACCTAATTAAATAGATTCGTCGATTAGATTGAACTTTGAAACTTTGAAAATAGACTCACCTCTCATGGCGGGTACGAAATCGTAAACCTTCACCGATCCCTTGCTGGAGAACTGACCCAAGACCATCTCCATAAAGTACAGAGGCTTCCCTACGAGTATCAGAACTATAATATACGGTATGAGAAAAGCTCCTCCGCCGTTTTCGTAAGCTATGAAAGGAAAACGCCAAATGTTCCCCAAGCCCACGGACATGGCTATGCAAGACATGAGAAATTCGAGACCCTTGCCCCATTGATCCCTTTTCGGAGTGTCGTCCCTGCTCTCCGTGTCTTCACTTTGAACAGTCTTTTCGTCCTTATTTAAAATTAAAAAAATCACATTTAGTAAGGCTGGTATTTTGTTGAATTCGTTGTGCTATCGATTATAATTCTGGTACTTACTGCATTGGCCCTATTTGTGACGCCATCATCCTTTGGTCCTGGATGTACTTCTAGGACGAAAGCAGGATTCAGTTCTCCGTGCAACTCCTGCAAAGTATACATAATCACTGACTTGTTTTTTAAACCTGTGTACGTATGTATAGGTACAATAAAAGCAGCATGGCGTTTTAAATGCAGTTTTATCCTTATGTGTGGGTTTTCAAGAACTACTCGTCGACGTCATTCTATATAGCGAATGATATTTTAGGGAATTTCCGTTAATTTTCAACTTATTACAATCACTATATGAATTTAAGATTCCACGAAAGAGTCCTTCGCATAGCATAATATTTAATAAAGTACACAAACATAAGATTAATTCAAACGTTTTTGATTGATGTTATCAAATTCAATAAGAATTGTCGTCTAGCCGTAAATTTAAATTACACGTTTAAAATCGTATTTGAAATCATCGTATGAAATTTCATCACCCATCGTTCATTAAATATCCATACGCATCGAACCCATTAACTGCTAAAATTCAAAAGTATTTTATGTAAATATATAATACTAACAAATTTTAAACAATAAGTCAGGTATAAACACAGATTACCTAAACACAGTCTACTTTATATCGTCGACTTTAGACAGTCTATCATTAATTTTATGTTTAAGATGTATTATGAGCATTCATAAGAATTGTAAAAAGGTTTTTGAGCTCTTTTTCTTATTATGCTGTACATTAACATTAGAATAATATAATACTATGATTTCTAACAAAATTAAATTAAAAAATAGATCAGTAGCTAATAAAATAGATATAAGATGTATTGTGAACATGATTTAGTAATAATAAACAGCATTTAAAAATCAAAAAAAAAAAACAAAATTGTTTCCCAGACTATAAGGTCTCAAACTCAAGACGTGGTTTGCAACCATTTGTAGCAAACCCATAGCAATCAGCTTTTGCCATTTTAAACTTGCCAGAAAGATCCAATTCAATTTTAAGAATTGCCAATCATCAGTGTACATTGAAATTTCATATGCGCAACCCCATGAATATCTCGTCTTTCATACATGCTGAAATTCAAACAGTCAAAATTCAACCAAAATATGGTTTGCAACCATTTGTAGCAAACCCGTAGTTGGCCACTGCTAGCCGAGTGGGGGATGAATACGATAGCATGTACATTTTACTTATGTCTCATGCTAGATAAGTACGAATATAATTTATTTATTTATATATATTTTAGCTATCAAGCTAATTTAAAAATACATCTTAATTATTATACTTAACTCTAAAATTTATAATTAACTTATATGTACTGTCCCTCACAGAGGTGTCTCTTCGCACCTCGCAGGAATGCATCCATGTTTTTAGCAGACCTGACGCACTCAGGGAGGGCATTATACATGAGCACACCCCTGTGAAAAACACCCCCAGCCGTCTTATTCTTTCTTACTCTACTTACAACTACTTTGTCCTTATTTCTAGTATAAAAACTATGTTTATCACTATTCCTTATTATATAATCATCAAAATACTTAGGTAATAACTTATGATCTAACTTATAAACAAAAGACAATGTACTAATAATAGGTAAATTAAAACGGTTGGCGGCCACTAACTTAAATTTTCGATTTTATCAATATATTATATAAATCTAACATTGACCTAGCATTCATAAAAATCTAATCAATTGAATTTAGATACAAACATACATACATAGATAGCACTTTATAGAGGATTACTGAATTATGACAGATTTCTGATGTATTTTTAATGCGGCTTCCTACAACAACAGATCTGTTAAACTCTTTCCGGAAAAATAATGTTTTTAGATAATTATTTTTTTTATTTTTTTAGATAGTTGATAAATTTCAAATATTATTCGTGTTTCACTTGAAAGTATTACCTACTAGCTGTATTACCCGGATTCACTCGGTATTTGTAATATAAACCGCATAAACATGACTAGGGGCCCTATGCCCCCTAGGGCTTCGCCCCCGGCGCTCCCTAGTGCTCTGTCCCCGACGTCTCCACCCCCTAGGGGGTGGAGCCCTAAGGCTTCGCCCTCAGCGCCTACGCCCCCGGGAACTTTGAATCCTTTGAATCGGAAAAAGCAAATTATTTGTTCGATGACGTCACGAATTTCTACGAACGAAAGATACATACATACGAATTCTCTTTTCAAATTATATATTAGATTTATTTTATTTTATTTATTTATTATTAAATAACAAATTGATAATGAATTATTTAATAATTAACCATTTTAAACTAAAATTAACAACTATAATATATCACAGTTAGCAAAATTTTAATTAGTACCCCTAAAATATTCTAGTAAATAATTTCGAAAGAGACTTTGTATGTAAATTTAAAAGTTTTTTTGGTAGGGAATCGAAAACAATTCAAAGTTTCTATGACGACGATTCGATTGATTGAATATTTTTTTTTTCAAATAAAATAAATTTAATAACAAAAGAAATGAATATTTAATATTAGATTCGCCATGTTTAAGCTGTTTTTATTACAAATACTGAGCGAAGCCGGGTAAAACAACTAGTATAATATATGTAATTCCAAACATAGCATTTTATTAAACTTACATATTAGAAATAAATTTAAAAAAAAATACCAAACGTCCGCGAACCGCATGTGGCCCACGGGCCGCAGGTTAAACAGGGCTGACACACTAGTTATGATTTTACATCATTAAAAAGTTGAACGCAAACAAAAGAAAATTAAGACATCTCAAATACAAAGAACCTTATCGTGCCAGTCGAATGCAAATTACAGTTGATAAGATTACATAATCTGAAGCGACCGCGAAGTTGTAAAAGCACTACAATTAAAATCCACAGCTAATTGGTGTGTGGAAATTAATGCGACAATGGGTTAACCGGCAGCCACGAATTGATTGGTTATGTGCTGTTAATCTGTACCGGCTTCTGGAATTTCGAGATTATTACGTGTAAATTGACACTCGACAATAACAATTCGATCGATAACCAATTAAGAACAAGAGGCTGGATTCCTATCTCACTTTATAAATTACTAGTTGTTTTACCCGGCGTCGCTCAGTATTTGTAATATAAACTGGGTAAACATGGCGAATCAAATAGTGAACATTCGTTGGTTTTTTTATTTAATTTATTTGAATCGAAAAAAATTTAATATTCAACCAACCGAATCGTCGTCATAGAAACTTTGACTTGTTTTCGACGTTCCCAACCAAAAATACTTACAAACTTTCATACAAAGTCTCTTTCGAAACTATATATTAGATAAACGCACACTACATAAGTACATATTTATAAAACACTAGTGATTTTACCCGGCTTCGCTCGGTATTAAACATGCTTTATTTAATAGTAAACATTTTATTAAATTTGTTTGAATATTAATTTGTTTTTTATATTAAATTGACTGTCACGAACAAACAAACATATAAGTCTCTTTCGAAATTATATGTATACCAAAATCCGGCGTGAAAGCGCCTTTGTTATTATTATTATTTATTATTATTAGACTTATTTATTATTATTTATTTATTATAATTATTATTATTATTATTTATTATTATTATTATTTATTATCAGTAATATTTATATATTTACTTATGTATTTATTTATTTATTTTTTGTTTACTATTTTTCAATACTTTTTTTTTATTATCTATATATTATTTATATGGGCGTTGGGGATTGCACTATTCTCCTCATCGTCTGGAATAAAAGCTATTATTATTATTATTATTTGCGCCCTAGGCCTTCGCCCCGGGGCCTTCGAATCCTTTGAATCGAAAATAAATCGAATCGGCGCCTATGAATCGAAAAATAAATAAATCGAATGTGTTGTTTCCAACCAACCAACCAATGTTACATATATATATATATATGTATATATATATATATATATATATATATATATATATATATATATATATATATATATATATATATATATATATTTATAAATATATATATATATATATATATATATATACAAAGTCTCTTTCAAAATTTCATATATGTACATATTAGACTAGCTAAACCCGGCATGCGTTGCAATGCCACAATAACGCGTGCAATTCCCGTTCCCGTTCCTGTTCCCGTTGCGTTCCCGTTTCAAGCGTCTCTTCAAATCCATGTCGTCATAAACCAAATGGTAACGTTTCAAACTTTCGCTTCGGTAAAATCGTAAATAAGAATATTATTATTAAGACGTTTTTTCACAGTAAGCTTTCCGGACATGCATACAAAAAATCCTGAAAGTTCCATCGTAATCGGTTGAGTGGTTTAGGAGTCTATACGAAACAAACAGGTAGACAGACAAACAGACCTTCAATTTTATATATGTATGTATATATATATATATATATATATATATATATATATATATATATATATATATATACATATATATATATATATATATATATATATACATATTATTTTTTTTCGATTCAAATAAATTTAATAAAAAAACAAATTAATATTTACTATTAGATTCGCCATGTTTAAGCTGTTTATATAACAAACACTGAGCGAAGCCGGGTAAAATAACTAGTCTAATATATATGTAGTTTTGAAAGAGACTTTGTATGTATTGTACATGTGTAAGTTTTGGTTCGTAGAATCAAGAAAAAACATGTATATATATATATATATACAATATGTATATTATTTGCTGTCAATATTTCCTCTAGGAAAATAGTGCCACGAGCATTTAGCGCCATCTATTGAAAATTAATTGTTCTATTGCTGTTTTATATCTAACTAGTTATTTTACCCGGCTTCGCTCAGTATTTGTAATATAAACAGCTTAAACATGGCGAATCTAATAGTAAATATTCATTTGTTTTTTTATTAAATTTATTTGAATCGAAAAAAAAACATCGAATCGTCCTCATAGAAACATTCCCAACAGTTGCCAACCAACATTACATATTTTCTTACACACTTACAAAGTCTCTATCGAAATTATATATTAGATAGATAAACAGTATGATGTTCAGTTTATACATTAGATTGTTTTCGGCAGCTAGTGGGTTAGCGCGAACGTCTCGATCGCGAATCAATTGAATGCCAATAGAAGATGAGCTGTCAATGTTTCATTGTCAAACAGCGAAACAATAATAACAGTTTAACTGATCTAACTTCGAATTGTCCATATATAAATCAACCATCAGAACCGTTTAAAAAAACTCACAACGTACATGTGTTTCTATGTAGTTATAAATGTATTGATAGTAATAAAATTAAAAATTGACTAACCTTTGCGACCATCTTCTCGGCTTGCTGTATTCAAAATGTCGATCAAATGGGTACTCCGAAGTTTAGTCTGTGTGTGCTCTCGACTTCCGGTACATCCTGTAAATCGTCACAGAATCGTCATTGTATTGTCACCAAACCGAAAGCGGCAATTACACTCTCTTATCTATGGCGCTTAGCGATTTAATGTGACAATTTGACACGAGCTATTGTTTCGTTCAAATTTAATGTTTGAGTACACCTGTGTTGCCATATAAAACTTATTATACATATTATACCACACGCATAGAAGAGACCTACATAGATTCGGTAATAAACGCCTGTTTTGTGATTCAATTTATGATAAAGCGGACGAAAAATCAATACGTAAACTATTCGATGTATGTATTATGTACAAAGTAGGTATTTTGACCCGGGACAAACATTCCCGATAATTCACGGAATTTTTATTGTCCCGTTTCCCGGGAATTTTTAACTCGAATCCCGGAAATTGGATTTAAAAAAATCAAATATACAACATTTCAAGACTGCGAATGGAAATAATAAATCGCAAAATATTCTCAACTTTGACCAAAACTTTAAGAGTTTTTTCCATTGCTGGAAATTTTTGTCTGGAAAATCTAGAAATAGGCTTTCAGATTATCATTTAAATATTTTAGTATTCTTAAGAAGCTACTTTAAATGATTTTACTTTTATAATTACATTTTTTCCAGTTAATAGATATATTATGTATTGTTTACTTTTTTTATATTTTGTAAATAAATAAATATTTTTTTTAATTAATAAAAAATATATTACATTGAAAAAAAAAGATTTTTACATGTGTCCCGGGATCCCGGAGATCCCGGGAATCCCGGGAACGCATCTGGGTTCCGTCCCGCGTCCCGGGAATTGAAAAAGTTCGGGAATAAAGAAACCCTAATACGAAGTGGGCCGAAATAATCTTATACAATTAAACGAGCTAATCTTTTATACGAATTCATCTATGTATAATTTTTCTCGAAAGCTCTTTATTTTCCCTGCATCTTGATTGGTACTTTGGGAAAGCTTATTAACCCTTTGAGTGCTGACCAACGCTGATAGGCGTTTTGCTGACAAGTCCGTGGGCCTGTAAAACGCCGATAGGCGTTGTAAATTTTGCATCGAATTTCTGAATTTATAACCATAGCAGAATTACCCGATGGAAATCCCTAATTGCTGATTATTTAACATTGTGTCTTGGCATTTAGATTGTGAGCATTACATTTTAACAACAACGAAGACGATGGAACTAGTTTTGGAAAAATACATTCATTAATAGACTTGTTTTGTTTATTTATATTGTTGCACGATATATTAGAGAGTCTAAACACACCTTTACAAAACTCGAAATCCTCGGTGGTAAGTTATCTAGGGTCTGTTTAGATTGGCTACAATTTTTATAACAGCTTTCTATTGGATATATTTTTAAATAATTCTAATTGGAAATTTTCAGCGTGGCTGGCTTTCAACAGAAAATACGTCAGCACTCAAAGGTTTAAGGGTTGAAATTACATTTGTAACTTTTGATATTCCGATATACTACATCCTGCTTGCATAAAGGTAAAGACACAGAGAAGTACGCAGCATATATATTTTATTTTTGTTAGTAATGCAAAAAATCGCTACACGTACTTCGGTACGTCAAATCCGTACCATCACGGCCCTTCTTAATCCTCACCTTCTGTAGTGTTTTCGGTGATATTTTATTATTTTATTGACATAGGTTTGACAGTAATCTATAACGGTGATTCCCATATTTGAAGAAACTTGTTGAAATAATAAGATTAAATTAATAATGACATGCCTCTCACTGCTAGAGTTCACGTACGCATCCCGTGTCGCACTTTTTAATACCTTCTTACATAAATAAGACGCAATTGTGTGCCTTACTGGTGGTGTATACGATCACATTGATGTAAAATACAAATACATGTAATAACATATTTATCTATTATATATAAAATATGTCAAACCTCAGTCTTTCCAATTTAAGGTCTATTCATACTTATCCAGCACGAAACGGCAGCAGCAGGTATCCTGAAAGTACGGACAGTATTCTTTGGTACATTCTATATGGACGCGTATGAATGCGTGAATGCGCATGCGCGAATGGAGTATGAATGCGTCCTTATAGAATGTACCAAAGGATACTGTCCGTACTTGCATGATGCCTGCTGCTGCCGGTTCGTGCTGGATAGGTATGAACAGACGTTTATGAAACATTTATTTTAAAATTTTACCCGATACACAATATTCAATTTAAATTTGATGTTACATATAACTCTCTATTGTTATTATCTGATACAATTTTTATAAATTCCAACTATGTAAAATATCATAATCAGCCATCGACTCTCACTCTCTTTTAAAATGAAATGATTATTGCGAAACATTAAATCGACGTAACCCAAAACATCCCACGTCTTAACATTAACTTCATCCATTTTAAAAATACAACTTTCCATTTCTGTTCCATTCTAGTGAAGCAAAAAAAATCATGTGAAACACATTTCATAAATTATATATGTACATATTAGTTTAAAAAAAAAACTGTAATATACACATTTATTTTGTCCATGACATACATACATAAATATTCATATTTTCAGCGATCTTCTGAATCCAGCGAATTTATGCGTAATGTTCAGGTGCGCGCGAAACAATTCAAAATAAATATACATAATTGCACAAGTTTTAAATTAAACGTACAAAAAAATTCGTACATGTCATTTAGATATACTATTCATTGTAAAGCGTTTGCTTGATCTTTATTACATATTTTAATTAATAAGATACAAATAAATTCTTGTATCTATCAGTAACTTCAAAATCAAATGGTAAATAGTTTTATGTATATAAATTTAATCAGTTTGATCATTAAGTACTTTTTATCAGATTCGTCAGAATTCTATTTAAAAAAAATATCTTCATTATGTGTAATTCATTTGCCAATTAAATCCAAAAAAATGTGAATTTATGTGTAATCTCTAGATTCACTCGAAACAATTCAAGAATAAATATTTAGACACGTACTTATATAAGTTATTATCACTCCTAATTTGACTTATCTATGTACATATAATTCAACTTTTTCTATAGTAGTGGCTCTCAATCCATGAAAAGTATGAGTGGGAATTTACTATATGGACTAGTATTTTATTTTTAAAAAATCAATACCACTTGACAGGTATATACAAATATAAGTATACATAAAACAAAAATAACAAAAATCATAAAAAAATAAAAAGAAAGTAAGAAATATGTATAAATAAAAACAAATATGTAAATAAGAATGATAATTCGTGCTATGTTGGTTGAGTCGAACAGCTCTCGAGAGGGGGGAGTTCATGAGCACGTTTGTTTTAGCCCTAATTGGCAGCAAGATATCACGCTTTCGCTATGATTTCCAGGTTCGGTGATTATTGGTCACAAAGCGCTCGCCCAAAAGTCCAAACGGAACATCTGGCAGCCGAAAAGTCCATCATACTAACGATAACTCGAGTGACAAATGTTCCATATTCGCGATTTTCATGGCAAAAATTGTCTTTTGGGCGATCGTAATGTGACCAATAATCCATTTAGCGTGGCCAAAGATTTTAGCTTTTCCAGGATAGTGTGTAGATTAAGTAGCTTTTTTTCACCTGGTAGAAATATTTATATGTATTTTTATTCATAACTTGCTGAACCCGTTCCCGTTCTCGTTGCTTTCCCGTTCTCGTTCCCGTTCCCGTTCTCGTTCTCGTCCCCGTTCCCGTTTGTAGGAAAAATTTAGACACGAGCAAATTTGAAATTATTCAATTATTTGTTTATTTTAATGCCACTCATTCCCGTTTTTCCCGTTCCCGTTTCAAGTGATGGTGATGAGTAACGTATCTTCCACGCCGTGTCGTCATAAACTAACCTGTTAGTGTGGTTGCCAACAAACACATTTCCTTGACTACACAATGGCGCTTCATACTTTCGCGTCGGTTAAATTGTAATTACGAATATTATTATTAAGAGGTTTTTTTCACAATAATCTACCCAGACATGCATACAACAAATCCTGAAAGTTCCATCGTAATTGGTTGAGTGGTTTAGGAACCTATACGAGACAGACAGACACTCAATTTTATATATGTATATAGATTCGTGTACAAAGTTTGTATATAAAGAATTTTCATATAATTAACATTCATAATGTGTGTTTTAAGACTGCTGAGAACTTTAAACGACCGTTTTAAAAAATTCCGTTCATCTTAGATTATCCTTCACAATATATGTATGTACATATGTATGTAGGTGGAAATTGTAACGAGCAACTTTTTCAATGTCAAATTAAAGCAAATCTACATATACATTTGTGCATATGTACAAATACGGATATGTAGTTGTTAATTGGTGTGTACTTGTAGAAGTGCGGTACACTTTTTTCTTTATTTTGCTCTACATAGGTTAATGGACTTCTTAGAGGTCAGAAACATTTGCCAACAATCATCACAAATATATTTTCACTCACCTGTCATTTTTCTTTTATACGGAAACTTTCGCTTTCGACTCTTTGAGGTTGCCCTTTTAGTTTCGTTTCTTTTTATTTATATTTACTATTTCAAAGATGTCTTTGAATGGAACACGAAAACGAGTAATTCGAACCATAAAATACTTTTACCGCGAGGTTGCGGTTCGAGATGAAAGTACGTGATGCAATTATATGGAGGCTGGATTGTAATCGAAATCACAGAATTTATCGTATTTAAGGTTCAAATACCCTCGAGATTTAATATGTACATTTAATCCGATCGTGCAAGTGCATCGAATAAAGCTTTTAGCAATTCAATACCTGTCTAAAATCAACAGCTAATTCAAATGCAATCCACACTGCATGCATATGTGCATACACAGACGATAAATGTGCACGATTTGAATTGTAAAGGTACGTTTTAAATGCGAATTTTCGTAGCGCTGACGTTCTATTCACATCCTTGTACCACATATTGTTAAAAATGCAAACTTACACGAAACCGAAACACTGTTTTTCCAACACTGATTTTGCACTGAACTAGTATGCGAGAGCGTCTACTGGTGACTGGCTTAACGAACACTTTGAGGCCATTATTTAACACGTTGTGTGATGGACGGGGCCGACTCTATGTATATGTACTTGGCAGGTGATAACCGACACTCAGACCATGAAAAATCCAATGCCCACCTATGCAGCGGACCAAGAAGGTCGTAAGTCTCCGATAGTGCTGTCGAAAGTGCGCCCTTGTTAGGGTTTCTGAAAGCCCGACGGATCCAGGTCGGATCCGGGTCCAAAATCAAATTCAAAAACTTCCAGATTTTAAATTCAAATTTTATTTATTTTTTATTTTGTTTCATTATACAATTCTGGAAAAATTATATAGAAGGTGATAAAAAGCATACAATAAACAAATAAAAAATATAATAGTATAATAATCTAAATATAATACAAGTTTTGGGCCCGTTGATTTCAACAGGTGGTTTTGGAAAGGATTTTGATAAACGAATTAAAATAAAGTTTTATTATGTTATATATAAAGAAACAGGTTGCGTTCGATGCGCTATCCTCTTTTTTTTTAAATATCGTTAAAATATAATTAATTTAATATTAATAATAAATTAATTATATTTTAAATCATTTAATATAACAAAAGTGTCACGTCTAGAGCAGTTTTCTCAGAACTCACAAGTAGGGATCCCAATCGAATATTCGAATATTCGAATATTCGAATTTTTCAGCCATTCGATTTCATCAACTATTCGAATATTATTCGTGTAAATACACAAAATCAACACAAAAAGAGTGATGACGAAGAAGCCGACGATTATGAAGAAAATTAAATATATAATGAGGATAATTGTGATAAAAATGAAGATAATGAAGAAGATGAAATGTCTACATGTGAAGAAACGGATTTTTTTTCATTAAATACGGGAATTTTTGAAGAAAATCACTTTTCGATCGATAATAATCTCTACGAAATTTTAGAAAACATCATAAAAGTAATACAAATATTTAAGAAGTCACCGGCGAAATATAAATTTTTACAAGAAATCATAATGAAAAAAGAAAATAAAAAATTGAAATTACTATTGACTGTAAAAACGAGGTGGAATTCAATGGCAACTACGATAAGACTATTCATTCAAGATTCATTCAATTCAATTTATGCTTTGTACAGACATATGTAATTACCTTTTTTTTAATTTTTAAATATATTCGAATATTCAAATAGCTCTTGATTTACTATTCGATATTCGAATAGTTGAAGTCAGCGAATATTTGGGATCCCTACTCACAAGTCGTAAAATCAAGTTCTTGAACAAATAAGATCATATATGGATCATGTACACGCAGAATCTACGAGTAACACGTTCATATTTGGATATTTTTAATGTATCGACTGAAAATCATTTTGAATTTTTACGTTAATACTCGAAATTTTAAATACCCGGATCTGGCAGGTTTCAACTACTTTCAAAGACAAGGGTTGCCACATTTCTTAAATCACAAATGTTTCATTAAATTTGTTAGAACAACAGTTTCACCTCCGGAAACTTTCACTTGACAATTTTTTTCTATGTACATAATATATCGATAGTACTCGACTCATATATGATATATTTAATTACTTTAAAGCATTTTTTAATACTTTTAATACTTTAAAGCATTTTTAAAAGTAGCTCTACCTCAAATCTCACAAATAATGAAAATTCTTTAATATTATGAATAAAACGGGTCTACGTGACGAGACAGAATGTTAAATTACAGAAAACACAAATATCGGAAGGCAAAGATCGAAAATCGAAAGATCTTAAGTCGAAAGATCAAAAAAAAATGGTGCATGGTAAACGGTACATACTTACTTAATTTGCGCGAGCAGGATACAACAGGAACAAGAGGAACATGCTTTTCCTCCCGTATTCTGCGCGCCCACATTAATACGGGAGGAAAAGCCTGTTCCTCTTGTGCCTGTTGTATTCTGCTCGCGCAAATTAAGCGAGTATGTACCGTTTACCATGCACCATTTTTTTTTGATCTTTCGACTTAAGATCTTTCGATTTTGGATCTTTGCCTTCCGATATTTGCGTTTTCTGTAATTTAACATTCTGTCTCGTCACGGAGACCGGAATAAAACATATGTGTTACGTAGGAGTGGGTTCAGGTTCCAAATGAAAAGCCAAAGTCGCTTCAAGAGGTCCACACGGATCCACCGCTCACTATAGAATAAACTGATCTGCCGTGGGTACCAGTGGCCATTAGACCCGGGCTGACTAGTTCCGCAACCAGAAAAAATGTATGGAAATGTGAGCGACAAAGAAGTTGACAGGTGTGGCATGCCCATCTAACTGCATACATTGGTCTGGTCGCCCTCAACCAAGTCGCTCGCAAGTCGCACGGTGTGGCCCGGCTCTTACGGCATAAACTCCGAGTTGATGAAGACTCGAAAAATGAACTCGTACCAAAGAATAAAGATTAGGATTGGGGGTAGACGGTTTACAGAACAAGGACGCGTGTATGCGTGAGATTCATGGGAGAAGCCAACAAAACCGTGTACCCCCTATCTTTATTCTTTGGTACGAGTTCATTTTTAGAGTCTTCATCAACTCGAGTTTGTGCCGTAAGGTGGACCCCATGCGTACCTCTTTATAAAGGACAAGTTGCACATCACAGCTTCCCCGATCTATTAAGCCCAGGTCTATGAAAACTCCAGCGTACTCTTTCTCATGTTCCCACGTTACAATATTATGAAGTATTCGTTACGTGAGTTATAATAAAAAAAAAATACATAAATCTGAATGAATTCTACAAGAAATATTCAAAATTGCGTTATCTACGTCTTACTAGCATTCCTTTAATTTTGTGATAACAATCTAACGATTAAGATAAGCACTTTTACCTATAGTTAGGAGCGTAATTTTAATCTGCTTAATCTCATTCAGACACTAATTCCTCGCTTCATCATTCCTATTCAATCAAAATGTATATTTCATATTATTATTATCAAAGTGTTTATAGTATTGTTCTTAAGTACTTAATTTTGAATTGAGATAATTAACAAAGAGATGTGATGGTGAACAAATTTAAAATTCGATAAATCACAAAATGATGTACATATACATATATTCCAATGCTGAAAAAAAAAACATTAATGTTTTAAGAAATAACTCAAAGAAACAATATTATGTCCACATTGTCTGTAATCATACAATATATTTCAGTGAATTTATAGCGTGTCCATCCGATTGGCTTATCGTTTTTATATATTACTAGTTATTTTACCCGGCTTCGCTCAGTATTTGCAATATAAACAGCGTAAACGTGGTGAATCTAATAGTAAATATTAATTTGTTTTTTTATTAAATTTATTTGAATCGAAAAAAAATAACCGACTCGTCGTCATATAAATTTTGACTTTTTTTCGAAATTCCCAACCAACAATACTTACATACAAAGTCTCTTTCGAAATTATATATTAGAAGATACATATGTACATACATACTAGTGTTTTTACCCGGCTTCGCTCGGTATTTGTAATATAAACCGCTTAAACATGGCCAATCTAAAGGTAAACATTTTATTAAATTTATTTGAATTTTATTTTCGCTCTGCTACAAATGGTTGCAAACTATGCTCATTTCATACTTTTGTCTCGGCTTTTGCCATTTTAAACATGCCAGAAAGATCCAACTCAATTTTAAGAATTGCCAAACGTCAATGTACATCGAAATGTCATCTGCACAACCCCATGAATATCTCGTCTTTCATAAATGCTGAAATTCAAACAGTCAATTGAACGAAAACAAACATACATACAAAGTCTCTTTCGAAATTATATATTAGATACTATTGTAATTTTCACATTAAAAAAAACTGATTCTAACTGCAACGTCCGTAAAGCAATTGTTGACTACGATATCGGATGCATTCAACACTGCTCAAAATGCATACAAATTAGTGATTCATTCTATTTTTGCAGCCGGTTACTACCGGTATATTATACATATATGTATGTACATATTAAGTATTAAGTATAAGTATAAGATTCCATATTGGTCATCCAGCCGGTTTCTATCGATTCTATAATCATAAATGATCAGCTTTTGCGAAAGGATTCTATAAGGTCAAGCCGCATTTTTATGTATAAAACTGACAATTAATTCATGAACAATCTTTTTTCCCATTCCCCAACTTAAATTATCGAACTTAATTACAAACATATCTTGAACTTGAACGTTTTAGCGATTGGCGACCAAATACAATGTATTGCTATTTAAAAAAATATATAGATGGCAGTATTAAATAATATATGTATGTATGTATGTAATAATTAATGCATTTATACATTTATTATTTATTTGTCAGTGAAAATATTTTATTCTTCATTTTTAAGTTATTAATTCGCTACTTTAAAAAAATTATTTCTTATCAAAGGTAAAGATACTTGATAAAACATTAAAAAAAAAGGTAAAGATACTTGATAAAACATTAAGTTTTAAACTTCACCGATAGTCTAAAATAAATGAATTTCTTAAAAAATGTACAGAATGTGATATATGATAAATTCATTTCAGAGTTTCTAAAAAATTCCACAGGTTCTGAAAATGGACTTGTATGCTCTAAATAGTCTCAACTGCCATGTAATGATCAAAAAATGTTTTATAACTGTGTATAATATACTGTATGTAATAGAAAATTCTCAAATATTCTCGGAAAAGAGGTAAACTTTTGGAAAATATTGACAAACTCAGTCATTATACTGAAAAAGTATTGAGCATACACATTCTAATTCACATGTGTATATAAGAATTTTTCGACTTTTAATACTAATTTTATCAATAGTAAGCTGAGACTATTCGTTGATTAGCACTGTTCATTATTTTTTTTAACTTATTGAATTAATTTTTGACCTTAGTAACTTGTTAATAAGAAATGCCGGGTATGTTTTCATAGAAATTGCAAATATAAATAAATTAGTCATCGTGCCTTCAAATCAATCTATGTCCACCTTCACATTCACATCAAATTATGATTTTAGAAATTGTCTATGCTGATAAAAACCAAAGTATAGATTTATGGAAACTGTTTATTTTTACAAGTTTTTTATAAGCTTCATTCTAAATTAAATACACTGTATGTATATCAAATTGTGATATGACATTACACAATCGTGCATTTTAGGAAATATAAATAAGCCATCTAGTGATTTGTAAATCAACTAATTTGATATTTGTATGAATACATATATTTTATTATAGTACAGAGTATTTCATATTATATAACGATACCTAGCGTATCTTAATTATATTAAAACCCAGGAATAATACAAGTTCCTAGTTGATCATGTTTTATTTATAAAAATCTGCTAAAACTAAAAGGAAAGCTATCTATTATAATGACGTATGATAATAATCTACTACAATTTAAACGCTAAAAATAAATCTTGTATCACAATATTATATCAAATTGTCAAATACAACTATGAGAAAAGTTCTAAATATAATAGTTTTCTTTTAATTAAATACTAGAACGAATGACTAAGATGAAAGATAAATTTAAGTTATAAATGCTTCAGTCTGAAAGAAATACATATGTATTTGGTAATAACTTAAAAATATTAATACTGATATTGCCGTCTTGATCAATACATATATCATTAATAAAAACATGATATCGCAAACAACCTAAGCTTTAAAACAGACTTAAAATTTCACAAAATATCAAAATTAAATTCGAAGCTCTAAATGCAAGGCGCATATTACATCTTAAAAATAAGAATTATTAATTTAACAGTTAATCACCGAGTAAGTACTACATATAACATTAGAAATGGTTTGCATCTAATAAAAAGTAAGTACAAGTTGGTTTAGTATCCCAAAACTTTATCAAATATTCTTTGGAACTTCGATCGCTGTTCTTGCGCCCTTTCGATCTCTTTTTCTTGAATGAAAGTCAACCATTCTTTTTTCGTTGACAAATCTACGGGACCCCATTCTTCTCTTGGCCTGAATGCCGAAAGGAACATCTGAAATTTACAAAAAATATTATAAAAAACCCACACATTTTAACTTGGTCAATAATTTTAATTTGTCATTGCTTTGAAATGCTACCTCCGGTATGCCCAAATCACGTCTCTTATAAAATGCAATCATGGCGAACAGTGGCAACAAAAATATTCCACACCCAGATAAAAGCCATCCACACACTGAAATCAATAGAAAACCATATCAAATATTTGTCATATGTATGTTTGAATCATTTAAATGAGTCGGCTAGTTCCAAACAACGATAATTTCATAGTATAATATAGTATTGTTACGTATACTAAAAAGTGCCGCCGAGTAGTTGCAATTGGATTAGCCCGAGTAGCATCCCAGTGACTGTGTGACCGTTATAATTGGTTTCAAGGATTATATCTAGACTCTGAGTGCATGTAGGCTAAACAATGGCCGTTATTGATCCCTTCTCAGAAGTGACCGATACCGTGGTACCGTGGACCGAATGTCGTGGGAATACATATCCGAGTACGTGACCATAACAATAGGTAAACAAATCAGACGTCGAAGATGTCCTGAGAGACCTACCCCTTATAAGGCGGTACTTAGGCGATATCAAGACATTCTGGACGGAGCACTGCCAGTGTGTGAATCTCCTTAATTACCAATAAATGCTGTGACACGACTTTGGCCTTTTACTTGGATCCTCCACCCACCTCTACGTAACAGTATTATATTTATTTGGTGTCGCTTTCCAATGTGTATTTAATGAATTCTATTTAATTTACAGGTTACTCCAAAATGATAATGTGGCCAGAAATATATGTATAGTTCACGTATACCATATACATATGTATAGTATAACATGTTTTGCGAATAATTGAAACTTAATTTTATTTACATCGAACAAGATACTGAGATAAGAAAAATGGACTTATTGTAATTCGGTTGGATATTGGAGCACATTATATGTACATAACCAATTCACAAAGCGATTCTGTTTCTCATTCTACATATATTTTTAACTGCCTAACAACCAATGATTTATTTTCGTTTCGTAACATTTCATTATTTACACGTCAGTTATTAACTTATTATATTGTAATATACTGACCGATTGCTGAAGTTGGATATTCGACGCCATTATAAGAGATCTTCTCCAGAGTTATAAGCGAATATGTCAATATGACGATGAGAATCATGGGTGTTAAAACCGACCAGCAAAGCCTCCAATATATGCTGACCTTCATTTTCAACATGAACTCGATATCGTTGCAGAACCTTCGAATGCCTGAAAATTCATAGTAATGTTTATCTTCAACGATTTTTATGATTTATCATTAAAAATTAAGTATAAAATAAATTTTTTATTGAAACTGAATTTCATAATGGAAAATCGATGATAATATTTCGATTTATTTTATATATTAGTATTGAGAAATATTTAAATAAGAGTAATGGAACATTAATGTACTAATTCATTTATTGCAAATTTGAAATTCTAGCGTAATGCAGTTGACATTCGATTGGAAAAATTAAATAATTGGTTATATGTACATATTTATTAAGAGAGATTCACAATCCCGCTATCCTGTAGAAGTTTAGGCCCGGAAAATCAAAGGGTTTTGCGAAAGTATGATATCTTGTTGACAATTAAGGCTAAAACAAACGTGCTCATGAACTCCCCCCTCTCGAGAGCTGTTCGACTCCTCAACTTACTGGCACATTCCTTGGATCTCTTCAATGCCAGTTATGTTGAGTTGGTCGAACACATCCTACATATATAAATTAGTATAAAAACCAAAGTGACGCTTTGGGGCTACCTGTCAAGTCTCAGTTGTATTGATTTTTTAAAGCAAAATAAAAATAAAAATAAAATATACAACAAAGTTTATTTGAAATAAGTACATAAATCGTTGATATTAATATTTTTAGTTTTTTATATATTTTGCATCTTTTGTGAAATGAAGTGAATTTATTTCAAATAAACATTGTTGGATTTTTTTCGAATTTCCTGTTAAATTGATAAACTTTACTGGTTTTCCCACAGTTACATTACGTCATTTCATTTCGTTGTAAAAGAAATACTTAGTAACACTTTATCTAACATGATATTTAGATACATACATATATAATAAACTTGTTGTTGATAACGATTTTATTAAATAGAGTAAATATCTATGCTAGCACCAAAGAAATGTAGAAGTATGTAATACCTACATATAATATAATGATTATAAAAAGAATAAAGTTAATAAAAAGCTTGAAAATATGTGTCGGTTTTTATGTACACATGTATAATACCTTTAAACGTTTGAAAGAATTCATGTAATAAAAACTACTTCAACTCAACCATCATTAAAATTCCAACTTATTCAGAAAACGGTCGAAACGAATTTATAAATATAATCAAAAAGTTACCATAGATCCAAGATACAGCGATGATTTGTCCAATACCCAGAATGTATACCACGAAGGTAGCCCCATGATGATCGACGAGATTCAGAATATACATCCCACCCTGAAAAGTGATTTGCTTAATAATATACAACAATTTTACACGATTTTCCGTTGAAATTATTGAATAATCGGTTGACTTACAGGTGTCAGATAAAGCAATGCTACGGAATATCCGCATACAGTAACAGCAGTCACAGCTTGCCAACGCTTGATACATGGGAATCTATCCCGGATGACTGTCACGGTGCAAGATACCATGGCAGCTATTGATCCAATAGCCAAAGTGAACAACATCAAGAAGAACAACACTGAGAATATCTGAAAATGTATTACACATGAACTCAAATGTCAATTAAAGTGCATTCTCGATTAGCCAGGTGCAGATTATATTTTATTTTTGATTTTTTTTACCAACTTTAATTCATATCTTAAACTTAACAACGATAATATATGGTGCACACTAATAATATAAGGTGCAAACTCCCGTACTAAGCAAGATTGCTATGGTAATTGGATTATTAGTCATATTGCGGTGGTCACAAAGACAATTTTTGCTATGAAAACGGTGAATGCGGAATATTTGGCACTGGAGTTTTCGTTAGTATGATAGTGTTACGTATACTAAAAAGAGCCGCCGGTTAAGAGCAGTCGGATTAGGCCGAAGCGCATCCCTAACACTGTGCGACCGTTATAATTGTTTTCGAGGATTATCTCCCCCGAATGCACTTAGCGGCGATAACGGTACTCGGTCGCATTCCCGTAGAGTTCTTAGAACCCACACCGGTAGCGTGGGACATCTAGTACGTGACCATAACAATAGGCAAGCAAACCGGACGTTGAAGATGCTTTGAGCCACCTGCCCCTTATAAGGCGGTACTTAGGCGATATCAATACATTCTGGACGGAGCACTGCCAGTGCGTGTATCTCCTTAATCACCAATAAATACTGTGACACGACTTTGGCCTTTTACTTGAATCCTCCACCCACCCCTACGCAACAATAGCTATCGTTAGTATGATGGACTTTTCGGCTGCCAGATGTTCCGTTATAGAGATTTTAGTGACTATTGTGACCAATGATCACCGAACCAGTTACTATACATGTATCTACTGAAATATCTTACTTGTGGCACAGTCTTGAACTTGCTGATAGCTTCTGGATACGTTATGAAAGCCAAATCCCATCCACCCTGTACGACATCCTTCAAATCTTTCCCAGTCTCTTGTGCCAAATTCCCCAATATTCCAAAGATAGTTATACCAGCGAGGAAACTAGTCACCATGTCGAGAGAAGTGACAATCAATGCATCCCTGAAATGAATTTGCAAGCAAATGAAATTTTTGCATCAATATAAATTACAATTTAACAAAAACCAACTCACTTGTACATGTTGTGTTTGAAGTCATTGTACGAAGAATACATTATAACGACACCGAAGCATACCGAAAGCGAGAAGAAACACTGAGACACGGCTGCGAACCATACCTTAAATTCAAACAACTCCATAAGTATTTCTAACGAACATATGTATAATATTATATTTAAAAAATTATTGTTTTACCTTCGGATCCAAAAGTGCTGAGAAGTCTGGTTTTAAGAAGTAAATGATCCCATCGACCGCTCCGGGAAGTGTGACGGCTCTGATTAGCAATACAAATATTACAATATAGGGGAAAACTGCAAGAAAATAGGCAGCTTTTCCAGTGCTTTTGACACCTTTCAATACGACAAAATAAACAGTAATCCAAGCTATCAATAAACACAAAGCTAATTTCCAATCTGGTGCTCCTATGCCGTTGTTTATATCGGGTAACTGTTTCAAAACTGTGCGTCTGAAACATGAAAAAATTCACTTTATAAATGGAAAAGTTCCTACCTTCGGTTCAGATTTCAGTGTGTGTGTATAAAATAATGATTACATACATGAAATAAAGTTCTGAAGAGCTTTTCTTTCCGATCGCTTCTGAAACGTTATCAGCCAAAGTAGATGGGAAACAATCATCCCAGCCGGCATCGCAAACCGACCAAGGAAGCTCCATCGAGAAAGAGGCGAACAGGTAGTAAATGATGACGGCCATCAGCGAAGAATAATAAGTCATCACGAAAGACACGGCAACAGTTTGGCCAGTTCCAATTCCTGAAACGGAAATCCATATTAAAGTCAATACAATATTTCATTCAATCCGATTGATCTCAACTGATTAAATTCACCTCTGAAAGCGGGCACAAAGTCGTACACTTTCACGCAACCTTTGCTGGAGAACTGACCCAAAATCATTTCCATGAAATAAATAGGCTTCGCAACCAAAAACAGTACCACAACGTACGGAATCAAAAAAGCACCACCTCCATTCTTGTAAGCTGTGTATGGAAAACGCCAAATGTTTCCCAAACCCACAGACATGGCGATGCACGACAATAAAAACTCAATACTTCTCGTCCATTTGTCCCTTGGCTTTGCCAATGGACGATAGTCCTCTTCCACTTGCACAGCGCAATTCATCTTCAATTGATCTAAAAATAAACGTTATTTAATATATATCTATAAAATTGTAACATGAGTACATAATAGAGAGTATCTACTGTCTAAGTGGATTTTTGGGTGAACAATAGAGACCCCGGATTAGGCTAACGGGACTCATTAAGTGCCGAACAAAGAAATTCTCGCTAGAGTTCTCACAGACCTGGGCGAGTGCGTGCGTAAATAATAGACTAGCCAGGGTAGACCTTTACGTGCCTAGACAATAGACACTAACGGATCGGGGAAGCTGTGCTGTGCAACTTGTCCTTTATAAGGAGGTACAAACGGTAGATCAGATATTCTGGAGTGAGCGGTGGTTCCGTGTGGACCGCATTACAAAGTAATCCAATACGGCGTTATGGCCAAACATATTAGTTACATTTATTTATTTTACAGGTGTGCATCCATATATGTATATTAAACACGACGTCTATGGTTAAAAATTGTACAAAGTATTGTGAGTATATATTATACAAAACAAATACAAATATCAATGAACATCCACACAGACATCTATGGTCAAATTTGCAACATTTTATACAATTCAGCGAAATTCGAGATGCTGAAAACTCGAAATTTTGCGATAAAATGGGTAAGTTGACCAATTTGTTGCAACAGTTTCAATTAAAATCAGATAAATTGGAAAATTATCGACCTGGGGTCACAAATCCAAGATCTGGCCAGCAGCAATCGGTGGCATTTGAACCCGTGACCATTTTGTTCGAAAGCATTATATGCTAAACACTAGTTTATGCTGCTGGTAATTTATTTATAGTTTTAGACTACTGTGGCATTACAGGAAGAGTCTAATGTGCCACAAATTGTGGCACATTGTGGCCCACAATGGTCTACATAAGAAAACAAGAAAACATACAAAATAAAAATATGTATTGAGATTAAATTAAAAAAAAATGATATTTCAAATATAAAACCATAAAATACAGTTTATTTATATTACAGAGTGTGTGTGCATCAGTAAGAGTAAATGTAAAAATAAATCAAGAGGATAAGAATTTTGAAAAGCACATTTCAAAGAAAAAAAATTGAACGAAAGCTAATCTCATCAAAGTATAATATTTGAAAAAAATATTGTGTTTGAACACAAACCGTCGTATGACAGTATAACCATGTGCAAAGTTCGAATGTTAATACGAAGAATTGAAATTCGATACCGCTGAAATTCCAATGACACGTTGTATGCTTTGATACGAATTTTTCATCTACGAGTGTACAATATACATAAGTATAGCATGGCCACAAATTGATTTTGATTGGTTTGAGAATACCATGAATTAAAATTTATTGTACTGATTGACAACTGTCGTTTTATGTGAGACGTTTCAATTCAAAGAACCTGCATCAAATTAATATACACTTCAAAGAGCTATTTTAAAGGTGAATGTCAATGCGAAACCGAGTGATTTAAATTTAGTCACAAGTATTAAGTTTCCCACGCCTCTTCACATTCACAAAAAAAATGTAGGGAAACTTACACAAGATAAAAGTTCTTCTTCCGGTCGTCGGATTTTGTTCGAAATTTTTTTATTACTAAAAAACACTATAATTATTATTCTCATTAAATATCAAAAAAGTAAAATTAATTTAAAAGGTCAAAATAAAATAATGAAATATTGTTTTAAGAAAAAATACTACTTCCGGTTTGCGAATTCTAACCAACACCTTATCAGCTCTAAGTTAGTACATAAAGGATACAAATATAAATTTTCAGCTTTATACGTTCAGGGGTGTGGAAAGAATTGTGGTCACAACATTTTTGACTTTTCCAAGAGGAAAAAATCCCACTTCCGGTTTATTAAATTTAGTATTTTTTTTTTATTTTCATCGCATTGATATAAGAATTACACTTGATTTTTTTCGTGAAGAGTACACATGTTTAAGGGGTTGAAAAAAATAGTGAAAGAAAAATCGAACAAGAGTAAACTGCCACTTCCGGATGACAGATGCTAACCAAATTTTATATACAACTTAGTATTAAACTTCTAGATACGAAATTTCAGTTCAATAAACCACAAGATTTCTGAGAAAAACATAAAAAACCTCGATTCTCTAGAGTAAAAGTACTACTTCCGGTTCAGGTAAAAATATTTGGGTATAAAATTTATAATTTCTAATATATGTAAAAAAATTTCAGTCTGAATCGAATAGCGGTTTGGGAGACAATTGAATTCAAAAACTTAAAAAACGGGGACACCTATGTATAAGGGGATGTACCATTTTCGGTCAACTTAAAAATTTGAATAAAATTTACGTCGTATCAATAAGTATTTCAGTAGCCGATACTAAGTTTCAGTTCGATAGGACAAACAGTGTTCAAAAAATCACCAAAGTAAAATGACACATTTTTCTAGATCATGATTGGTGATCGAGTCAAAATCTCGAGTTTTAATTTTCGCATGATCACAAAATTGTTACTACGTACATAGATAAAGTAAAAATGCTGAAAAATACATGATCAAATATCTGTACAACTATTTTCTTTGTACATCCTCATGAAAAATACTACAAAACAAAACCTGTGTATGTCTAACAATTTCAGAAATGCACAGTTATTCGTATTGGATTCCAGTTAGATTCGAGTATGATTCATCATAGAGTTGAGTCATAATACAAAAATGTAATTCGAGTTCGTAAAAGATATACATACACATACATACGTCATTATTTAACTGAAGGGTAAAAGTATAACTTACGATCCAAGGTGCTGACCCGACTGATGCTAGTAAAAGACTGACGGAACATTTTGAAGGGGTAATACCGTTCGCCAAGCATGATGCAATAATCAAAGAGTTTGCCTGATGTGCATTCGAAAATTTCATACATAAATTCATCATTTTATTTTGGAAAGTTCATTTTACACTCCAGATAATTGAATTTCCTTATAATCACATTATTATTAGCGTTTAAATAAAAAAAAAACAACTACAAATGTACATAAATGTCGAATCTGTACTCTGGAAACGAGTGCTTTTATTAAACATAAGTTATTTTCGAAAACTTTTCTCCAAGTTTGATATGTGATTGTGAAGCTTATTGTTGATTGCTGAATTTACACATGTTTTGATAATCAATATGACCTAATAAACATTTGAATTCAAAATCAAATTAAATTAATTATTTATACTGCCACCTATGTAGATTTATCAAAACTTTATTAAAATATTTATCGAAACTTCTTCTACGTGGTTTTTATTTTATTTTAGTAAAGTTTCAAGCATTACCCAGTTCTAAATATTTTTTATCATTATCTATAGGTGGTGAATTTGTTAATGAATTGGTTTGTACACACTGCCTAGTATATAAATTAACTTAATTTGTAAAGGTACCATTTATCAGCCCGACAAATAAAAATAATTCCCCTCTCTAAAATAGCGCATATGGGTTGAATGGGTTGCCAGTAACAAAAATAAACTTTGACAAAAATAAATACCAACCCTAACAACCTAATCTCAAATGAATAGGGCCAACCTAACTTAACCTAACCTAACCTAACCCTTAAATAAATAAGTGTTGGCTGCTAAGATATTACGATTACCTAGTGAAAATGTAACTGGTTATGATTTCACTGAAATGTCAAATTTTATTTTTGTTTCTGGCAACCGTTTGACGTTTGATTTGCCGGACGAACGCCGATTCTGTCGTGCGAGCTATTTTAGAGATGTTAATTTGACATTAATTAATATCGTTTTGACATTTGTTGTGTAATTTATTTTACAGCCGTGCCCATAATATTATCCCATTTATAAATATGTAAATTAATCATCTATTTTCTATTTTTTTATTTTATTTTATTTATTTTTACATAGATATACATATACCAGGAAGGCCTAACAGGTGATCTCTAATTTAACGCCTTCCTAGACAATTAATTATAAACATTGCAGCATTTTTTATTAACACAAAATTGACAATTAATTAATTAATGATTTAATCCATAGAGACATCTATGGATTTAAACTTGTACATAAATTTTTACATATTATACATAAATCAAATTCAGGTATTCGTGATATAGCGGGTATGATGGCTTTTGACAATTTTTAGTGGAGGAACCGTTTCAACAATGAAATCAGATAAATTGGTCACAAATATCCAAGTCTGACCAGCAACATTAAAAATTAGCACGGGATCGAACCCGGTAGCCTCTCGGTGCTAAACATAGTGACAAATTAGCTCCAAGTCGTCACTATGGCTACATAAAAAGAAAATTATACAATAAAATGCAAATACATTAATTAAAAACAAATATAAAATATTAAAGTATAAAAATATGAAATATAAAAATATAAAAAATATAAAAATATAAAAATATGAAACATAAAAATATAAAAAATATGAAATATAAAAATATGAAATATAAAAAATATAACATGTTATAAAGTGCTATGATCTCATACTTAACAATACCATAAACTAAAACTAAACAACCGGATCAGTATATTTTTGATTAAACAAATCCAATCTTATAGAAATCCGGTTGAGGAGCTTGATGCTCCTGGCGGCAGGGGACGAAAACATTAAATTGGTACGTGCCTCAGGTGAGAATAACAATTCGCGGTATCTAGTAGATCTGAATTTGCTGGGAACATTGAAGTTCAACTCATTGAAGTTCAATCAGAAGTTTATAAAAATGTTTCCCCAGATATACTGTACGCTGTGACTATAGGGAATCATAGCCTAGTGCTCCCAGTAGATAGGCACTTGGATAGAGCCAGGGATAGCGACCATAAACAACCATGTAAGCATATCTGACAAACCTTTTCTGCACTCTTTCGATTCTCAAACAATGAACCCTATCACTAGGGTTCATTCACCTTATGTTATTTTGCGCTCTCTTGAGTATCATTCCAACACTTTTCCTTTCTATCTTTCGTCTATTTTTCATTGCTATTACTCGCTCTGATATGTTAACTACTACATAAAATTATACCCTTCACACGTGTGTTTCATTTTCTATCACTTATCACTATACCGAACCACGGCTATAGTCAGGATTTTTTTCAAGAGGGGGGTAAAACATAAGCGAACCCTTTTTGTTTTCTTTTTTCTCTAAAAATGTTCTTCTACATACTTGTACCTTTTATAAAATGTAGTGTTTGAAAAAAATGAGGAGAATGATATAACCCTTGGGGCCGGGGCTAGTATGTAATATATATGGTAAATGGATTATTTCGCACATTGCGATGGCGAAAATGACAATCTTTGCCACGAAAATCACGAAAACGTATTATATGGCACGCGGTTTCTCGTTAGTATTATATTTCACGTGGCAAATCTCGATGGATGGAATTTTCGGGTGCCAATTGTTCCGTGATCGAGATTTTAGTGACGTGCGCGAGATCTTTTTGATAGCAAACAATATATGTATGTATATACAGGTTTTTTCTTGATTCTACGAACCAAAACTTACATATATACATTATATGTATATATAGTTCAAATAAATTTAATAAATAAACTAATGAATATTTACTATTAGATTCGCCATGTTTACGCTGTTTATATTACAAATACTGGGCGAAGCCGGGTAAAACAACTAATTAGATATAAAAGAGCAATAGAAAAATTAATTTTCAATAGATGGCGCTAAATGCTCGTGGCACTATTTTCCTAGAGGAAATATTGATATAAAACAATATATATACAAGTTTTTTCTTGATTCTACGAACCAAAACTTACATACATACAAAGTCTCTTTCGAAATTATATATTAGAGTAGTTGTTTTACCCGGCTTCGCTCAGTATCTGTAATATAAACAGCTTAAACATGGCGAATCTAATAGTAAATATTCATTTGTTGTTTTATTAAATTTATTTGAATCGAAAAAAATAATATTCAACCAATCGAATCGTCGCCATAGAAACTGACTTGTTTTTGATTCCCAACCAAAAATACTTACAAACTTACAATGTCTCTTTCGAAATTATATATTAGACTAGACTAGTGACTAATCTAATAGTAAACATTTTATTAAATTTATTTGAATAGTTTTATTTTATATAAATTTATTTGAATAGTTTTATTTTATATAAATTTATTTGAATATTCATTTGTTTTTTTATTAAATTAACTGTCACGAAAAAACAAACATATATACCAAATCTCTTTCGAAATTATATGTATACCAGAATCGAATGTGTTGTTTACGAATACCCAACCAATGTTACATACATATATGCATATATACAATGTAAATAGGTTTTTGAGCTCTTTTTCCTATTATGCTGTACATTAACATTAGAATAATATAATACTATGATTACTAACCAAATTAAATTAAATTGTAAAATAGAAAATGATCAGTAGATCAGTAGCTATTAAAATAGATGTATTGTGAACATAATTTCGTAATAATAAAAAGCATTTAAAAATCAAATAATCAAATATGCCTATATACAAATTATCTTTCGAAATTGTATATTAGATTAGAGTTTTCTTCGGGATTTAAAAAAGGCAAACCATAAAATTTCAGAAAAATACATTCTTTACATTTTGCATGACTCCTTTTAGGTCAAAAAGTACCAGAGCAATATTCAATATTTGGGAATGAATAAAAAATTCTCACACTATTATTCTCATAATTATATATTATTTTTAATTTAGGGGGCTATCACCCCCAGTACACATACATACAAGTACATTTATCCACAAAATTTTAATACGTATTGAAAAAATTATAATTTTTAATAAAACATAGGTACTTATTTACACTGTATTAAAATCGATTAAATCATTATTTTCCATGAAATGTTTACACTTGTTCAAACAAATTCACACCACTACACTACTACATGCCATTGACACGATTCAACAACGATAAGTAATACGACAAATTTACTTTAAATTATTATTTATTAACACATGATGCACAATGCGAGATTACAATCAAATCACACGCCATTATATTCTTATGTTGATCGATCGTGGAAATGATAATTTGATGACTTTTTTAATGTTTTGTAATCAACAAAACAGCGCTCGCATGTACGTCTCTTCATATTGTACCATTCGGCCACCATTAAACAGACATCTGAAAAAAATAAGCAATGTATAATATGTACATTTGTCATTCGCATGCTCGTTAATGACGAATGCCTGAATCGTTATCATCACATTTTTAAGCATATTCAATACAAATAAACATTAGTATTTGTACTTCGATGCATAGCTCGTGTGAAAAAATAAATTTTCATTAGATTGACATTTTTTACAAGGCCTGTCATTACCCATATTATTTAAATATCATTATTTATAGCCTTCTACTATTATACAATATAACGCTAAGAATCATTGTAACAGTTGTTAGCTTGGTGGGAAATATGTATTTGATTTTTCAATAAATGCATTACTTCATTGTGATTCAAATATTAATATATAATTGTATGGTTTTTTATGTTGTAACTCAAAATGAGGAAAAATTGTATTTTTAATCACAGGAATTTATCATTTGATGCGTATATATTTTAGCTCTTAACAGAAAGATAAAATCTGATAAGACTAAATCTTCTTTATTATATTAGATTGATCGGTCATTTTTATCGTTAATCTCCTGATATTATACAACATATTGTTTTCGAAATTATAAAATACATAAGTTTTTCCCTCTACAAAAATATTTCGCGTGAGAACTACTGATGTAGACTGAATGCAAATTTTGAATAACATATATAATATATAATACAGATCATTATCGAACCGTGAAAAACTGTTATTCGTCATCGTATTGTTATAAATCGTCGTTAAAGTACTGAATATATTGAATGTAGTCATGTTTTTCGAATACGTTAAAAGTATTATATGTACATAGGTACATGTATTTATTTCCAAACGATTGTTTATTTATTTTTTTTGAAAATCAAGAATTGTTATAGGTCATTGAACGACGACAAATTCATTGTGTATCGATTGCAAATTTGCACACTTTCGTTTTACGCAACGGATTGGGCAACATTACATATAATAAATACAAGCACAACTTACATTTAACTTGCCCCATGCAGACGACGAGAGATCATCAACCCTTCGCATGAAATAAATAAATAAATAAATAGACGAAGCTCGTTCAATAGTTCGTAAAATAATATCACATAAAATATATATGCAGAATAGACCGTATCAAAAGTGCGTAATTTTAACTTCGGGTGAACTATTATTCTGTTCTGCGTTGAGCTTCCTCGTGAAAATCAACGAAAAGCACAAAAACAACACTTTCAACAGCAACATCGAAAAGAAAATGATGATGAAAGCCATGTTGAGTGATCAATTGACTCGGACGAGTTGACCGATTGGAAGCACTCGAACAAATGCTGTCCTCGAAGCAGATAAGCTACATTTTATACTGACAGTTGTGGCGTCATTTTCGCCAAAAAATAAAATAAAATTACGCGATTCAGCCTCAAATAGTATATTTGCACGATCGAAATGAATGCGAATCGCTTTGATCTACATATCTACGTTATCGTCGATTAAATTGGGATTTGTTGACGTTCATTCAAATTCTTCATACATAATTTTCATTATGTATGAAGTTTCCTGCCTACATATTATGTATGTAGACAGGAAAAGTTGGAAAATTTGTTTTGTATACAGGAAAATAGCACGTGATCCAACGGTTGTATTGGATGTTTTACATATTATAATAGCCAATACACACGTATTATATTGACTATTAAGAGGGCTGGACACCAGCTTCTTGTCCATACAAACGTATTACACTTCTCCCTTCCTCAATTATGGCACTAGACAAATTATTTTTTAATATGCTATGGATATCTACCATAGCCATGTTTCTATCTTTTTATTTTTTTGATTAGCTATTTTTTATAGGAGCTAGGAGCCACTAAACATCTATAAAATCGCCTCCTTTTTACACGAAAAGAGTCCAGCGTGCTAATTTAACGGTTGATTTTTAAAAAAAATACGAAGATACAAACATAGAAAATATCTTTCTCATACCGATGATGATGGGCAAGTGCATCGTTAAAAATTGCGCAATGCATTCAAAAACACACAATAAACAACATGGGATACATTTTCATAAGTAAATTGATCATTTAAGTAACATATTATTCTATTAACATAGTAGTTTGACAGTTTTTAAAAGTGTCATGGCGATCGCCCGCATTCTACATAAAATTTCAGGGGTGGCACCAGAGAAATGTAAAAATTATTTTTAAACAAATGTAAAAACATTTCTCTTGGTGGCGCCGAATACTCAATTATATTACAATAACCAATTATTTAAGTTTAATTAATATAAACATCGTTCATTTTATATTATACATATTTTTGTTGAAACTATACATTACACGTTAATTTAAGAGTTCCCAAGAACAGACAAATACAAAAAAGTGGATAAAAATAATCCGTCAACTGAGAAAAGAAACGGAGACACCGCCATATACTCAAATTGTAAATACATCTATATCAAAATAAAACTTTAATTTCTGTAGTGAATATGTGATGACCCTGATTATATTCCGTGCGTTGTAGCGTAGGTATAGAGACGTATCGCGTTTTATCGACACAATTTATTTATCCGTAAAGGCACTTCAATTGTTATAACATTTCTCTGACGAGGCCCCTCCAACCCCGATTCTCACTTTATTAAAATATATATAACAATCATTACTTATGTTAATGACTATACGTGTTTGATTGAATTGCAATGACACTGAATATTTGAATTATTATTTATAAATAAAAGAACAAAATTGAATTTTCATTTTTCATCAAAATTTTGTCAATATTATTATTTTTCTCATACGAAAAAAATTTGCTATTATGAACAACCAATTATAGTATAAAAACTGTTTTTAACTATTTTAGCTATGATAAAGTATCGAAACCAACAACTCGACTCCTCGAAAGTTGAGAACGAAATGATCGTGAAATACCATTTCTTGTTGGAATAGTCTGTACTTACATTTTCAGATAAAGGTGCATACAAAAATAACAATGCATCAAGTAAGTTTTTAAAAGCTTTTTTAAACTGTTCAAATTTTCAATGTGCACATATTTTTGAGTACGTATTAGTATTTTTATTTTATACTAGCTGAACCCGGCATGCGTTGTAATGCCACAATAACACATTCCCGTTTCAAAGTGATGGTTGGAGCTCAACGCCATGGAGTAACGTCTCTTCAACGCCGTGTCGTCATAAACCAACCTGTTAACGTGTTTTCCAACAAACACATTTCCTTGACTACACAATGGCGCTTCATACTTTCGCGTCGGTAAAATCGTAATTACGAATATTATTATTGAGGTTTTTTCCCGTTTTTTTCCACAGTAATCTTCCCGGACATGCATAAAACAAATCCTTAAAGTTCCATCGTAATCGGTTGAGTGATTTAGGAGCCTATACGAGACGGACAGACAAACAGATGATGTAACGCAACGTTCTCCCCATAGTCTCATAGGGCAACACTCGCCCTTTATTTCGAGTGGCCACACAGGAAAAAGCCTTATAGGCGCGCGCGCATGTAGAGCGACCCTCTCTCACCCGCCATCCACCGAGGAAGAAAGATCTCTCCTGTGCACGTCTCCACGGGGAGACGAGGCCCAGAGATCCGCCATTTTGCTGAAGAGCCGCTGTGAGGTCGAGTGCAGCATCACTCCCTCCCCTGAGTTCCAGCACAACGTCCCCTGTATTCCTCACGCCGTTTCCGGAGAAACAGAAGCCGTGAGAGGACCGACCGACCAGAGGACCGCAGAGCCAGCTTCCCGACCACGAGGAAGCTGTTATCAACGAGACGATTTGCAGTCAGGAACCTCCCCGACTATATATAACTGTATCCCAAGGTTAGTCCACGTTTCCATATAACCCGACCCTTAGAAGAAGAACGGAGTAAACGCCCTCTGGACCTCCCACCGCGAGATCAGATAAGCGCGCGTAAAACCGTTCGTTACAATATTCAATTTTATGAATGTAGATTTTTATAGCATATAGTATTAGTATTTTTATAGCACATATTAGTATGTTTCTGTGTCCGCTTCTTTGCATGTTTGCCTCTATTTTATTCCAGTGAGGAATAATACGTTAACCAAAAAATCACCTATGTAGTTTTCATTGAAAATAATGCACGTGTACTTGTTTTCAAGAAAACATCAATAGATGTCACTTTTCATTGTTCAATATATACAACATAAATAAAATTTCACCTTAATTTTTAAACTTTGTGGTTAATCTTTATTAACATATGGATGCTGTAGAGAATCCTGACATATGACGCTGTTCAGGACCACGGTTAGGATGAGGCAGTTGAGGTGAAGACCAAACACGTGCGTTTTCAGTCATGTTGTTTATTAAGATGATACGTGCGGAAGCTTAGCGACCAACCGCGCGGAGCACAGGTGCAACTGCGACTAACCGTTACATCTCTACCTCTTTTCATCCCCCTCTCACAATCAGTCGTAGCATACCCTTTCTCAGCCATAGCCGAT
Organism: Arctopsyche grandis; assembly: GCF_051622035.1. Lineage (NCBI taxonomy): Eukaryota > Metazoa > Arthropoda > Insecta > Trichoptera > Hydropsychidae > Arctopsyche > Arctopsyche grandis. Next base: position 32,745,985 of record NC_135363.1, read on the forward strand.
ACATCAGCCTTTCGTTCAATTCCAACCCTACATGTATTTATCATCATTGTTTATGTTTCATATAACAGTTGCTTAGAAATGAATTTGCTATGTTATACATGCATATGTATATGTATTGTTAACCACTTAGACGCCCAGCCGACGCGCTGAGCGTATAATAGATACGGCTGTTTGCGCCTTAAGGCGCTTTGGGCAGCTAAGCGGTTAAAAGTTTATTTTAATAATGACCATTTGATGGCTTCATTTTAAAAGTTTAATCTAAAATTGGTTAAGTTTTTTTTTTAATTTGGGATTATAGAAGTTTTTTTACTTTTGTTTTCATCTTTTATTTTCATTTTTATTGTGTTTAATTAATATATTATACATGCATGTTTAACTTTAGCAACACTTTGGAGTGAATGGGTAATGTCTACAAGGAAAATTTGTAATAAATAAATACACCAAATATAAATAGGTAACATAAATTGAATTCATTTATTTATTTACTCTCATGAAAAAACAATGTTATCTACATAGCATTACAGAAAATCCAAATCGTCAAGTATTGTAACTTCATAGAACACAACAATAGGATACAAAATATGTATAAAATAACAAAGCTTTTTAGTAAATACGATTACAGTATCATATATATGTAGCTATCAGAAAAGGGAGCCGAGGCTCGATAAAGGTGAATTAGTATTTTACGAATTCTATTCCATTGGGCAGTTTACAAATACATATGTACATAAGTATATAGGAAACTTATATATTTATATAGAAACCAAATTGGTGTATGGGAAGACTGCAAATGATGATCGGAATAATGCACACAATAGACATCTAAACTTTCAAAAGCGCTCAAGAAGAGCTCACGCAATACAATTCCACTAAAAAGTGGGTCAGCTCTGTCGGATAACACATAAATACCTCCTTTGACCATTTTTTGTGGAGTTCTACTGCGTGCGTTTTTCTTGAGCGCCTTTTAAAATGTGGATTTCTCGAGACTGCAGTACTATTGTGCATTTATCCCGGAACCGTCGATTTACATACATCTTATTTCATCATTATTGCTTTTTCTTAATAGAAGACCCTTACATACCCATGACGGTACACCAATTGAGAATAATTAATGCGCCCTATTGTTTTATTTAACAAATTCGCAGAATCTGATATTTTTGTATGTTAAATCCCCCCCCTATGATAAACTTACTTTAGCATATTCAGATATGCTAAGCAGAAGTTATTGAGCTTTTCAAAAACAATGTTATGTTAGATGTCGTGACGTGCATCCTGTATGAATTTAATTGACACTTGAAATCACTACACGAATAAATACAGAAAAGATATGCTTTTAGAAGAATTTTATTCTCAAATATTGTAACATTTTCTATTCTCATGTAATATAAAATAAAATAATAATAAAAAAAAAACCAAAATAAAACGGTATCAATGACACAATTCTCAAAAATTCTTCAACCAAGCCGTAATAAGCACAGGCAGTAGTACACAAGTGAAAGGAACAATATAAACAACATTGTAACAAATACTGTACAAATGTTCATTTAAATCAATGGATCTGAACTTACAAGTTAAGGGTACCACGATTCATACAAACTCTAATAAGTATTTTTGCACTTTTTCTAATATATATCATATATTTATATGTATAGGAATATATTTACATCTTATGTTGTACAACGAGATTAACTCATAAGACTTATTTTTTCTTCCACTTTTTCATTCAATTTTTTACTATGCACTTTATAATATATTTATATATACAAATGACTAAATCGCAAATTAAACTCACACCTTCGTCCGATATTTCAAATCGGGTCATGCAGAGTGAGGCGACCGTCGAATCGACGCAATTATCTAAATCAAGCATTTTTACGTATGATAAAATTCATTAATCGTGTAAAAATAAAGTAAATACGCTGTATATGTATATATTACAGATACGTAAATATAAAATGCCACAAAAATTGTAAGCAATTTTTTCACTTCAATTTGCTAAACTATTACATATATTCTATACCTTTATTAGTCTTTCACAAACAGATTGACGTTGTTAAAGGTTTTTATCCTTTTAGAGAAGCTGTCGATTAAAATATCATGGGACGACAGCTCAGAATTGCTTTAGATATTTCAACGAACAGAATGTTTACAAAGCAGATTAAAATAATAATGTATATATGTAAATATAAAAGAATCTTTAATACATAAAATAAATAATAATTAAAATCACAAAATTACACACCGTTTGGTGTGTCTATAAGCGATATTTACAAAAATTTATATTTAACAATTCATTTTATACAAAACATTTTGAACATTTCCATTTATTTTCAAATACCAATTAGAAGCTCATATTGAAAAGCGATCTTTTTTTTAAAACCATTACGTGTAAAAAAAATTATATGATATATTATATATATACGTGTATGTATATACGAATACAAAATTGGCTGCATTGCATAATATATATATATTTTTATTTATACATATGCGCATGTGGTAAATGTATACATATACCTATGGGCAAAAATGCTCAAAATATACAGTGGAATCTTATTAATTGCCTCAGATTAAGGCACAGAATTTTTATACAATTTTATTTATTGCTATGGACTATTGCACTTTGTTATATATGATAAAAAATGCAATTTGATTAGATTTTTATTATTATTTTTTTGATTAAGTAAGAAAGATCAGTCACAAAACCGAATTCAGCCGCCCGATATAAATAACAGCACCAATTTCACGACAAATTGATCCATTCAGTGGTTTAGCACACGCTTTAAGTCTGCTGAATTCGGTCAAGTTTGATTAGGGTAGCCAAATTTGAACGCCGACCAATTTCACCACTTGCGTCGAGTTTCACATGTAACCAGTGACCATTTAAATGGCTGCATCGGAAGTTTTTATTAAAAGGAAATGGATGTAAATGAATTCTGGTTTCAACAAGACGGCGCCACATCCCACACAAGTCATCAAACAACCGTTACACTGCATTCAAAGTCAAAAAACCACATAAATTTCAACCGGCCTCCTTCCTTTGGTACCATTTCCTGCATAACCATTAGATCACTCAATAAAATTCGACGCAAATATAAATTTCACACAACAAACAAGTCCCCCTATTCAAAAAAAAAAAAAAAAGAAAGAAAAAAACATTTGCATAGGCGGTTTGGTTGCCGCTATTTCCACTATAAAGAATCCACTGCATTTGTTTACACGCGTAATTAAATTCATATGTAATTGTAATATTGTTTTTGCCATCCAAATTAAAATAGACTTTTTTGTCGACATTAAAAATGGCTATATGATACTTGATTTCAATATTAATCTAACATATTTCTAAAATGGCATGAAATCTAGTACGTATTATTAATTTTACTCTCGCAATATATTGCTTTCAAGTTACCTGGCAAAATAATAATAAAAAGAAGAGAAAAAAAATATGTAGAAACGATGAGCATTATAAGTATGTATAATAAGTAGAAATTCACACAAAGACTTTCTCTACGTCTCTACAATATTCAATAATAAAGTAAATATATATCACAAATTAACGTCAACGATCTATGTAATTTTAATTTTCAGATTATTATCATGCAGTAATAACTGTAATACACGTGGATACATTTCATTTGCTGTTGTTCCAGTTAAATTGTATTATTATCGATTAAGGTGTCCACACTCTCGTGAGCTAAAGAGATTAATTATTAATTTTTTTTTTTTTTTTTAATAAAACGACTACTTATGTAAATATAAGCCTTAATGGCGTTGTCGAAAGATTTAGGAATGTGCGTCCATAGGTGATTTTATCGCTAAAAAAAACGTAACGAAACAGAAAGAATAATAAATTGGATCAAATTTCACCTACTGACAGCTTTTTATACAAACAAGGAACTTATTCAATTATTTACTATTCTCTAGTTTATTATATTTAAGTTTTTATTTCATTATATTCAGACTACCCATGAAAACAAATTAAATCAACTAAATCGTTTGAAATGGAAGCCGACACAACTTTGACTGATTCAACGATTCTGTTTTAACAAAATTATCAACATACGCATAGAAATTAAGTCGATACTGCTTATATTTCAAGATTTCACTACGAAACTGTTGAGCTGTGCTGAAAATCTCGTACGTATTATATGTATATTTTTAAAAAAAGACCAAACTGCAAGTGTAAACCAAAAGACTAAATTGAAACACAAAACTTTTGGATTGGAGACAATTTTTTAACCATTTCAGAGCACTTAAAAATAATAATAAAAAAATGCACAAATTTCACTAATCAAATACAGAACTTACAGTCAGTCAACAAGAAGGTAAAAAAATTTTATTTAACAAACGTCTAATTGTAAACATCGCACACATCGTAAGTAACCATTATACCAAGACGTATTTATTATTATCAAATTACTTAATGACAAGAACGCATTTTCTATCAGCAGGAGCGTGTGTGTGTGTGTAAGTGATAATTTAACTTAGCATGGGATCTATGGGTTGATATACGGACATTGAATCTAAGATTTTGGCCACATAAGCCGCCACGTCCGGACTCGCCCTCTCGCCGCCCCTAATAAACGGATGCTCTAACAACTTGTTATACTTTGGCCTCTGATCTTCTTCTTTTATCAAACTGTAACAAAAAGACAACAATAAATATACAAAATCGTAGATATTCACACTCGTGTACATAATTTAGAATGCAACATAGTTTCACCAAGTGTTAACGAAGTTGACGAATTCAGGCGAAAAGCAGTTGCCGTTATCTCGAGGCGTTAGACGGGGAGGATCGCCTTGGACCACTTGGGACAGCTGCTCGAATACGGACGCCCAACGAGGATAGGGAAACCTTCCAGTGGCGACTTCCATCAATGTGATGCCCAAAGACCATACGTCTGACCTTACATCGTATCCGGGAACTCTTTGTGGGTCGATTCGTTCAGGCTAAAGATAACAAAATAAATCGAAAATAGTAAAAAATATCAAACATACAAAATTCAAAAAGGTCTCGGAATGTGGTTGTAATTCGTATCATCTAAACCGAATCTTTCATATTGCTTTAATTTAAATGGAACATTCAATTCAACTTGGTGTCATTTTATTGGGTGTGATTTGGGATAAATTGAGAAAAATACTTTGTATCTTAAAAAAAATTTTTGTGCATTAAACAATCTCGCATTGTGCATCAAATAAAATATTTTGGCACCTCACAAAGTGAGCATTAAAAAATATGAAACGATCATTGGAAAAATACATTTTAGCATTAGAATAGATACAAAAAGCGGCAACGTTGCAGTCTTCCGCTATTGACAACTGTCAACAGTATTTACTTTTGTTTGTGTATTACATATGAATATGAATGATGCCTCAAATCTGGAATTGACAACTGATTTCATACAGTCTCTTGTGAATTATGAAGGTCGTATTGCATAATGTCTGGTTAGTTCGTATTCAGAGCCGCACCGCACCGTCCATATGTGCGAATTGTGCAAATCACACGGCGGCCGTCCACGAATCAAAAAAAATTCTCAGGTCCCTTTTCATTATAACTAGATGTGAAACAAAAATCTAAAAGGCGTAAAAATAACACTTTTTTCAACACGTTTTGCTATCACAGCCGCCTTTTGTGTTGTTTTGAATTTTGTACTGAGAAACGATTTTCGAATGCAAACCCATACAAGGGTGTGACCATGAACAAGAAAAGTGACCGTTTTCAGTGCAATAAATTTTTTTACGACGTACAATTCTTAGAATTAGTTCAAAGCTTACAATATTTGAACGCCACTCCGATAACATTTTGTTAGCAAAAACACACATACTCAGCACCCCTGACATACAAATATAAAATCAACGAAGTTTATTACTCACAAATTTCTCCGAAAAGTATCACTCTTAGGACTCATTGAAAAAGTTATTGAAAATGGTGAAAAAGTTATTGAAAACGGTAAAAAAAAAAATAGAAAGGGGGGGGGGGGGGCAGCAAAAATATTTTTGACACAGGCGGCCGAGCTTCTCGATTCAGTTCATTGGTCATTTTAATACACATTTTATCGGCTTTTTAAATAGCAAATATTTTTATCAATGATCAAAGCAAAAATTCTAATGCAATCATTTAGTAATGTACAGAAACTTTTTTTAATGCACAAAAATTTTTTTAAATGCACATTTATTTTATAAAACGGACGTTTAAATTGTTCCCCATTTTATTTACATTTTCGGGGAACTTTCTGAAGGGCCAAAGAATAAAAGATAGTAACCGCCATATAGGGTCGGCATCCAGCGTCTTTCGTTCTAGCAATGGAATCCACCAACTTCCCCGATATTCCAAAATCGCACAATTTGATGTTGCCCCTTCTGTCCAATAGGATGTTGGACGGCTTCACATCTCTGAAAATAACGAATAAAAATCAATTTCAAACACATGACAACGTATGTATTAGCTTTGAAGTAGAGACCTGCACTGCGTACCTGTGAATGATTTTTAATTTTTCCTTGAGGTAGTTTAAAGCTTTCACAGTGGCTACGGTAATTTTGGCTATGATCGGCTCCGGTATTCGCGTCTGCAGTATTTCGTATATGAATTTGTAGAACTTGTCCAGGGACGTGTCCATCAGCTCCATGCATATCCAGCAATCGCCCTGAAACACTGTCGTGTAATATAATGTGTTTTGAAAATAGAGAACGAACACGAACACAGTGCGAGATGTTGATACACTACCTCCTTGAACAGCGCTCCGTAAAATTGGACTATGCACGGACAGTCGTTGCTCCGCATCACCACCTCCAGATCCATCAACAGCTGCTTCTGCTCCTTCTCGTCGACGGTCGATCGTATTCGCTTCACCGCCATCACTGTGCTGGTCCTGCGCACGTTTCAAAATTACAATTTGTTCCATACTATTTTCTATATACATAAATGATACAATTCGACGCAAAATCACACTCGCCTTCGGTGGACCATTTTATTGACTGCTCCAAACGCCCCTCGTCCAATTTCGCCCAAGTCTTGCAAATCCTCAGCGGTGAAATCGTAAGACTCGCCATCAGACAATTGCAGTTTGCCCGTTGAATTCATTGACTGGCACATGCGTAGACGTTCCCTGCATTAAAAAAAAAAAGTAATTGCTTCGGTGAGAATTTGATATTGCAATTTACATACATATATGCAAATGCAATATGACCAAGTTTTGAATTAGTTTATTATTTAAAAAGGATTGATCGAATGAGCAATATGCAACCTAAAAATGTACGCAGTTTGCTCTAGTATGTAGTTAGAAGTTTAACCCTTTCTGCTCAGAAATTTTTCTTAAGTACATATAATAGAATCAAATCTACAAAGAAGAAATTAATTTGACATTGGCCAAAATTAAAAAAGGTAACAAAACCAACACTCGTTTTCTTCAAGGCATTGCTCAAACGGATGCAAGTTGAAAATAAATAAATAAAAACACTAGCATATTCGGATATGCCAAGCGGAACTTTTCAAAAAAAACCGCAAAGCATCGGAATAGACGTTGTGACATACTTATATGGATTTGCTCTACTGTAGCTAAATATGTACAATCGAACTTTTTCAGAAAATTTTTAACTCTACAGTCTAAGACAGTACAAAAATTGGAAACCATTGTTTAACCCTTTGAATGCTGACCAACGCCAATCGGTGTTTTGCCAACAAGTATGTATATGACCCTGAATTACGCCGATAGGCTTTGTATTTTGAGTACGTAAAAAATAAACAAGAATACTACCCACTAAGCCTTTCCAGGTAGCATTGAAAAAAAAAAATTGCTGAGTATTTTAGATTGTGTCTTGGAATTTAGATTGTGAGCATTACATTTTAACAACAATAAAGAAGACGGAACTAGTTTTGGAAAAATACATTCATCAATAAACTTCTTTTGTTTATTTGATATTGTTGCAAGATATATTAAGAGAGTCTAAACACACATTTACAAAACTCGAAATCCTCGGCGGTAGTTATCTAGGGTTTGTTTGGATTAGCAACAATTTTTATACCTGCTTTCTATTGGATTTCTAAACACTTTCAACAGAAAAAAGGCAGCGGGCTTTCAACAGAAAAAAGGAGTCAGCACTCAAAGGGTTAAGCTTAAAATTTTAAAGTTGGTTATTTATTTGAATATAAATTTATTTTCTATTTTTCTGATCTTTACTACAATGGTTAAAATCCAATATTACGATATCCCTGACTTTGAACCTCACAAAAAAGAAAATACATATAACTTAACCCGTGCAGTGATTCTTCAGATAAAATTTTTTTTTCAATTGAAAACAGCAATCCTTAAAACTTTTACAATAATATAAAAACCGCAGTGAAAAATATTGATGAGAAATTCATACAAATTGCCGTACAATAAAACGATGAAAGAGTGTTAAAAAAACCAAATAACGCGAGATTAAGTTTATCATACAAACCAAACCACAGCACAGCACTCGGATCAAATAAAAATCAGACGACATATTGGCGTTGTCGTTATAATAAAACCAATGATTATTAATAACAGTAGACAGTAGACAAAAAATAGAGTAAAATAAAAACCATCGATTAACATGCCAACTGGATGCAATTAGTATGAGAAAGACGGCGTTAGTGCAACACAATGTACCTCAATCTATTACGATGATGGCCTGAGTTGAAACTGAAAATTTTAAAATTATCTTATCAATTACCTTATCTTATCTTACGGTTAATTTCAACCATGTGAAAATAATATACATACATATGAACTATCACGAATCTGATATCGTGATAATCTTCGCACATAGAAAGAGGATATGTCAACAATGACATTGAGGATGTGGCTGTTTACACATACTGCATGTACGTATACACAATTGACTAACCAAGTAAGAATAGAAAATCGCGTATATGCAATGCATGGGATACTCAAAGCAAGAGAATACTCCAAGTATAATTTTGTTATCCTCAACCCTTTAAATGCTGACCAAAACCGATCAGCATTTGGCCAACAAGTCCATGGGCCAAAAACGCCGATAGGCGTTGTATTTTGAACATGTACAAAGTAAATAAGAATACTACTTCTTAATAAACTTTGGTCCCTGGGAATGTGAGGAAATCTATTTCACTGGATCTCCTCGAACATTTTAACCCATTTGAACCCACGCGGTCAGTTATGAACTTACTCGATGTATGCCAGCGCGGTCATTCAAGGCATTTTACAATTTTGCGTCGTAAAATAAAGGGATCACTCAGGCCGGCCGTAAAACCTTTCGTTACGCTTGGTTAGATGTTGGTGATGAATTTTAAGAAAGTCACACGAAATTAAATCAGTTCCTTTTGGAGTTTTGAGGGAATAACATCGAGCGCTTTTCGACTTGCAGATATGTCGAAGAGAAAACATACGTAAGTTTTTTATTTTTACATATTTTTTATATATCTTTATGTTTCTAATACAATAGGACTTATTGTATAATATGCATAAGAGAAATTGCGTTTATATATCTCATATTCCTGAAAAAAAAAATCAAAAGTCGACGGAGTCGTATATGACTCCTTGGGATATTGACACATATTTTTTTCCAGAGAATGCAATTTTACTACTGCAGAGATACGGGAAGAAATTGATAATTGGGACGAGTCTCAACTTCCGGATTCCACATACATACATATTACCACCCCTGGAAACTGATATTCGGTTAAAGAAAAAAGTAGGGTGGAAAACAATCAACCATTTAGTATAAATATGTATAATAAATATATGGGTGGGGTTGATCAAATGGATAACCATATTTCTAACTATAACATAAGTATTAGAGGGAAAAAATGGTACATGCCTATTCTGTTTTGGAACATCGATGTAGCTG